>NC_041383.1:815099274-815109666 GCF_002162155.2 Triticum dicoccoides | reverse complement strand
TCCTGAAGGAATGGAGTGCTGCGTGGTGGATGGATGGGTGCTGGAGGTGTTATGCGATGGATGTGTGCGTGCGTGAGTTCCTCTCCTCTGGCCGTGCCTCCGTCCCCCTTCTTCCTGTTGTTCTTCTCGTGTAGAACCTGATGGATGGAAGACATAGTAACAAATAGAATTAGTCAGCGGGGCTTGGTCTGCTCCCATTTCTTGGTCTCCTCAGGTGCCAGCATGCTCGCCATGGTCAGGCCGCCGTCATGGCCGGCGTCTCTTCCAGCCCGGCGGCGTCGCCTCCTGGGTTGCTATCCCTCCCGGTGCCTCCTGGTGCGTGCGTGAGGCGTGATCTCTCTCCCGTTTCCGAGGAACCTGCTAAGGAAATGAAAAGAAGAGAGTTGTTGCATGTGCATGCATCTCGAGCCCCGTATGCTCGTCGTGTACGACGCGCCCTGCAACATATCGCCGACACGGACGAGTCTCCCACGTGTGCTTGCGCCTCTCTCTCGGCTGGGTGCCCCCTTGGCGCACGCGCGGCCGCAAGGGCGTGCCCTCCGATCTCCTCGACGCTGCCACCAGGGGCGCGTCTCTGCCTTGTCTTCTGCCCGGATGTTTGTGTGTGCAGGACTCCGCCTCCTTCTTCCTGTTGTTCTTCTCGTGTAGAACCTGATGGATGGAAGACATAGTAACAAATAGAATTAGTCAGCCGAGCTTGGTCTGCTCCCGTTTCTTCATCTCCTCCGACGCCTGCATGCTCGCCGTGGGCAGACCGCCGCCGTCGCCGGCGTCTCTTCCTCCTCGGCCATCACATCTGGTGTATGGTTTGCGATTGCGCGGCCGCGGGCGCGCCGTCGCCTCCTGGGGCGTTCCTCCTGGTGCCTCCTGGTGCGAGGCCTCGGGGGTTGATGGATGCATAGCCTCAGTGGATCGGTGTGCCTTCAAGTGAGTTATCGTCGGCTCCGGCTATATGATCTGCGTCGTCTCGCCGGCCTTCTGGTGTGCATATCTGGTCTGGCTTCTCCCCGTGGACCGCTCTGTGTCGTCGATCCTCCGGGGCTGAAAAGGATGAGAGATGGGAAGAGAGAAGATCAATTATATAGGCATGCCATTGACCAAGAATGATGCTTGTGTTGATTGTTGATGCAGCAGGTGGCAGCTCGTATGAATGAAGACTCCGTCGGGCTCGCCGGCGGACGTCCACTGTCATCGCGAACGCCGGCACATCGTGTGCGGCAGTTCCGACTCCCGTGATCGCTGCCTCTCGCCTTGTTTTTCCTGGGCGCACTTGGTGCTACTGCCTCCCCCTCCTGGATGCGATCTCGCGATGGCCTTCAGATCTCCATCTTTGGCGTTTGCGTCGTCACCGGCGCATCTTCGAGCTTGGACGGGTGTCGCTGCTGCCGCCACCGCCACGGCGTACTCTCGCCGGTCTGGGGCATGTGCTCCGCCGAACGAGGACGCCGTACTCGCCGCCGCCATGGGCATGTGGCTCTTTCCCTTCTCTTTGCGGTTTTTCTTGTGTATGTGTTTTCCAGGGGCGTATTCTCTGGTACGGCTCCCCCTCCTCCCTGGTTTCTTGGCCGTCCCGGGTGCACGCGCCGTGCGTGCAGTCGCCTCCGGTTTCTTGTGTGGGTCTTCTCAGCTAACTACGCATGCACGTCCGTGTCACCTGAGAGATTAGGAATGAAAAGAACAAGATATATGTATATACAGATAAACCATGAAGTAAGAAGAAGTGCATATCGGGATCGATCGGCTGTGTTCTCCACAGTTCCGCGCCGTCGCCGCCGCTGTCGCCGCCACCGCCACGGACTGTGTACATCTCCCGATAGGGCGCGTCGTTCACGACCTCGCACCTTGGCTCGCTGAAGCGTCTACCTTTGAGATCTCATGGGATCATGTACGATCTGATCGCTTTTGCCTCCGGATTCGCCCCACCGCCGCCGCCGCGTCTCTTCTATCAGCTTCGCCTCGTCGACGCTGCCCCCATGGGCGCGTCTCCCCTTCAACCTCTCCCCTCCCTGGTGTGCTCTGCGCGGCCTTTTATAGGCGAGGGTCCTGCGGAAATGGATATGAACGAGCTGCATGGGCGCCGCGGAAGAGTTGTTCGGCAGGTCCTATTCTTATGGAGATGATAAGCTCGTTATCTCTTTGATGAAACTTATCTCTTGTGCGTGCGGTACAGCAGCTAGAGCTGCACACGGTCGCGGCTGGCACGTAGTGGCCTGGCCTGATCGGACTGCATGGCTAGTCCAGAGCCAACTAGCTCGTTACTAGCCACATGCATAACTCTTTTGCATGCCTACGTACAAACCGGGTGCTAGGTAATCAGGTTGATTAGATCAAGTATGTGTGGACATAAATAATCACTGCTCCGTGGTCTTGATGACCCTCTCTGATGAATATCAACATATTATTCTTGGTCATATTCATGCTTGCACATACATATTGACACCAACTTTTTTTTTATATTTCATAACAAAAATCCGCGAAAATGGCGTCGAACACGGGCAGATCGGGTCGTCCCTCCGATTCACTCTAGGGTTGACCAAGCAAGCAGTACAGAGGAGAGCAAATGCAGCACACTGCCGGTTGGACTCAAATTCCACACCGAGATCCCCGGGGGAAGCAAGCACGGACTTTAGCATTTGCAAGCTAATCCTATCCACCGTTTCGTCAAGCCCCAACCCGACGCACACGTCTCTGAATATATCCCGATCGACGCAGCTCGGCTCATGCGGGAAGGGGATCTCCCTGTCACCCATACCAAGTCCAACTACGTCCCTAACCGCGCTAGACGTCAACGGCCGCGAACTGCCTTCGCCCATTCGGACTGATTTCTTGACCGGATCTATCCTAGTCGCGTTGCAGAAACTATACCGACGGTCTACGTTCGGAAGGTCTGGGAGCGACAGCATGGCGCCAAAGTCCCTTTCAACGAACAACTTTTTTTGTGATTCCGTGAGACCAGCCACGACTTCATTGACTATCCTAGTTGTTAAGTAGCTCCTAACCCGGATCTTGCCACAGTTTGCGTCGGAGTCGTTGCTTGCATCCTCATCAGCCCCCGGCGGCTGCACCAGCGATGCAGTGTGCGCGCTTGGCACAGCCGTGGAGCTGCTGCCGGTAGTAGCGCCGTTCGAGCGCGCCCCAAGGCGCGACATGCCAACCGGGACGAACTGCAGGATGGGACAAGCGGGCACCGGCCGTCAGAACGGAGGGGAAAGCTAGCAAGCCAGCTCAATACACAGAGGGTGATGAGATGAAGACGGTACCTTGCGCTCTTGGCTAGCTACTTGCTTGACGGAGTACTGCTCGGCGGTCGGACGATCTGAACACTTGGAGCAGGCTAGGCGAGGGGGGAGGCGAGCTTCGCGGAACCGAAGGAATGCTCTTGTGGACGGGGTTGAAGCTCAGAGGCAGAGTTTAATCGTTCCCCTGCTTTTGCAGTCGACGCTCTAGCAAGGTGGCGTTGGAAGGCGACAGAGATACTGATAGAAAGGATTGTATCCCGACCACGTTTAGACATGCATGCAAGCAACCGCACATTACTACCTCTGCCCAACCACACCAAGGCACCATTAGTCGTCTTTCCCCCTTACGTTTCTTTAAAAGGTTAAATCGCAGATTCAAAAAAATACACGACGACAGGAGCGTTAGTAGCCCAAGAGCTCACCGCCACACACCAGTGGTATGCTGCCGTTGGTTTGACCAGGCGCAAACAATCACTATGAAGCGAGACGTGCAGACGGGAGCACGCGGAGCAAATGATCCCACATGACCACGCTTGTGGAGGCGCATCTATACCCAAGGACGTACAGGTACAGGGGCCCGTCACGTCCAATCATGCATAGGGGCCGCGTAGCCAGCGGCGTAGCTGCTTTGTAGCTGTTGCAGGGGAGCAGATGAGATGCTGAAATTTGTCATCATGGCACGCACGCATCGGTCTGTACCGGCTCACCCGTGCGAGAGAGTTTTCGATCGGTGTGCACACACACACGTACGTGCGGAAAATGATTTCAAACCGGAGGAAAATCTGTAGAGGGAAACGGCATTCTCTGAGCATGCGAAACCCTACCAAACCCCCCCTCCACGCCGGCACCCGCGAGGCGGGTGTGGATGGCTCCCATAATCCCCTTGCTACTAGCCTCTCGTCCTCCTCCCTCATCATATGCCACCGACGGGGGGCGCTGCCTGGCGAAGCCCGGTCGGTGCTGGCCATGGCGGGTGATTGATCCTCCTCCACGGCGTTGGGGGAGACGGAACCGTCTGCCAGGCGGCGCGGGCCCGGCGCCGCGTGTATCCCGGTTGGGCCTGGTACGTCCGTATTAGTTGCGCCCGGTCAGCCATCGTCGTAGACGGTGGAGGCGGTGATTGGGTGGGTTGGTCGTCGGGTATTCTCCCGCTAGCCGAATGTGCTGCTTCCGTAGCCCCCGACACCTAACCTTCACAGTGCAGACCATGCTTCGAGGTGCCGTGGTGAGACAGCGCACGGAGCTTTGCAACTTGGTTGGCGTACGGCGGTGGTCAGTTTGGTGGTGAGCTCTGGTCTGCCTGGTGTAGTAGGTGAATCATCGGGTCGTGGGGAGGGGGGGGGAGGGGGCTTGTGGTGGGTGTGCTGAAATCCCCGATGGTTTGGCCGAACACGTGCGGTTCCTCGTGATGGTGCCGCGCACCTTCTCGGGGGGCATCCCGGCTACACTTCATCTTCACCGCGTCCATGGAGGGGGGATGCCTCCCAGCAGCGTCGTTGTCGTCGCGCACCGACACTTGGGGAGGATTTTACTGCTACAGGTGCTTCAGAGACTCGGAGTTTTTTGCAGGCAATCTGCTGTTGAGGCAGTGGCTACGAGGCTTCTTTGTTTATTATCGATCCGCCGCCTGTCGTCATTTGTTTTATATTGCATTTTCTCTTTTCTTTTTCTTATTCGGGCGTGTTTTGTGCTGTTTCCGCCCGAGCACTTATCTTTTAATTGTCTCGGTTGGTTGCTTTGTATACAAATCGGGGAAACAATTTTTCTGTAAGCAGTTGCTAATTTTTTCATACGATTTATTCTAGAAAAGGAGTTCGGTACATTTTACGGATAAGACACGCTCACAACCCGACATCTCACAGCTCACACACATAAGCAAACTTGCTTGCTAAGACGGTATTTCACTAAACAGGAGCATTCAACCCAACGTTGCACGCTTCATCACCGTCCCGGCCGTTTTCAGCGTCAGTGTTGTCGTCGTACACGCCAGAGGAGGCATCTCCCACATGCGAGCACGGCGCACGCACTCCGCCGCCAACGTTGACGAGGGGGTCGTGGTCTCCGACCTGGTCGTACACCACTATGGTTGCCGCGCCATGCGCCCGTGCACATAATGGAATCATTAATTAATACTCCCTCCGTAAACTAATATAAGAGCGTTTAGAATACTAAAATAATGATCTAAACGCTCTTATATTAGTTTACAGAGGGAGTAGTTAGTAGGGAGACAGAAGAACGCAACTAATAATGAAAGTTTACATGCAAATGAAAAAACGCTCGCGTAAATGTGCCATAGAAGAACACGATGAAAAAGTTTTACATCCAGTGACAACGTGAATCACCTTGATGGTTGCCGCGCTAAACATAGCAGGGATTACCCTGCGTTGGCGCTTCAGCAGTCCGCGGGCTTTCAGAACTGACGCCCTCCTCTGGAAACGGACGTGCGGGCGAAGCAGGCAGCCCAAACCAACTAAAGAGGACAATGCTCCAGGGGGCGCCATGGAGGCCTGGGATATCTACGCTTGCTAAAGGAACGGAAAAGGAGAACAAAGGAGAGGAAGAGGTCCACCAGCGCCCAACAGCGCAACCACGCAAACCTCCCCAGCCCCACAACAATTCAAACTTTCAAAAACGCCAAGCCAATCCAAACCCATCGCACGGAGTACGGCTCTGCACAGGCTTTGAAACATCAATTCTGAAAACGGCCCCATCAAACACGTACAGCTGCCATCACCGCTTGTCCAAAAGTAGGCATTTCCACCATAAAATCCCGATGACAAAAAAGCTTCCAAATCTATAAACGGACAAAATCACTGTTTTGACCCTTTGTGCTAACAAATTTTCGAATTGACCTCGGTTGCAAAAAAATTCCTAATCTGATCTTTTTTGGTGACGCCAACATCCCTGGCGTCTGGGTCGCACTGGAGACGCCAGGGACCCTGGCGTCTGGTCCCTAGCCCGTACGACCCACAACCATGTTGACCAGCTGACGTGGCAAAGGGGCCAGACGCCAGGGTCCCTGGCGTCTGGTCCTGGTAAGGGTCCAGACGCCAGGGTCCTTGGCGTCTGGCCCTGGTAAGGGACAGTAATACATGTTTGTGTAGTTACTGCATGCAGGGAACAGTTGGCGGTTGAAGAATCATCCCGTGCTGTGCAGTCCTGGCGTCTATTGATTGATATAGCAGGTCAGGTCCATCTTGGGGCGCATTCTTGCACTCCGATAATTGAGAGGGTGCGAGCTCAGCTCAGCTCAGCGTGTTAATGCACAAGTCTTCTCTGTCAGAGCAATGGGTCCTAGATAGAGTGATACTGTGGTGATAACCTAGCAGTAAAATCATTGGTGAGCTCTTAGACCAAGGTGCCTAAAATAATCGGGGCAATTGTCACATCCTCCTCTCAACGGACGCATGCATATTCTAGTACTTGGGAGCGCAGAGATTGGTTTGATAGCCATAGGTAAAGGGCCTTGCAATAGTACTCCTAGTACCACTGGTAAGATAAAGATCATTGCTGAAATTCCAACATATTACTATTTACCTTCGTCTTGGTTTATTAGTATTTTTGTATTATGTGTCAAATTTTAATCTTAAATTTAACTAACAAAATATTAATGCATGTACAAAAATTTAATTGAAAACAATGTTCAACTATAATGCAACGATATAATTTTTTATGACATACATTAATATTTTGTTAGTTAAATATCTAGTAAAATATTGACACAAAATACAGAGAAGACTTATAACCCAGGATGGAGGCGGGTCAGTTCTTTTGGGAGAATCGCCCCCCTCCCCAGCTTCTCACAGAAGCGTCACTCCATATATATTTTTTACAATTTTATCTAGCACTGGACAAACGAAAGTGATACTTGTTGGTCTATCGTTGAACCATGGATATATTTTTAGACGGGGAATATATTAAAATCAAGCATATATCAATTACATGCAGTCTCTGCATCAACAAGATGTCCAAAACATCTAGGATGCACCGCAAAAAGAAAAAAGATAGAAAAAGGAAAATAAGACAGCATCCGAACTATAAAGAAGGTTTTCCAAAAACAACGTCTTCAAGAAAAAAAATGCACACACGTTGTCATTGCCGGATCAAACGTCATAGGTTTTCATCCCTGGAAAAAGACCACGTTCCCAAAAGCAAAGCCTTCAACAAGGTCATCGTTATGCATAACCATGGATACACTAATATAATTACCTCATGAGTAAGGGCTCTCTACTTGCAGTAGGAGCACTACTAGTATTATTACTAATTAAGTGAAGCAAGATGAAGTGAGCATTGCTATTCCGACTTCAATTTGAGGCAAGAATGTCCGTCCCTTGAGGAAGAAGGGATGCTGATTCCACGCCCAACTCTCGCAGCCATTGACCCATTATTTCTACACGCCAAGTCATTAACCCGTCCTCCTACAGATACAGATAGGAGTATTCCCGATTCTCGAATCTAGGCCACTTCAACTCCAAAGATCATAGTGCACAGCGTAGCTTTGTCCATCAAGCATCGCCGGGGCCATTCAGAAAAAGAACAAAAGAAAAAGAAAAGCGCGGATCCAGTGCCAATCGATAGCCATGTATACGCTTTTAAGCGAAGCAGATGATCTTATCCTCGCAGATGATCCATGTATACGCTTTACAAGGGCCAGAGCCAAGGACCCTGGCGTCTGGACCCTTACCAGGGCCAGACGCCAAGTACCCTGGCGTCTGGACCCTTTGCCACGTCAGCCGGTCAACGTGGTCGCGGGTCGTGCGGGCCAGGGACCAGACGCCAGGGTCCCTGGCGTCTCCAATGCAACCCAGACGCCAGAGATGTTGGCGTCACCAAAAAAGGTCAGATTAGGAATTTTTTTGCAACCGAGGTCAATTCGAGAATTTGTTAGCACAAAAGATCAAAACAGTGATTTTGTCCTCTATAAACAGAGGCGACCACACAACGAGCCAGGAACGTCAACTGGCTTTTTAAACTCACCCACCGCACAGCAAGCACAAATCTTGCCTACGTAGCTGGACTGGAAATCAATTTGAAAATGAACAAGTGTGCAGCCGGCCCAAAGGAAACTAAACCAGAACGGCTGAAAATAGTATCTCAAAAAGCAGCAAGCAAAGTACAGTAGCCCACAGTCAGGCTCCAGGTTTATTAGAATTACAACTCACAAGTCCAAATAAATATACTAACTTACATCTGGACTGATTCAACAACTTCTACGCATCAAAATGAAACTGAACATCACTCGACTGGTCCGTCGCGAGGCCTCTTCACAAACGGCAACACCGGGTTGAAACAGCTTGTTTTCTTGTGCCCGACCACACCACAATTGCCACATGTAGGGATTTTGCGAGGTTTCTTCGGAAGGTCACCCCTACGGGGGCACGTTGTGCTCTTGTGCCCCTTCTCCCTACAAATTGTGCAAAATCTTGATCTCGCGTCTTTTACCTCATATCCAGGCTTGTCCCTCGCCGTTGTCGGCCTACCCTTATGTTTCTTCCTATCGGGCACCAGTAATGTGGATAATGGGCCCGTCGATGATGCAGCTCCCACAGACACAGAGCCAAGGCCACATTCAGTGGAGATGATCATCTCAGAACACACATCTTCTTGTTGCGAGCCGTTTGCCATAGTGGCATGGTTGGATTGGCTGAATCCCCAACTTGAGTTTGGTCGACCAAACTTTTGCCATCTTTGATCGCTGCCAAAACAGTCAGTTCAGCCTTGCCTGCATTTAAAATGTCCATTGCTCTATTGAATGCATCTACATTGCTATCACCAAGCTACACGAACTCTAGCGCTGTCAGGTGTAGTGCCGTATGCCGGTAGGATGACAGCCGCGGTGGCCCTTGATCTTTCTGGTAATGGATGAGGTGCAGCGGCAAGTTGTCGCGGGCATCTACTGTCCACCTCTTCATTACATGGAAACTCGGTATCTTCCGCACTCCCAAATGAATAAGAACCTGGATGCAAGGGCAAGGGAGGATGGTTGAAGAACGTCCAGACATGAAGATGTAAAGATGGCTAAATGAAGGTCACACATAATGTTCGCATAGAAGGCAATCACATATAGTGGTAGGGTTAGGATTGACCTTGATAGCATGGCAACAAAGCATCCCCATGTGCTCAAACAAGCCGCATTCGCACGAGTAACGAGCGCCGCCATCATGGACATCGACTGCATGCATCTCGCGGCACCACTTTTCTCGCTTCTCAGCTTCCACATGCCGCATGTTGTACTTTCTGCCCCTTTGGACTTCCTCGACATCATATCTTCCCACGCGGTACAAAGCCTGACCAAACATCTCGAACATAGTCCGGGTGTACACCTGGCTCGCATGCTCCTCCAGAGGGAAATTGTATCGGAGAACCACACCGCCCTGCCAGGAGTCAGACTAAAACATGTTAGCAAGATGGCAAAATCGGAGCACGGGTTTTATATTGTTTCAACTGTCATTCGCCTGCACGTACCAGCCTGGTCCTCTTCTCTTGGAACCCTTCTTCAGCTTCCTGGTCAAACTGCAGCTTACTGTATTGTTTCACAAAAAGGTTCATTGGGAAAGCGGGGGGATGTAGCCCTTCAACAAATGGTTTGCACTTTCGCTCCGTTGCGTACTAGTTTGCTTCGCACAGAACTTGCCACTAAAATAGGGTTTTGCCCACTTGTGCCTAACCTCGAATATTTGGATCAGAAAAGTGTTGTTGTGCAGCTTGTATCTGTCAAGCAGGTCAGCCCAAGCTGCTTCGAACTCGTCAACGGTCAGCATTTCATTAACCACCTTGTGCAAAGCGGCCCTAAAGTCACTCCGTTTTGTGTAATGCGGACCGAGGTGCTCCTTCGCCTTCCGAAGCACATGCCACTTACACCAGCGGTGTGTTGTATCTGGCATCCTTTGTTGTATAGCAACCTCCATAGCACGGGCCTGATCTGCAGACAGAGAAACCTTGATCAGACATGGATTTGTTAGCAAAACACAAAAACTAACCGACACACACACTAGCGTGTAACCGGTTTTTTTAATATCAAATGCAGATAGGAGGGGCAGTCGGGTGAATGCTCCTGGAGTAAACCAACCTGTTAGTATTGTTTTTGGAGGTTTGCCACCCATTAGCCTAATGAACTCGGTGAATACCCAATTAAAACTCTCGATTGTTTCCT
>NC_041383.1:815037359-815098698 GCF_002162155.2 Triticum dicoccoides | reverse complement strand
CTGGAAGTGGTTGTTCACCCCCACGAACAATCCGAAAGGCATGTCATATAGGTTTGTCTTGTAAGTTGTGTCAAATGTTATGACATCCCCGAAATTGTGGTATTGCATCTTGCTTCTCCCATTAGTCCACAACAGTGTTTTTATCTTGCTTTCTTTATCAACCTCAACCACATACGAAAACTCTGGGTCATTAGATCCCAGCTCGGAGAATGCATCCATAGTCTTGCGCACATCATCGTCCGCCTGCTCCCTACTCAACTTCCCACAGAAAGTTCGAAGGCACCTCTTCGTGAACGGTACATTCTCCATCCGGCCAAACAGACTGCCAATGATGCTGTACACCTTCCCCAGATTAACATTGTTCTGCCGCAATTGCTTTACAAGGTCCCTCGTGTATGTGTCAATGCGCTGGTGTGATGGCCAGTGTAGCTTCTCTGCACAAGTCCGAAGCAGCTCATGGTTGTGGGAAGCACGAATCTCCAATACATACCATCCACCATCATCTGTCCGGTGCAGACGCAGCATGGTGGCACAGTTGCTTCTCATCGACGAGCTGTTCTCCCTCTCTGGCTTGCCCTGCGAATGATTACAACAGCAAATCCGCAGAAAAAATATGTTAGTTTTCTTCCACACAGAACAAATCACAAAACACACGAAGAAGCACAACAAAATACCCAAACAAGTAAAGTAGCTTACAGCACAGCCGCACACGATCTCCTGCATACATTTGGTCCCATTAACATTCTGCCTGCTCTTGCCGTAGAGAATCCCAAAGCCAACTTCCCACGAATATAAATTGTAGAATTCATACGCCTCTGGCAGAGAATCGAATATTGTGCCAAGCACCGGGTTCACTACCACCTCAGTCCTCCTGTCAGCGAATCCTCGTATGGCAGATTCAAGTGCTGGCACACGATCAACCACTACCGCCCGCTCGGCTGGTCCTTGCGGGCCTCTTGGCCTGCCAACATAATCAGAAAGGAAACAAAGATGAACATAAAGCATGACTGTAATGGGGAAAACCCGCTAAGTTTGCACAGGACCTAACTCGTGCAAGAGAACTAGCTTAATACTCCAAATTCGCAGGCTCGTGGTGATGGGGAGTCACCTGTGTGAATTTTGCATAGGGCTGTTAGCCGCCCTCTGCTCCCGTCGGGGTTTAACGCTTCTTTTAAAGAATCAACTACAGCACGACCGGCCATTTTCACGGTGCCGAGATGTGGAAAAACAAAACCAAGCAAGCCTAATGCGCCACATCGACAATGTAGCACTACTAGACTGAATTCAGATTTCATAGAAAAGAATCGCAAGTCAGGGAATCATCATAGAGAAGCTTCGGATACGCCCGCACGCTATCACGACCACTGCAGCACCGATCGTCTAGCGCCCGTGGCCTCCTAACTAACCAACTACAACCCAAATTCAGAAGAAACAAAATGTAAAACAAAGGCACACCTGGGAAAAGAGGTATTTTTCCTATTTGCGCGCATGTTCATTCCACAAACACCCATGGAAACAGTTAGGATTGCAAAAGGAACTTCACTATCGAAAGACCAGTAGCTTAATTCGGAACCTTGTTGTGTACTAGATTTCTACCACTGTCTATGACTAGAAAAAACGGTTTATCCATCGTCTGATCAATTTGCTGAGGACGGTTTTCAAAAAAAATCTCTTTAATATGGCCGGATCGAAGCTGATGAAAAATCCACCAACGTCTATCCAGACTCTACTCTGTCGTCATAGCAAGTTTTACAGATGTTGCAACAAATAAACCCGGCCAGCTTACTAATCCCTAACTGCACATACGACTGGAACATCAATAACAACGTATCTTTTTGACACCAGTGAAAGAAATCAGTGAGATACCTGCGCTTCCAGCCAACGCGGATGGTGGTGTTTACGGAAGCTTTGTCACTGTGTTGTACAGACTGAATCGAGCAGCGCCAGACGACGGGCGGAGGAGCGCCGTCGGCGCTTCCGGCCGCCACATCACCGCCGCCAGAGCTGAAGGTTGTGCAGGACCCCCCGGAGAACTCGATATCAGACAAAGCCCTCTCCGCCGCCTGCTGTGCCACCCCCTCCTCCGACGGGCGCATATCAGGAGAGACCGGCCGCACCACCGAATCCGGCGAGCCAACTCCCGACCCTGCCGCCGCGGCACCGCCATAGGCCGAAACGGATGCCCCCAGGCGCGCCGCCGGATCATTGGCCGCCGACGTCGTTCTGCAGTACCGTCGAGCGGCGCGAGCTGTGTAAGTTACAGATTGGAAGGAAGAACAATATGTATGAGCAGAGTTTCACTCACCCGGATTCGAGTGCCGGCGCCGCCGCAGCTGAAATCACCATGAGCACAGCCTGACAAACCACGGGCACGCACCACTCCCTCCGGCTCGGCGTTGTTTTTGCCCCAAATCCGAAAAGGGGATCGAGTGCTAGATGTACTCCCTCCGTCCTTTAAAAAGTGTACTTCCAACTTTATCGGAGAGTCAAACTATAACAAAGTTTAACCAAATTTATTCAAAAATATATCAATATTTGTAAAACCAAATAGGTATATGATGAAAATATTTTTTATCATGAATCTAATGAGTCTAATTTGATGGCATAAATGATGATGTATTGTTGTATAAATACGGTCAAACATAAAAATCTTTAATTTTTCAATAAAATTGGAAGTACATTCTTCAAAGGATGAAGGGAGTAGGACGGGGAAGAGAGCGGCCGTCCTGCGCCCAAGCCGGATACACGCCACCCCACCCGTGTCGTACAGAAATTCTGTCGGCAGATAGCTAGGGCCCGCTAGCCAAAATGTAGTAATAATTAAGCCCTGCACGCTCTGACCGGACCGGCCCCTATCGACGTCAAAAAGGTACCGCGGCGAGCCCACCAGGCGGGACTTTGGAGTTGTATTTGCTTGTATCCAGCTATGTATTCCCGTTTTAATGAGTTGGATGCTTTCTCTTGCACACATCACCTCGCGCGCCGCAGCCGTCGATGCGCTGCGTGCATCTGGCGCTGCGTTCAGGATGGCTGCACTCAGCATGGATGAGCCTATAGAAGGGATTCCTTACATGCGCGGCTGCATCTCATTGACTTTTTTTTTGCAAACGATCTCATCGATTTTTAGCCGAAATTAACTATGTGGTTCGATGGGTTTTTTCTTTCGGTCGGTTCAATGGGTTGTTGAGTGACCCAAACATTAAGGACAGTATAACCGCACCTAAAGCGAGCCCTCTCAACGCTTCACGTTTCCGTCAGATTCTGTGCCCAGATCATTCTCGATCGTCCGATGTGTCTGCCTTCGAGCGTGGGCTGCTCCTGGGCCGGATGTCCTGAGGGGCCGCTATTCTCGAAGCCGAATCGAAGCCTTCTCGTTAGTCCACCAAAATTAACGTACGATCCCAGACGAATGGCCACGATAGGCATTAGGTATTTCCTCCCGTTCCAGTTTCACTCCCCCCTCCCACCCGTGTATTACGCATCTCCCGCGGCGGCGCCACACATGGCGATCTCCATCTTTTCCACCCGTCGGAGCTGCTGTTGTTTGAAGAGACACAACGGCGGCGCTGCTGCACGAGGGCCCCCGCGCGAGCCCACTTCGCTCTCCACCTTCCTCCCCGCGCCGCTGTCTCAGCATGCGCCTACGCGAGATTGCCGTGCAGACCACCACAAGTCCTTGTCCTACCATCAACTGCCCCGCCGTGCGCATCCGGAAGAAGCCCTCGAATCCTCCGCAAGTACGCACCACCGCGTCGGCCCCAAGCCCGTTCAGTGCCGCCCGCGCACGGCCTGGATCCCGACGCCTCCTGGGCCGACGGGTACGACAAAGATGGCACTAAAACGTCCAACTCCGCTGCTGCGACGGCGGTGGCTAGGTTCCCTGTAGTCGCGAACCTAGCATCTACAAGTCGGACAACGGGCAGCAGTGGGCACGATGCTTCCAGCAGGCTCATTTTCTCAAGCAAACTCTCTTCCCGGTTAAGTTATCATATCCTTTGTTTCTTAAACATTCCAGGCATTGATTTCCTTAACAGTTTATATGTCATGTGTTTGACACCATCGACTCACTATACGGATGCAATTGACATCCATAGTTCCTTCTTCAACTGATGTTCACGTGAAACTTACCATATATCAGGTAGAAAATGTGTTGGCTCAAGATCATGGGAGTGTTTACCATCATGATTTCCTTCCTCATATGCCATGGACAATCAGGAACTACTTTTCTATCGTTTCTGGTATTGCTGTTACAGGTGTACGTATAGACTTTCTTCCATGGAGCGGGAAGTCATTTCGGTGAGCCGGAGTCCAGGAGTTCATGTAATCGAGCAGTTGATGAATGGGGCCTTATAGTATGGAAAACATGTTGGTTGCTGTAATCGAATAATTACTCATGTGGAACGTCTTGTTTTCCTTTCACCACACAAGCTTCTTCTAAGTCAGGAAATGATACTAGATTAGAGATTGTTTCCCTTTTGTCAAGTATAGGTACTGGATCACATTTCATTTAGGAGTTTTGTTTTGCGTCATTTGTTTGAGTGAGCTTCATTTCTGACATGGTGTTGTAATTAATAAAATACAGTTTTTATGTGCAGAGCATCTTATAAGACTACAACATTACAATTGGAAAATCTGCAATGACTAACGAATTGTGATTTCCTTTCTACGTACAAACATCCATGTTGCTCAAATGGTGTTTGATCACTTCTTTGATAGTGCATAGAAAATCCTTATTAAGTTAGTCACTTGTTGCTGAAAATTTTATCTAACACTTTGTGTAGACCAGGTTATTCCTGGGATCTTTAACTTATCGGTTCTTCTGTTTCATTATTGCATTTCTGAGCATGTAGATCAACATTATGCAAATATGTAGCTGTTAATTTAACTTTGTTTTATCAGAAAACTTTGACTTTGTGCATTATTTAATGTGAAAGTAAATTTTGTTCATTAGAATTCATAAATATGTAAGGTCTGCTAGAACTTTCTTTTTATTAGTCCTCATCACTTGTCCATAGATGAAGCACAATGATAGATGAAGTGAGACATGTTGTTGTTGGATAAGATTAGTTACTTTCTTAAACAAATAACATGGTGATGTATGGGCCATGCATATGAAGAATAGTCCAACCGGATGGATCTTAAGGTATACGACGACACTGAAGAGAACAAGCCCCGTTCCGCATCCTCGCTAGCGATAGTGTAAGACATTCTGTGCTCGAAGTACTACAAAAATCAGAGATCCGTAGTAACAAAATTATTGGTATGAATTCATCATAACTCTTTGTTTTCCTTGTCCAATAATTTTAAGTATTGAGAAACTATTTCTGTTTTATGCTCTAGGATGTACTCCCTCCGTTCCTAAATATAAGTCTTTTTAGAGATTTCACCGTGGACTACATACGTACCAAAATGAGTGAATACACTCTAATATATGTCTATATACATCCGTATGTAGTTTGTAGTAGACTCTCTAAAAAGACTTATATTTAGAAACGGAGGGAGTACAAGCCATGTATTTTTATTTGTGTGTTAAGTCCAGTTTTTATTGTTTATGCTACAGCCACTGTCGAAGCTAGGGTAACAGAGATGGTGTGCCGGCATAGGCAAGAGCGATAGCCTTTTTAATCTATGACCTTCTTTCTTTTTTCCTTTCCTTTTCTAAATTGAATTTTTTGGAATATATGAGGCATTTGAATTAAGATATGGATGATTTGATTACGGTGCCAAAGGTGTTCTCAAGGTTAATTCACTAATTAGATATCTTTTCTATTAAGAGTGAAGTTATACTACAGTTGTTTGGTTACACACTTTAAGTCAATACTTGCTACAAGTATGTTTAACAACATGTTAATTAGACTGGCATCTTGAGTACTTTTACTGGTTAATATGTATGAATTCGGTGAATTATAGGTGTCGTGTTGTGAATTGAACCACCACAGATATATTTCTTGGTTTAGACCTGGGTAGTGATCATGCCTCCAAATATTTGTAAAATTTCCTATCATTTGATTGAAAAAATTGATGGGCGCAGCAACGCGCGCCATCGATGATCTAGTTCATCAGAAAAGCCGTCTGACACAAGGGGCCAATAGCGGCCAAATAAGTCAAACCAAACATTCAAAGTTGACACGTTGCAGAAATCTAAGCAGCAACGGGAGTTAATTAAAAAGATGAAGGGGATAAGATGTCGTGACCACGACATTTATTTATTTTGACAAAATAAAAACAAGAAATTGCCGTGCCTTGTAAGTTGCAACAATAGCGGCCATGTCTTCTAGAGACAACAACTAAAAGCCATTGCTGCAAAATTAAGGAAAAGAGCTAGGCCGCGTTTGGATTCGCTGTAATAAAATACGGAGGTGTATTTTTTTTACACCTATATCTTACCAACCGCTTAGCAATTCTCCGACGAAAATAAAACAGTGAGCCGAGTCTTGTGTTCTTTGTTGGTGTATTTGGAAAGAACACGATGGCCCTAGCCTTTGACTTTTTAGTGTAGGGACGCACGCATATCCCGGCATCCATGACTAGTTGACTACTACTCGCTCCAGTGTAGCCTAATTAGTTGGTGTACGAAAGTACGCCTAGACTAGCTAGGAACTTTCAGCGGTTCATGGAAGTGGGACATACATCTCCTACAAAAAAAAGTGGTATATACATCAGCAGCACATACATCATCCTCTCCGAGAGACAAGCAAGGCATGGTGCATATAGAAACTTGGAGGAAAATTCTAGGATGTGACGAGGCATTAGTTAACAAGCATCATTAGTTAAAGTGCAAGAAGCGCATGCTGTTCAACTTTGCTTAGTCTCTGGGACTTGTCTTCTGGATGATCTCGAAATAGGTGTTTAGTGGGCAGCTCGAGGAGAGCCACATGACCGTCCCGCCGTTTGTACTAGGTGCAAAAAACTCAGCTACAGCTGCAAGGCGACAGCGATGACGCCCAGGGCAGCAGCGGCCGTCGCCGTCCTGCCTTGGTCTCCAAGGCACAATCGTCTCCCTCGGCGGTGGCCACCGGGGGATATCGCGGGGCTTCCATGTGGCGCGTCGTGCCCGAGTCTAGAGGACATCTCGGAATTGCACAAAATCAAAAATACATACGAGGGCCAGCTCGACTATCCCCGCATCAACATCCAATAATGTAGCCGCTCCTGCGATGACGATCCCGAGGCCCTGCAACAGCTGTCACTGTACTTGCAGGAAGGCCAAATCTATCACAATCTATTTGCACAAGTATATCCAACCATTCATTAATATAAATATACACATTCATATGCAAACAGGTGCAATTACCATGATCGATGAGTGAAGCAGTTTCATGTAGTTCTAGTTCTTCTAAGAGAGGCGCTAACTCCAAGAGGTAAACCAACCAAGCCACCCACATAGTATCGTCTACTACCTCCGTCCTGATTTATTGGTCCCCATTGTATTCCGTGCTAAATTTTAATCATAAATTTAATTAACAAAATGTTCAAGCATGTCACAAAAAATTATATCATTGAAATGTTCAAATATGAATCCAACGATATAAATTCTGTTGACATGCATTAATATTTTGTTAGTTAATTCTTTGGTCAAAATTTGGCAAAAATTACAAAGGTGACCAATAAACCAGGACGGAGGTAGTAGACTGTATATGATGGTAATTAATGTTCAAGTTCAGATGCTTTAGATCAAGGAAAGTGTTGCGGCTTGTACTAAAGAAAATTGCACCTGGAAAAGATATAATGCGGAACTCCAACAAAATCGACATGAGAAGGTTCGAGGTGGCAAGTCAAATACTCAACATGCACATAAATGTAGATGTCTTGATAAAAAAAGAATAAAAGAGACATATTGGCCTATAGGTTCCCTAGAACCGGCGAGCACAGTTGTTAGAATTGCACGGGACTGCCGGTCAAACCGAAACCCGGAACCAAGGACAAGGCATGTTTCCTATGCTCTCTGGACCTTTCCACTACCAAACCAAAGTGGATTGGTTGAACCGAGCGTTTTTTCTGATGTGAGGTAAAGCAGGAAATGTTGAACCGTGCAGGTGCGAAAATAGGGGGGGGGGGGTGTTCGGGATGATTCGATCACAGATCGCTAGGAAAACATGCCATACCTAACAGTGCGGCCCAATAACCAACAGTCAAAGAAAATGTATTAGTCCGGTAAATATATTTTATGACTAAAAAAGTAGAAAGTGAACGTGTGAAGGTGAAAACCTGAACCGACTACCTTACCGATTTGGTTACTGATCTATTTATTCAAACTGTCGGCAACTACCCTCGGCATTGGCTTAGCTAGCCACGCATAAAGTTTGAAGTAGAGACGAAGAGTAAATATACAAGAGGAAGAGGACAAACGAGAGGATGTACTTACCTAAAAAAATCCATCATGACCGCAGCAGTTAGATTATTTATAAATAAACATAGAAAACGAAAGAATTGTCGTGCGCTACAACAATAGCAATGCACATCCTATTACCACCACAAAAGATATAGGTGGCCGGAGGAGACATCCGATCTCTGTCCACAGTGCATGGTTCGAGAAAAAGAAAGGATGTTTAAGGGTTCTACTAGTAATGCTCTTAACGTGAGAACACACACCCGGACTGATCCGATCCAGTGTAGGTCGTACCTAGCAGGGCGTACGTCGTTCTAAATGCTTACAGACCCCTTATGTATATCCAACTTGCATTGGATGTCACATCTTGATCCTAAATTATGTCATATCCAGCATGGCATGAATGGAGTTAACATAATAACTTGTCGTTGTGCAGTGAAGGGTTGTTGGGTGCAAGGCATATGGAAAGTTCTGGGAAATTTCTTAACAGAGCAACATCGACCGTGTTCTCACCAACCGTTCTCCCCTCACCTTGACTAGTCATTAGTCAATGCGACTAATTGGAAAGTGCACATGTTTTCCACTTTGTACAGTCTCTGATCATATCGACCGAGTAATAATTAAGCTACGTACCTACCCAGCTTGGGGGTGGTTAGCCGTGTATAAGTAACAAGGGTTTAGTGTCCATAGCTTGAGCAAGCCACACGACCACCGTGCAGAAAGCTCAGCTACATCTACAGGGCGGCAGCCATGGCGTCCAGAGCAGCAGCGGCCGTCCTCGTCCTTGCAGCCTTGATCTGCGCCGCACACTCGTCGGCGGCGGCTGAGGGGCTTTCGCGGGGCTTCCACGTGGCGTCGTGCCCGGAGCTGGAGGACATCGCGGGAACGCTCGTGGCGGAGACCTTCCGGCGCGACGTCGGCGTCGCCCCGGCCCTCATCCGCATCCTCTTCCACGACTGCTTCCCGCAGGGCTGCGACGCCTCGGTGCTCCTCACCGGGAACAACACTGAGCTGAATGCGGTGCCCAACCAGACGCTCCGCCCCGTTGCTCTTGACCTCATCGAGCGCATCCGCGCCGCGGTCCACCGCGCCTGCGGCCCGACCGTCTCCTGCGCCGACATCACCGTCCTCGCTACCCGTGACGCCCTCGTGCAGGTACACCTACACTACACTTCGAACCAAAATGTTTTGTTTAGCTCAGTCGGACAATTATTCTTAGCGTCCACTCCCAGAGAGCTATTCTCTACTCTCGTATGGAAACAGCACAACCGATTAATTGACTAGCTTATGCGGGTACGTGGTGGATGCAGGCTGGCGGGCCCCACTTCGACGTCGCCTTCGGCCGCCGCGACGCGCTCGCCCCGGCGTCGCAGGATCTTGTGGACACCCTGCCCGCGCCCTCCTTCGACGTGCCGACGCTGATCTCCTCCTTTGGCAACCGGAGCCTCGACGTGGCGGACCTCGTCGCCCTCTCGGGCGCGCACACCTTCGGCATCGCCCACTGCCCCTCCTTCTCCGACCGCTTCACTCCGAACATCGACTTCAACCCGCTCATCGACCCGTTATTCGCCAGGAGGCTGCGGGCCAAGTGCGCCAAGGATGTGCCCCAGGGCACCGCCAACCAGACCCTCGACGTGCGCACGCCGGACGTGTTCGACAACAAGTACTACCTCGACCTCATCGTGAGGCAGGGACTGTTCAAGTCAGACCAGGGCCTCATCGACCACCCCGACACGACGCTCTTGGCTGCACGGTTCGCGCTCATCCAGTCCTCCTTCTTCAGTCAGTTCGCCAAGTCCATGGTGAAGATGAGCAACATGGACTTGCTCACTGGCACCCAGGGCGAGATCCGGCAGAACTGCGCCGTTCCCAACAAGCGCGTCGAGGGCATCGAGACCGCCAACGATGAGGGCCACACCGCCGCCATGTGAGAGATTGGTTAGTTGTTGATGCTAGCTCACGCGTGCGTGTGCTTCCATGTGTGTGTAGCCATGGAGAGATGGGTCCTTGTGATAGTGGTTTTGTGCTGTTGTCGTACGTGTAGTAATAAAATGAGTGAGTGGTCAGCAGACCAAGAGTAGGAGTATATGCTTCCTACCGTAAGAGGTTCCATTTGGTTACCGGTGTACGATCACCATCAGTACATCACACTGCCTCCATTCTTCGTCTTGGAGCACATTTAGTTTTGTTAAGTTAAATGTTTGGCTTATAATTACTCTATCAGTATGCAATTTATGAGACATGAAATTGATGTCTTAGATTCATATTCAAGACTAATTACATATCAATATAGTTGTTTATAATTTAGATCTTGTATTAACATAGCAATAACTTCCTTTTTGTGAAGAACATAGTAATTTTTTTCCTGCAAAAAAACCATAGTAATTGTTGGTCAATCATATACGTGGTGATCAAATGCAGCATAACCAGATAAGCTCCGAGAACTGCTGCCTTGTCCGTGCCAGTGATGATGGATGATGGTCAGCACAACATTTTTCGAAAAGGGGCGCTTTATTACTTAAAAGATTTAAGCATTACACCCGGCCTCTGCATAAGTAAGATGCACACAGCCAAATAAGATCCTCTCACATAAATTAAAAATAGAAAGGCGAGTTTCAACGAAACATGTAGAGTCCGTACAACGCCTAATATGGACGGGGGCCAATCCTTAGATCATGCTGCCACCCATGTTGGGTAAAAGTATCCCTCGCCGTAGCCTCTAATCGTGTACACACCTCCGTAAACAGGCCTCGATTCTTCACGCGTTGTAGAGAGGACCATAAACAAAGAGTCCCAGTACATCTGTAGATAACCTGCAACAGAGAAGTACTTTTATCGTTAAAAACCTTATCATTTCTACATAGCCAAAACGACCAAATAACGGCAAGCGCTCCCACCCTGAGAAGAGTTCTAAACCTGTGATCAATCCCATGTAACCAGTTGTCAAATACATTAGCAACACTACATGGAGGATACAAGCCAGAAGCTATTTGGATGACTGACCATATAGAACGAGCCATAAGCCTAGAGATGCTACCAAAACTTGCTATTTCAAGCATAAGCAACCGTGTAATACATATATGGTGAGAAAGCATAGTGCTGTGGATGAAAGGTAAAATTCCATCATCTTCCACTCAACTACTTAGCTACCAACCTAGAGAAAGAATCCATCGATTGATACACAACTATAGCGTTGTTTGTTGAGCAGTTTCGCGCTATAGCATTGCGTTAAGAGACTTTGGTCCTACACAGAAAGTAAAATTTTAGTGATGGCGCTATAGCATGTAGAGAGGTCCATCGCTAAGAGCCATAGCCGCTATTTAAAAACTATTTTAGTATGTATCACCAACTAATTAACCACCTATTGCTTCGCTAGCTAGCCACCTTTAGTTTGTCACTGATCAGGTACAGGTACTCAACCGTTAGGGTGTCATCCAAAATGATTCCAGATTCGTCAAGCATGTACGTATATCCAACTTGGATACCACAACTTGATTAGTAGACTATGTCTGACCATATTAACATGTACCCAATGGAACGGAATCAATCGAGCAATGTACTCAATTTATATACGTCTTCGTACCTAACCAGCTGCTATGCACTTTTCTTTGTTATATTCTTTACAACTGGTCTTGTGGATCAGATCGAGCTAGCTAGCCAGCTTGGAGTTCTCCAACCTCTTACAAAATAGTTAGGGCTTAATTAGTGGGTAGCTTGAGCAGGCCACACGACCTTTCGTCGTAGGTAGGCACAAAATTAATCTCAGCGACAGTGGTCCTGGCTAATGACAAATAAGCAAATTTTTCAGCAAACATTGATTGTTTACTGTTTTCCAGCAGCTGTGTAAAAATGATTTACTCACCTTGGCTTATGCCTAGTTCCCTTTCCTGTTTGCAGAACCGCATGCAGTAGAAGTATCATATCAGTTTGTAACATGAGCATGGCTGGCATCTCATGGAGTGGCATAAGATATGTTTCCTAAATGGATGTAGATGTCATCTCAAGATGAGAATGTAAATCGTGGAGAATTAGCATTGCATCACTGTATCTGGTTTGTTTAACATCACTAATGAGATCCTTATTGCCACTCCATTAAACCGCCAGTATGATTATTAGGGGAGGGGAGAGAAAGAAAGAAGCTCTGATTGCAGTCCTTGACTGTTGAGAAATATGAGAATCAAAACCTGCAGAGATGGGGGGCAGCAGAAGAAAAAAAAAGAGTGAAGGAAAAATCGGCTCAACTTTGAGGAGCTCTACACAAAAAAATAAAATCGGATCAACTTTGAAAAAAAAAAGTATTTCGGTGACCCGTTTCTCTTTCAAGAGCTCCTCGAATGTCATTTCACCACAAAAAATTGCACCCTCCTAGTACAGTCAAACATCTCGGTGCCAAAAAATTACAAGGGTTTCTTATTTTATTTTACTATTTTCCTGAATTTACTTTTGATGAATGAGTATCGTGTTTCCTGCTGATTGGTTTTATCTTTTGAGGAAGGAGGTGTTGAGAATTAGCACACAAATACACTTGTGGTTAACTGAAAACTGCAGCGAAAACAAGTAATCTCAGCACCACATCATGTACTAATTCAAGGATCGTTGCTTAGCACGGAAGGAAACATATGCAGCAGCATATATGGAGGCAGAAAAATGTTACTCAGCAGGCAAAACACTCCTCAGCCTAGTGTCTTGTGGTAGGAGTAAGTTTCTGGACAGCACCAAGTATCAACAAAGGGACACCAGATTTTTACGTGGAAAACCCCTCAACTTGAGGGGAAAAACCATGGGCCGAAGCCACCCAAATCCTCTTCCACTATTATCAAATGTGGGATACAACAAGTTCTTCTCTAGACAGCACTAGAGGATCTCATACATCAAGATTTCTGAATCTTGGATGAACACAACAGGATTTGGGGCTCAAGAACTAGGGATTGGAACAATCTCACCAAAGATTGTGGAACCGAAGCTTGAAGGAGGCAAGGTAGTGGATCTGGACCATCACAACCTTGGGGAAGAGCTCCCTTTTCTTCTTCCTTCAATCTTCCTCTTCTTCCCTTGCTCTCTTGGTTTCTCTCTTCTTCTCTCTTGGAGGACGAACTGATTTTCGTCACTCTTGGTGGTGGCTGCTGGAAGGAGGGTAAAGCATCCCCATCCACACATGTGCAAAGTCCAAAATGACCCTAGGTCATAACCCTAATGGGTAGTGGGCTTATGCACCTCTTTGGGCTGCCTAAAAGGCCTCAAATGGTCATCTCCTCACAGCCCACATGAGGAGGATATTCCAACAAATCTCCCCCTCCGACTCATGAGGGGGGCACCGCCATGCCCGCTACCTTGCAACATGCTTGTAGCTTCTCATTTGGTAATATCTTGGTCATCATATCCGAACCATTGTCGTCGGTATGGATCTTCTCAGGTTTCAGCAACGTGGAACTCACAACATCTCGAATCCAATGGTACCTCACATCAATGTGCTTTGTTCGAGAGTGATAGCTTGAATTCTTGGCAAGATGAATAGCACTCTGACTGTCACAAAACAGAACATACTTCTCTTGCTTCATGCCGAGCTCTTGCAAGAAGTTCTTCATCCACAAAACCTCCTTGCCAGCATCAACTGTTGCAATGTACTCAGCTTCTGTAGTTGATGTAGAGACACATTTCTGCAATCTTGATTGCCATGACACTGCTCCCCCTGCATAAGTCATCAGGTATCCGGATGTGGACTTCCTACGATTCTTGTCACCTGCATAATCTGCATCTGTATAGCCCTGCAATACAGGATCACCATTTCCAAAGCATAGACAAGATGTAGAAGTACCCTTGAGATACCTAAGAATCCACTTCACTGCTTCCCAGTGAGCTTTACCTGGATTTGTGATGAACCGGCTAACAACCCCAACTGCATAGGCAATGTCAGGCCTAGTGCATACCATGGCATACATCAAACTGCCCACAGCAGATTGGTAAGGTACTTTCCTCATTTGTTCTTTCTCCTTCTTGCTTGTAGGACATTGTTTTGAATTCAGTTTGTGATGGCCTGCAAACGGAGAGATAACAGATTTTGCATCTTTCATATTGAACCTTTCAAGTACCTTCTCAATGTATCTTTCCTGTTAGAGCCAAAGCAGCATCTTTGATCTATCACGGGAGATCTTCATGCCAAGTATTTGCTTAGCTGGTCCTAAATCCTTCATGGCAAATAATTTACTAAATGCCTTCTTGAGTAGAGCAATCCTCTTTGTGCCATTTCCAACAATCAGCATATCATCAACATACAACAAGAGAATAATGAAGTCACCCTCGGTGTACCTCTTCATAAAGACACAATGGTCAGGTTGTGCTTTATGATAACCAAGCCTAGTCATAAAAGACTCAAACTTCTTGTACCACTGCCGAGGAGCTTGCTTCAAGCCATACAATCTCTTCTTCAATTTGCAAACTAAGTGCTCCTTGCCTGCAACCATGAATCCCTCTGGCTGCTCCATGTATATCTCCTCCTCTAGGTCACCATGTAAGAAAGCTGTCTTCACATCAAGTTGTTCAATTTCCAAGTCCATGGTGGCAGCCATGCCAAGCACAACTCGGATCAAAGACATCTTGACCACTGGAGAGAATATCTCACTATAATCAATGCCCTTTTTCTGACTAAATCCTTTCACAACCAATCTGGCCTTGTACCTTGGATGTGAGGTGTTTTCTTCAGTCTTCACTCTGTACACCCACTTGTTCTTGAGTGCTTTCTTGCCCTTTGGCAGTTTCACCAACTCAAAGGTATCATTCTCATACAGGGAATTCATCTCATCCTGCATGGCTTCTGACCATTCTTCTTTGTTCTCATCAGACATCGCCTCCTCATAGCATGAGGGCTCACCTGCATCTGTCATCAACACATATTGATGTGGTGGATATTTAGAAGAAGGAATGTGTCCTCTTTCACTTCTTCTTTGTTGTTGCACTGGTGGTGAATCAGGTGGATTTTCGTTGGCATCATCATTACCAACTTCATCATCATCATTTGATGGTTGCTCGCCACTTTGACTTGTACTACCTTGATCAGTTGCATCTCCACTGTCTTCAGTGTCATCATCTCCCCCATGATTGTCATGCACGAGAGGAGGACGGATTGGATCCATATCAACCTGAGGTGTGCTGGTCATTGTCTTCTCTAGTTTCCCAATATCTTTTATTGTTTCATCTTCAATGAACACCACATCTCTGCTTCTCACAATCTTTCTATTGGCTGGATCCCACAACCTGTAGCCAAACTCTTCACTTGGTTGGCTGAGGTAGATGCACTGCTTTGTCTTGCTATCAAGCTTGGATCTCTCGTCCCTTGGAACATGTACAAAAAAAGACCTTCAAGTGCTTGTATGATACCTCCTTCCCTGACCAAACTCTCTGATGAATATCACCTGCAAGAGGAACTGAGGGAGATAGGTTAACCACATACATAGCATTCATCAATGCTTCAGCCCAAAATGAATTAGGTAAATGAGCATGAGAGAGCATAGCTGTGACCCTCTCTGTGAGTGTCCTGTTCATTCTCTCTGCAAGACCATTGAGGTGAGGTGTCTTTGGTGGACTCTTCTCAAGCCTGATGCCAACATTTCTGCAATACCTCAAAAGGACCTTTGTATTCACCACCATTGTCTGATCTCATGCACTTCAATTTCCTGCCAGTTTCTCTTTCAAGTTTGACATGGAACTCCTTGAAGGTTTCAAACGTTTGGTATTTGTGTTTCGGCACATACATAAAAACCTTTCTGGAATGGTCATCAATAAAAGTCACAAAGTATAATGCTCCACCATGAGATTTTTCAGTCATGGAGCAAACGTCAGTGTGCACAATATCAAGAACATTATCTGCACGATGTGGAGGGAGTGTACGAAATGCAGCTATGTGTTGTTTGCCAGCAAAACAATGTGCACAGGGTTTCAAGGATATACCTTTCAACTCAGGGAGGTACTCCATGCGAGCAAGAGCGTGCATGCCCTTCTCGCTCATATGCCCAAGCCTCTTGTGCCACAATTCAACCGAAGTGTCTTTTTCAGCAACATTCAACACCTCATTGCACAACTTGGTTTTAGTCACATAGAGATTACCTTGCTTACTTCCTCGAGCCACAGTCAAAGAGCCTTTGGTGAGCTTCCATTTTCCTTCACCAAAATAACTAGGATGTTTGATATCATCAAGCTTGCCCACTGACAACAAATTCAGCCTTATGTCGGGAACATGCCTCACATCATCGAGCACCAATCTGCAACCTGTGTTTGTTTCAATGCATATAGAGCCCTTGCCAACAATTGTTGACGAACCACTATTTCCCATCCTCACTTGGCCAGTAACACCACTAGTGTAAGATGTGAAATACTCCTTGTGTGATGTGATGTGGAAGGACGCACCTGAATCCACAACCCAACTCATGGCATCATCAGGAACAACACTATAGCAATCTTCATCTTTAATGACTAGATAGTCCTCATCTATTGCGGTCATGGCTGAACTGCTCTCAGCCTTTTGCTCGGTTTTCTTTGGGAGTTTCCCCTCTGCAAGCTCTCTTTTGTACTTCCTGCACTCGCTCTTTATGTGTCCCGGATTGCCACAATGAAAGCAAGTGATATCTTTTCTCTGTTTTGACTTTGATCTCCCCCTGGATTTGCTTTTGCCTTGCTGAAATCTTGTATTGCTGCATCCACGGTTTTCATTCTTCACATGAGTTTCAGCCACATAAGCATCAGAAGAAGTGGCATCACCCTTTTCCTTCTTTCTGGCTTCTTCATTCAGCATACTGTTCTTCACCATCTCCAAAGTCAGCTTCCCATCCGGAGCTGAATTGCTAAGTGACACAACAAGCGTGTTCCAACTATCAGGCATGGAACTCAGCAGCAACAATGCTTGCACCTCATCCTCAAAGTTGATTTTCATGGCTGAAAGTTGATTTATATGGCGTTGGAAGACATTCAAGTGCTCAATCACACTTGTGCCATCTCGGTACTCAAGCTTTGCAAGTCTTTTGATCACCGAGGCCTTGTTCATTGATGTCTTCCTCTCATACATGGACTCTAACTTCTGCCACATCTCATATGCATTTGTGTCATTTGCAACATGGTGGAAAATATTGTGGTTGATGTACAACCGAATCATACCTACTGCCTTTCTGTGCAACACTCTCCATTCTTCTTCCGTGACACCTGTGGGTATCTTGTCTTTCACAATTGGCTCATACAAATCCTTGCAATAAAGGATATCTTCCATCATGGGCTTCCATAATGAGTAATTGGAAGAATCAAGTTTTATCATGCCACTTGTAGTAGCGCTTTCTTCCAAAGCCATTGTAAGCAGCACTTCCAGCAACAATCAAGCAACCGGAATTTGCAACCTTCTAAGCAACCAAGGCTCTGATACCATTCTATTGAGAATTAGCACACAAATACACTTGTGGTTAACTGAAAACTGCAGCGGAAACAAGTAATCTCAGCACCACATCCTGTACTAATTCAAGGATCGTTGCTTAGCACGGAAGGAAACATATGCAGCAGCATATATGGAGGCAGAAAAATGTTACTCAGCAGGCAAAACACTCCTCAGCCTAGTGTCTTGTGGTAGGAGTAAGTTTCTGGACAGCACCAAGTATCAACAAAGGGACACCAGATTTTTACGTGGAAAACCCGTCAACTTGAGGGGAAAAACCACGGGCCGAAGCCACCCAAATCCTCTTCCACTATTATCAAATGTGGGATACAACAAGTTCTTCTCTAGACAGCACTAGAGGATCTCATACATCAAGATTTCTGAATCTTGGATGAACACAACAGGATTTGGGGCTCAAGAACTAGGGATTGGAACAATCTCACCAAAGATGGTGGAACCGAAGCTTGAAGGAGGCAAGGTAGTGGATCTGGACCATCACAACCTTGGGGAAGAGCTCCCTTTTCTTCTTCCTTCAATCTTCCTCTTCTTCCCTTGCTCTCTTGGTTTCTCTCTTCTTCTCTCTTGGAGGATGAACTGATTTTCGTCACTCTTGGTGGTGGCTGCTGGAAGGAGGGTAAAGCATCCCCATCCACACATGTGCAAAGTCCAAAATGACCCTAGGTCATAACCCTAATGGGTAGTGGGCTTATGCACCTCTTTGGGCTGCCTAAAAGGCCTCAAATGGTCATCTCCTCACAGCCCACATGAGGAGGATATTCCAACAGGAGGTGGGTGGTTTTTTTAGAAACGGCAGGAGGATGGCCAACTCTGAGTAAGAGACACTGGGCTTGGTCGGGCCGGGGAATGTGGTTGCCCAGCCAGAGCACCACTCGTCATTGACAGGAGGAAAAATCAAAAGAAAACAGAACGTTCACGGTTTGACATTCCAGACTACAAAGGGAAGAAAGCAAGTACCAATATATCATCTCTGTCACAATCAACAAGTTAGTTACAAGAACAAAAATCCACGGCGATGATGCCTTCTTGGCAGTGTTGCAGACTGAAAGAACAATCTTTTGTTTAAAAAAAGTGCAACGGTACTCACCTTGGCTTATCCCTTGTTTCCTAATTATTACCCTAAGTATATTTTTTGTAAATGGTTATCTGAACCTGAGATTGTAAATCAAGAGTGAATAACAGTGCCGGAGCTAGCCGAAGATCACTGGGGGGTCGAAACAAAAAACTTCAGTGTTTGGGGGGGGGGCAACATAGCTCCACCATTGGTGAATAACATTGCATCACTACATCCGGTTCACTAACACTGACCAACAGGCTAAAGCAAGCAACCTTCTAAGCAAAAGGAGCCGGTATTTTGTCTAGACTCGCAGAATTTGGCGCGAGGGGGATGCAAGGCGGGTTGGACATGAGGTGTCGACACAGCTGAATTTCTGAGAGCGGACACACTACTTGTCTCTAACCACTCAGCATGTACATGCCTCTTCAGAATGATCCTTATATGATTATATCGTCTTCAGAGAGCTTACTTGGGGAAGGAAGAAGCTCTAGGTCAAATTTTGCCACATTGATCGATCACTTATCGGAGCATTGATATTCATAAAATGGTTATGATGTGACGAAACTCATCTCTATTAAGGTGTTTTTCGGCAAACTTCTTGTGCTGCAGCAGCCCCTCCTTGGCAAGCTTAGGTCGAACAAGCTCCTGGCAGTTACTGGACTTGCTGATTGAATATAATTGACCTTCATAGAGATATCCTTTGTCCATCCATATCACTGGATCTACTACCATACGCTCGAGCATAGTAGCATTCTCAAGGATGTAAAGCGCTAGCTCGGCTATCCCCACCAAGTCCCAATAGCCAGTAATGTGAACACTCCTGAGGTGACGATGTCGAGGCCCTGGAACAACCATCACTATCCTTGCAGAAGGGATGCGAAATCTATCACACTTTATCTGCATATGTATATCCAACCATTCATGATTTCGTTCGATTGAGGAGGCCAAAAAGAAAAGCAAAAAGTTCCATGATCAAGGTTGAAGAACTTACAGTTGAATCACTAACATGGAGTTCCAATTATTGTAATAGAGGCGCTAATTCAAATAGGTATACATACCTCGTTATCCAGCTAGTATCCTCTGGACGGGACATGATGCTAATATTCAGGTTCAGATGCTTCAGAATGCGAAAAGTGGTGTTGGTTTTACTGAATCGATGCACCTGTTACAGAAATAATGCAGAGCCCCTAGAAATAAATTAGCATGAGATGGATCAAGGTGGCGAGTCAGTAGGTCAACATGCACCTGAATGCAGATATCTTGTTGGAAACATAAAATGAAATAAGGAGGAGAGCAAATCTTCTGAAAAACAAAGAAATGCAGAGAGAGTTTGTGCACATGAGGAAGAACAGTTGGAAGCTCCGTCAAGATGTAGTCTGTAGCATCATAATCCCAGGTGAACGATTTGCTTTTGAGCACAAACATTGCTTCTAACAACTTGAAAGATTCATCTCGCAATTGCGTCAGACAATCAACAAACGGAAATGTGGCAAGGTTCGGGGCTTGCAACTCCCTAAATAATTTAAAGTCTCCTAAATAATTTTTCTTCGGGAATTAATCAAAGGCTGGGGGTGGGGGCAGCGGGCCCCCTTGCCCGAACAGAGCTCCACCATTGATGAATAACATTGCCTCACTACATCCGGTTCACTAACATTGACTAACATGCTAAAGCAGGCAACCTTCTAAGCAAAAGGAGCTGGCATTTTGTCCAATCTCGCAGAATTTGGCCCGAGGGGGGATGCAAGGCATGTTGGACATGGGGTGTCGATACAACTGAATTTCTGAGAGAGAACACACTACTTGTCTCTAATCATTCAGCATGTACATGTCTCTTTAGACTGATCCTTAAATTATCTTCAGAGAGCTTACTTGGGGAAGGAAGAAGCTCCAGGTCAAATTTACCACATTGATCGATCATGTATCGGAGCATTGATATTCATAAAATGGTTATGATGTGACGAAACTCGTCTCTATTAAGGTGTTTTTCCACCAACTTCTTGTGCTGCAACAACCCCTCCTTGGCAAGCTTAGGTCGAACAAGCTCCTCGCAGTTACTGTTGGCCTTGCTGATTGAACATAATTGACCGTCATATAGATCTGTTTTGTTCATCCATATCACTGGATCTACTATCATACGCTCGAGCACAGTAGCCACTATAAGAAATATGTCAACTTGTGACCTTCTCTTAGTGACCATGGGTGAATTGGTCGTAAATCTATGATCATTTCGAACCAATTGGTCTTAAGCTGCCTGTAAGGGTCCAAACCCTAAACCATAATGACCATTTTGGTCAGAAAGGTCCTAATTGCTTTACACAAAATGGTCGTAAATTTGTGAACATGATTTACATTGTTTTTTCTTGTCGATTTTGATCAATTCAGTTAGTCGTAAATTCTATGATAATTTGATTTGGGATGACTTGGCAGACACCTCAGCAATCTCGCATACATGGCGTGCTTAGGTGTCATTCTGACTTACATGTCACTATTTAGCACTTTTTTCCTACTGACAAGTGGGACCCGTGAACTTACACGTGGGACCAGCACCACCCATGGGCTCCATTGACATGTGGGGCCTGCCCATCGAGTGGAACCCGCACGACTCATAGGTTTTCCATGACGTGTAGGACCACCTACCGAACTGCCATTGACATGTGGGGCCTGCCCATTGAGTGGGACCTGCACCACTTCCCATGACGTGTAGGACGATCCTACCGAACTGGAGCGGGGGGCGGCTAGGCTAAATAGTTCAGCACCATGGTGCAATTACAACAAAATGTAAAAAATCGGGGCTAAGAGCATCTCCAGCCGCGCCCCAGAACGGCCTCCCCAGGCGATATTTTTGCGTCGGGCCGAAAAAACGGCCCAGTCGCGCCTCAGGAGCGCGTTTTTCACCGGCTTGGGCCAAAATCAGCACGTGGACCCAGGCCGAACCCGGTGCGCTGGGGGGTCGCCCTGGTTCCCGCGGGAATCAATGCCAAGGCTGCCGCGCTTCCGCCGCCGGTCAGCCTTGCCATTGATTCCTCACGGGGCGGCGCATCACGAGGCGGCGCGTCACGGGGCGGCGATGCCTCCCCTCCCGCCACGCGTACACACTGGCCCGGCTATATAAGTCGGCGGCCTCCCGCCTCTGGCCACACCCGCCCTAGCAGCCGAGCTCTTCCTCTGTCGTGCGCCGCCGCCGAGCCCTCACTCTTCCTCCCTCCCTCTCTCTCTCTCACTCTCGACCAATGATGGCCACTCGTTTCCCCGGCGACGCAGGGGCGGCCAACGGCTTCGGCCGCCGCTCGCTCCACGAACAGGGGTCGTGGCTCCTGTTCGAGGCCAACATCCCGGCGCAGCCGGACATGCGCGCTGGGCTGATGGGGTGGATGTTGGAAATATGCCCTAGAGGCAATAATAAAAGTATTATTATTATATTTCCTTGTTCATGATAATTGTCTTTTATTCATGCTATAATTGTATTATCCGGAAATTGTAATACGCGTGTGAATACATAGACCACAATATGTCCCTAGTGAGCCTCTAGTTGACTAGCTCGTTGATCAACAGATAGTCATGGTTTCCTGGCTATGGACATTGGATGTTGTTGATAACGGGATCACATCATTAGGAGAATGATGTGATGGACAAGACCCAATCCTAAGCATAGCACAAGATCGTGTAGTTCGTTTTGCTAGAGCTTTTACAATGTCAAGTATCTCTTCCTTAGACCATGAGATCGTGTAACTCCCGGATACCGTAGGATTGCTTTGGGTGTACCAAACGTCACAACGTAACTGGGTGACTATAAAGGTGCATTACAGGTATCTCCGAAAGTGTCTGTTGGGTTGACATGGATCGAGACTGGGATTTGTCACTCCCTATGACGGAGAGGTATCACTGGGCCCACTCGGTAGTGCATCATCATAATGAGCTCAAAGTGACCAAGTGTTTGGTCATGGGATCATGCATTACGGTACGAGTAAAGTGACTTGCCGGTAACGAGATTGAACGAGGTATTGGGATACCGACGATCGAATCTCGGGCAAGTAAAATACCGATTGACAAAGGGAATTGTATACAGGGTTGTTTGAATCGTCGACATCGTGGTTCAACCGATGAGATCATCGAGGAGCATGTGGGAGCCAACATGGGTATCCAGATCCAGCTGTTGGTTATTGCCCAAGAGCCGTCTCGGTCATGTCTACGTGTCTCCCGAACCTGTAGGGTCTACACACTTAAGGTTCGGTGACGCTAGGGTTGTATGAATATGAGTATGCAGCAAACCAAATGTTGTTCAGAGTCCCGGATGAGATCCCGGACGTCACGAGGAGTTCCGAAATGGTTCGGAGGTAAAGATTTATATATGGGAAGTCTTATTTTGGTCGCCGAAAAAGTTTCGCGCGTTATCGGTATTGTACAGGGAGTGCCGAAAGGGGTCCGGGGGTTCCACCAGGGGTCCACCTGCCCCGGGGGGGCACATGGGCTGTAGGGGGTGCGCCTTGGCCTATATGGGCCAAGGGCACCAGCCCCAAGAGGCCCATGTGCCAAGGAGACAAGGAGAGGGGAGAGTCCTAAAGGGGGAAGGCACCTCCTAGGTGCCTTGGGGAGGATGGACTCCTCCTCCCCCTTGGCCGCACCCTTCCTTGGAGGAAGGGGCAAGGCTGCGCCCCCCCCCTCTCTCTTCCACCTATATAAAGGGAGGGGAGGGAGGGGCAGCCGCACCCTCAAGGCTTGGCGCCTCCCTCCTTCCTGCTACACCACCTCCTCCTCCCGTAGTTGCTCAGCGAAGCCCTGCCGGAGTTCTGCTGCATCCACCACCACGCCGTCGTACTGCTGGATCATCATCAACCTCTCCTTTCCCCTTGCTGGATCAAGAAGGAGGAGACGTCATCCGCTCCGTACGTGTGTTGAACGCGGAGGTGCTGTCCGTTCAGCACTAGGTCATCGGTGATCTGAATCACGGCGAGTACGACTCCATCATCCCCGTTCCATTGAACGCTTCCGCACGCGATCTACAAGTGGTATGTAGATGCAATCACTCTCCCATGACTCGTTGCTTAGATGAACTCATAGATGGATCTTGGTGAAACCGTAGAAAATTTTTTAATTTTCTGCAACGTTCCCCAACAGTGGCATCATGAGCTAGGTCTATGCGTAGTTCTCTATTGCACGAGTAGAACACAATTTGTTGTGGGCGTAGATGTTGTCAACTTTCTTGCCGCTACTAGTCTTATCTTGCTTCAGCGGTATGGTGGGATGAAGCGGCCCGGACTGACCTTACACGTACGCTTACGTGAGACTGGTTCCACTGACTGACATGCACTAGTTGCATAAGGTGGCTAGCGGGTGTCTGTCTCTCCCACTTTAGTTGGAGCGGATTCGATGAAAAGTGTCCTTATGAAGGGTAAATAGAAGTTGACAAATCACATTGTGGCTTTCACGTAGGTAAGAAAACATTTTTGCTAGAACCCTATTGCAGCCACGTAAAACTTGCAACAACAATTAGAGGACGTCTAACTTGTTTTTGCAGCAAGTGTTTTGTGATATGATATGGCCAAAGTTGTGATGAATGATGAATGATATATATGATGTATGAGATCATGTTCTTGTAATAGGAATCACGACTTGCATGTCGATGAGTATGACAACCAGCAGGAGCCATAGGAGTTGTCTTTATTTTTGTATGACCTGCGTGTCATTGAAGAACACCATGTAAATTACTTTACTTTATTGCTAAACGCGTTAGCCATAGAAGTAGAAGTAGTCGTTGGCGTGACAACTTCATGAAGACACGATGATGGAGATCATGATGATGGAGATCATGGTGTCATGCCGGTGACAGGATGATCATGGAGCCCCGAAGATGGAGATCAAAGGAGCTATATGATATTGGCCATATCATGTCACTACTATATATAATTGCATGTGATATTTATTATGTTTATGCATCTTGTTTACTTAGAACGACGGTAGTAAATAAGATGATCCCTCATAACAGTTTCAAGAAAGTGTTCTCCCTAACTGTGCACCGTTGCTAAAGTTCGTCGTTTCGAAGCACCACGTGATGATCGGGTGTGATAGATCCTTACGTTCACATACAACGGGTGTAAGACAGTTTTACACATGCAATACACTTAGTTTAACTTGACGAGCCTAGCATGTACAGACATGGCCTCGGAACACAAGAGACTGAAAGGTCGAACATGAGTCGTATGGAAGATACGATCAACATGGAGATGTTCACCGATGATGACTAGTCCGTCTCACGTGATGATCGGACACGGCCTAGTCGACTCAGATCATGTAACACTTAGATGACTAGAGGGATGTCAAATCTGAGTGGGAGTTCATTAAATAATTTGATTAGATGAACTTTATTATCATGAACAATAGTCTAAAATCTTTGCAAAATGTCTTGTAGATCAAATGGCCAACGCTCATGTCACCATGAACTTCAACGCGTTCCTAGAGAAAACCAAGCTGAAAGATGATGGCAGCAACTATTCGGACTGGGTCCGGAACCTGAGGATCATCCTCATAGCTGCCAAGAAACAATATGTCCTAGAAGCACCGCTAGGTGATGCACCCATCCCAGAGAACCAAGACGTTATGAACGCTTGTCGGTCTCGTGCTGATGATTACTCCCTCGTTCAGTGCGGCATGCTTTACAGCTTAGAACCGGGGCTCCAAAAGCATTTTGAGCGACACGGAGAATATGAGATGTTCGAGGAGCTGAAACTAGTTTTCCAAGCTCATGCCCGGGTCGAGAGATATGAAGTCTCCGACAAGTTCTACAATTGTAAGATGGAGGAAAATAGTTCTGTCAGTGAGCACATACTCAAAATGTCTAGGTTGCACAACCGCCTGTCCCAGCTGGACATTAACCTCCCGGACGAGGCGGTCATTGACAGAATCCTTCAGTCGCTCCCACCAAGCTACAAGAGCTTTGTGATGAACTACAATATGCAGGGGATGGTGAAAACTATTCCTGAAGTATTTTCAATGCTGAAGTCAGCAGAGGTAGAAATCAAGAAGGAGCATCAAGTGTTGATGGTCAATAAAACCACTAAGTTCAAGAAGGGCAAGGGAAAGAAGAACTTCAAGAAGGACGGCAAGGATGTTGCCGCGCCCGGTAAGCCAGTTGTCGGGAAGAAGTCAAAGAATGGACCCAAGCCCGAGACTGAGTGCTTTTATTGCAAAGGGAAGGGTCACTGGAAGCGGAACTGCCCGAAATACTTAGCAGACAAGAAGGCCGGCAACACTAAAGGTATATTTGATATACATGTAATTGATGTGTACCTTACCAGTACTCGTAGTAACTCCTGGGTATTTGATACCGGTGCCGTTGCTCATATATGTAACTCACAGCAGGAGCTGCAGAATAAACGGAGACTGGCGAAGGACGAGGTGACGATGCACGTCGGAAATGGTTCCAAGGTCGATGTGATCGCCGTCGGCACGCTACCTCTACATTTACCTACGGGATTAGTTTTAAACCTCAATAATTGTTATTTAGTGCCAAGTTTGAGCATGAACATTGCATCAGGATCTCGTTTAATACGAGATGGCTACTCATTTAAATCCGAGAATAATGGTTGTTCTATTTATATGAGAGAAATGTTTTATGGTCATGCTCCAATGGTCAATGGTTTATTCTTAATGAATCTCGAACATAATGTTACACATGTTCATAGTGTGAATACCAAAAGATGTAAAGTTGATAACGATAGTCCCACATACTTGTGGCACTGCCGCCTTGGTCACATTGGTGTCAAGCGCATGAAGAAGCTCCATGCTGATGGACTTTTAGAGTCTCTCGATTATGAATCATTTTACACATGTGAACCATGCCTTATGGGCAAAATGACCAAGACTCCGTTCTCCGGAACAATGGAGCGAGCAACCAACTTATTAGAAATCATACATACCGATGTGTGCGGTCCAATGAGCGTTGAGGCTCGCAGAGGATATCGTTATGTTCTCACTCTCACTGATGACTTGAGTAGATATGGGTATGTCTACTTAATGAAACACAAGTATGAGACCTTTGAAAAGTTCAAGGAATTTCAGAATGAAGTAGAGAATCAACGTGACCGAAAGATAAAATTCTTGCGATCAGATCGTGGCGAGAATATTTAAGTCACGAATTTGGTACACACTTAAGGAAATGTGGAATCGTTTCACAACTCACGCCGCCTGGAACACCTCAGCGTAACGGTGTGTCCGAACGTCGTAATCGCACTCTATTGGATATGGTGCGATCTATGATGTCTCTTACTGATTTACCGCTATCATTTTGGGGATACGCTCTAGAGACAGCTACATTCACTTTAAATAGGGCACCGTCTAAATCCGTTGAGATGACACCATATGAATTATGGTTTGGGAAGAAACCTAAGCTGTCGTTTCTAAAAGTTTGGGGATGCGATGCTTATGTCAAGAAACTTCAACCTGAAAAGCTCGAACCCAAGTCGGAAAAATGCGCCTTCATAGGATACCCTAAGGAAACCATTGGGTATACCTTCTACCTTAGATCCGAAGGCAAGATCTTTGTTGCCAAGAACGGATCCTTTCTGGAAAAAGAGTTTCTCTCGAAAGGAGTAAGTGGGAGGAAAGTAGAACTCGATGAAGTACTACCTCTTGAACCGGAAAGTAGTGTAGCTCAGGAAAATGTTCCTGTGGTGCCTACACCGACTGGAGAGGAAATTAATGATGATGATCAAGGTACTTCGGATCAAGTTGCTACTGAACTTTGTAGGTCCACTAGGACACGTTCCGCGCCAGAGTGTTACGGCAACCCTGTCCTGGAAATCATGTTGTTAGACAACGGTGAACCTTCGAACTATGAAGAAGCGATGGAGGGCCCAGATTCCAACAAATGGCTTGAAGCCATGCAATCCGAGATAGGATCCATGTACGAAAACAAAGTATGGACTTTGACAGACTTGCCCGATGATCGGCGAGCGATAGAAAACAAATGGATCTTTAAGAAGAAGACGGACGCGGATGGTAATGTTACCATCTATAAAGCTCGACTTGTCGCTAAGGGTTATCGACAAGTTCAAGGGATTGACTATGATGAGACTTTCTCTCCGTAGCGAAGCTTAAGTCCGTCCGAATCATGTTAGCAATTGCCGCATACTATGATTATGAGATATGGCAAATGGACGTCAAAACGGCATTCCTTAACGGTTACCTTAAGGAAGAGCTGTATATGATGCAGCCGGAAGGTTTTGTCGATCCTAAGAATGCTAACAAGGTATGCAAGCTCCAGCGATCCATTTATGGGCTGGTGCAAGCATCTCGGAGTTGGAACATTCGCTTTGATGAGATGATCAAAGCGTTTGGGTTTATGCAGACTTATGGAGAAGCCTACATTTACAAGAAAGTGAGTGGGAGCTCTGTAGCATTTCTCATATTATATGTAGATGACATACTTTTGATGGGAAATGATATAGAACTTTTGGACAGCATTAAGGCCTACTTGAATAAGCGTTTTTCAATGAAGGACCTTGGAGAAGCTGCTTACATATTAGGCATCAAAATCTATAGGGATAGATCGAGACGCCTCATAGGTCTTTCATAAAGCACATACCTTGATAAGATTTTGAAGAAGTTCAAAATGGATCAGTCCAAGAAAGGGTTCTTGCCTGTTTTGGAAGGTGTGAAATTGAGCTCAGCTCAATGCCCGACCACGGCAAAAGATAAAGAAGAGATGAGTGTCATCCCCTATGCCTCAGCCATAGGATCTATTATGTATGCCATGTTGTGTACCAGACCTGATGTAAACCTTGCCGTAAGTTTGGTAGGAAGGTACCAAAGTAATCCCGGCAAGGAACACTGGACAGCAGTCAAGAATATCCTGAAGTAACTGAAAAGGACAAAGGACATGTTTCTCGTTTATGGAGGTGACGAAGAGCTCGTCGTAAAGGGTTACGTCGACGCTAGCTTCGACACATATCTGGATGACTCAAAGTCACAAACCGGATACGTGTATATGTTGAATGGTGGAGCAGTAAGCTGGTGCAGCTGCAAGCAGAGTATCATGGCGGGATCTACATGTGAAGCGGAGTACATGGCAGCCTCGGAGGCAGCACATGAAGCAATTTGGGTGAAGGAGTTCATCACCGACCTAGGAGTCATACCCAATGCGTCGAAGCCGATCAAACTCTTCTGTGACAACACTGGAGCTATTGCACTTGCCAAGGAGCCCAGGTTTCACAACAAGACCAGGCACATCAAGCGTCCCTTCAACTCCATTCGTGAAAATGTTCAAGATGGGGACATAGAAATTTGCAAAGTGCATACGGATCTGAATGTCGCAGATCCGTTGACTAAACCTCTTCCACGAGCAAAACATGATCAACACCAGAACTCTATGGGTGTGCGATTCATCACAATATAACTAGATTATTGACTCTAGTGCAAGTGGGACACTGTTGGAAATATGCCCTAGAGGCAATAATAAAAGTATTATTATTATATTTCCTTGTTCATGATAATTGTCTTTTATTCATGCTATAATTGTATTATCCGGAAATCCTAATACGCGTGTGAATACATAGACCACAATATGTCCCTAGTGAGCCTCTAGTTGACTAGCTCGTTGATCAACAGATAGTCATGGTTTCCTGGCTATGAACATTGGATGTCGTTGATAACGGGATCACATCATTAGGAGAATGATGTGATGGACAAGACCCAATCCTCAGCATAGCACAAGATCGTGTAGTTCGTTTTGCTAGAGCTTTTACAATGTCAAGTATCTCTTCCTTAGACCATGAGATCGTGTAACTCCCGGATACCGTAGGATTGCTTTGGGTGTACCAAACGTCACAACGTAACTGGGTGACTATAAAGGTGCATTACAAGTATCTCCGAATGTGTCTGTTGGGTTGACACGGATCGAGACTGGGATTTGTCACTCCGTATGACGGAGAGGTGTCACTGGGCCCACTCGGTAGTGCATCATCATAATGAGCTCAAAGTAACCAGGTGTTTGGTCACGGGATCAGCATTACGGTACGAGTAAAGTGACTTGCCGGTAACGAGATTGAACGAGGTATTGGGATACCGATGATCGAATCTCGGGCAAGTAAAATACCGATTGACAAAGGGAATTGTATACGGGGTTGTTTGAATCCTCGACATCGTGGTTCAATCGATGAGATCATCGAGGAGCATGTGGGAGCCAGCATGGGTATCCAGATCCCGCTGTTGGTTATTGCCCGAGAGCCGTCTCGGTCATGTCTACGTGTCTCCCGAACCCGTAGGGTCAACACACTTAAGGTTCGGTGACGCTAGGGTTGTATGAATATGAGTATGCAGCAAACCGAATGTTGTTCGGAGTCCCGGATGAGATCCGGGACGTCACGAGGAGTTCCGGAATGGTCAGCAGGTAAAGATTTATATATGGGAAGTCTTATTTTGGTCGCCGGAAAAGTTTCGCGCGTTATCGGTATTGTACCGGGAGTGCTGAAAGGGGTCCGGGGGTTCCACCAGGGGTCCACCTGCCCCGGGGGGGCCACATGGGCTGTAGGGGGTGCGCCTTGGCCTATATGGGCCAAGGGCACCAGCCCCAAGAGGCCCATGCGCCAAGGAGACAAGGAGAGGGGAGAGTCCTAAAGGGGGAAGGCACCTCCTAGGTGCCTTGGGGAGGATGGACTCCTCCCCCCCTTGGCCGCACCCTTCCTTGGAGAAAGGGGCAAGGCTGCGCCCCCCCCCCCCTCTCTCTTCCACCTATATAAAGGGAGGGGAGGGAGGGGCAGCCGCACCCTCAAGGCTTGGCGCCTCCCTCCTCCCTGCTACACCACCTCCTCCTCCCGTAGTTGCTCAGCGAAACCCTGCTGGAGTTCTGCTGCATCCACCACCACGCCGTCGTACTGCTGGATCATCATCAACCTCTCCTTTCCCCTTGCTGGATCAAGGAGGAGACGTCATCCGCTCCGTACGTGTGTTGAACGCGGAGGTGCTGTCCGTTCAGCACTAGGTCATCGGTGATCTGAATCACGGCGAGTACGACTCCATCATCCCCGTTCCATTGAACGATTCCGCACGCGATCTACAAGTGGTATGTAGATGCAATCACTCTCCCACGACTCGTTGCTTAGATGAACTCATAGATGGATCTTGGTGAAACCGTAGAAAAAAATTTAATTTTCTGCAACGTTCCCCAACAGTGGAGGCTCAGCAATGGGGGAGTGCCCGTTCCCCCGTTGCCCGACGCTGACGCGCGGCCCTCCTACTTCACCGCCGAGGTCGGCCTCGTGCGCGCCTCCCTCACCGACGAGCAGCGCGCCCTCCCCCAGTACGCCGCCGACAACAACGCGGCATGGGCGGCGTACTTCGAGCGCCGTCAGGAGCAGAGGCTGGCGTCCACCAACGGGGCGCCGGTGGTCGGCGGCGTGAAGAACAACGAAGGCTGCCGCGTGTGGTGGGGTGTACCCGACCGTACGCTCGAGGGCGTGCTGACGCACCTGGAGGGCGGCAACGAACCGCCACTGGCATACCCTCCGGCGGCCGCCCCGCGCCGACGCGCCGGGCAATGGATGCCCGGGAGGTTCGCCGCTTCCTCCTCTTCCTCGTCGCACTCCTCCTCATGCTCATCTTCTCACTCCTCCGGTACTCCGGCGTTGCTCGGCGTCAAGGCCGAGCCCGCGGCCGAGACGCCGCTCGGCCGGCGCACTCGTAGCGCCGGCATCGTCATCAACGAGGGCGACCGGCGCGCCTCCTCGTCGGCTCCACCGCGCTTCATCAAGCCAAAGACGGAGCCGGGGCTCGCGGCCGTGAAAACCGAGCCGGGGCTCCCCTCCGTGAAGATGGAGCACGGCGACGTGGAGCTCAACGACAAGGCGGCCCTGAAATGGGCACGCAAGGACTACGTCGAGATGGAGATGAAGCGCTAGTGCGCCGCCCTGCAGCGCTTTGAGCAGCGCCGCCGGGGCGGCGACGAAGGAGGCGTCGTCGTCCTCGACGACAGCGACGACGACGTCGCACCGCCGCCGGGCAGGGGTCCAGCAGAAACGGCCGCGTCAAGGAGGAGAAGGCCGACGACGACGGCGGCGACGACGACGACTACTCCGCGTTTAGTGATTTCCTTTTTAGATATCTTTGCTATGTAAGCCTCGAATATGTTTAATATATGCGAAAGTTTATCGAAATAGGTCGTGTTTTAACCGAACTTCGTCGAATCATTTTTTTAAGTAAAATTAGACGTGTCTGAGGGAGGCCATGGGGCCGGTGATTGGGCACCAACTCGCCCTCAGGCCGTTCGTTCGCGCCGGCTCGCCCCCAGGCGGCGATTTTAAGCGTCCCCTAGGGGGCCAACGGCTGTAGATGCTCTAACTGGGGAGTTGGACCCGGGACCTACAATCACCCCCGCTCGAACCGAACCACCAGGCTAGCACACCGTAAATGTTAGATTGAGGCATTGGCCCTTCAAATCGTAATTCCACTGCTACGCCTGGACGGTGAGACGAAGCCTCCATTGCTCCACCTGCCCGGCCTGTATGCGGATGGAAGTGGGCCAACACTCGGCCTGCAAAGCGCGCGCGGGTGCACCTAGTGAGTTAGACTGGGCTGGTTGTAGACCTTTTTTTTTTCTCTTTTTTGTTCTCATTTCCTTTTTAGGGGATTTCTGTTTTCATTTCTAAAAACTAAATTTGACCCCCAAATTGACAGAAATCTATCTTGAAAATTTGTAAATTATTCATAGTCATTATAGACCATTCGGAACCATTTTTTGTATAAAGAAAGTATAATCTTGCCCATGAGTATATGTTGTTGACATCCTACTTACGTCGCTCAAATTTCTTTTTTTTCTTTGTTTACTTTTGTCTATCTTTTAAATTCAATGCATATATTTCAAAAACTTAAATCTTATAAAGATATTTAAAAACAAGAATTTGAAACACATATGTATACGATATTTCAAAAACTTAAATATTGTAAAGATATTTCAAAAACTTAAATTGTTCGTTACAAGAAAAAATGTTTCTGTGTTTGAAAAAATGTATGCTATTCGAAACACATATGTATACAATATAAAAAAAATGTTTCGTGTCACTGTAAATGTACTCCCTCTGTTTTTATGTACTCCGCATGTTAGCTTTGATTGAAGTCAAACTTACCAAATTTGTAAAAAACAATATGAACATTTACAATAACAAATTTATATGATGGAAAATATATGCAATCATGAATCCAATGATATTGATTTGGTGGTACTTGGTAGTACTTTGGCCTCAGATGTGCAAGCCCATTTTTCCTTTGGCAACATTGTTTGACATTTGAAGATGCACACATATGCAAAATATGAGATCATTTAGACAAACTATGCCATGATTGCTGACATAATCTTGGTTGTTTGGCTCAAAAGCTATGAATCTCCATACATGACACCTCATTTCTTAGAACACTTTTTTAAGACATTTGCGGCAAGACAAGAGCATCAACCTGTCTAGCAGACCCTGAGCACACTCTACAATCCGCCACCACTATCTTCCGCCGTCCCAACTTCAGGAGAGATACGCATTGATCTTGCCAGGCCGAACTGCCATCAACGTCAGCACATGCCAGATACGCCGCCATGGTGTGTGCGTCCATCAACCCTCGTCCACCGCCAAGACTAGTTGTTGTCCATGCGATAGAATCCACGGCGCTCCACCTTGGTCACCGAGCGAGAGCACACGTAGACCAGCGCCATCCATCAAACCCATCCACTGGTCTCTCCTGCCGTCGTATGGCTCCAAAGATGATACCCCAAGGGTGGGGGCGACGCGGCATACCGCCATCATCCAACCAGGAAGACCGAATCTTGGTTTCCCCAGGGCACACACGGAATAGAGACAGCCCCACGACGCCTCCAACGAGGTAACGGCGCCCACGGGTGCCATCATCGATGGTTCCAGAGGCTGAAACAAGAAAATTAAAAAGGAATTAAAAGAACTTGCCTTGGGAAGAAAAGGGATTAAAAGAAGAACCGAGTACTCGTGGGCATGTACGATCAGAATTATACTACGAAGAGGTGATACATATATGTGGGTGTGATACCTTGTCATATGTTGTTGGTGAGTCCCCTAAAAAATATATGTATGCATATATATATGAAGCTTGGGCACACAAAAATTGGGTGTGTATACCTCACAAAAAGTTTTAGTTTTTTTTAGGTCATTTAAAAAGTCTTCTGCCTTTTGAGAAATGTTATGTATTATTTTGAAATAATTCATGTATCTTACAATATTTGTGTAGTATTAAGAAAAGTATCGTGTGTTAAAAATATACAATTAAGGATATTCACCCTTTTTAAGAAAATCATGTAATTCAAAAAATGTTAACATGCTTAAAAATATATTCATAATTTAAAAATATTCATGATCTTTGAAAAATTCCATGTGATTTATGAAGTGTTTGAGTTTTAAAAAGTATGGGGATTCATTTTGAAAAACAAATAACAAATATACAATTTTAAAGTAATTCGGCATAAGAGGGATGGTGGTTGGACTAGGAACAGATAGTAGCTTGGGAAGGATAGCCGTCACGCCCAGTTCGACGAGATTAGTTTTAACTCTATTAGACATTCACTTGTGATGGGGTAGTTTGGTGACAGGTGTGAGTGCGGTAGCCACGATCATCACCTTGGGATTGACCACGTTTTCAACGCATTGGAATTAGGTGGACATCGTGACCATGATCGGTGAAGGTGGGAAGAAGGATAAACCACAACATGGACGAGACGCTATGTTCAAATAGATAACGTGGACCTGCAAAGGGATTCTTGAGTTGTGCTTATTATGCTAGGAGTATCTGACTTTTTTCTCCCGTCGCAAACGCATGGGCATATTTGCTAATGATGATGATAATAATGTTTACTGGGATACAATCATGATCAGGAGGCTAAAGGAACCAAACATGTCGTCCTTTTAAAAAAACTAGAGCGAATTTACTGAGGCTATGTGTCTCTGCCCTCCCTTCAAATACGAAAGAGCAAGCAGGAAACTCTGATGCCATCAACCTGATTTCACGAGTGATATTTCTATCTCTGCCTCCCTAGTCAGCAGCGATGTCTCCACCCACTAAATTACAGTCCGAGGCTATGATAATTTGGTTCAGCTACAGATCGGAAGCTAAAAGGCATAGATTCCCATCGTGGCAAGGCTTCGAGGCTACAAATCGGATGCTAAAGACAGAACTTCCCACCGTGCCAAGGTTTCAAGGGTTGATGGATCAGTAACTCGTGGACAAATTATAGTTGAAGATCTGAGGTATGTGTCATCTCCATCCGTGTAAATCAAGCACTTTGCATGGAAAGCTCCGAATGGACCACTCCCTTGCTTGGGAATCTTGGCAGATAGGCACATATCTGTAAGCCTGTTGAAACGTGAGATGGGCCTAGAGCCCATATGACAATTTCAGATTTAATCTTTAAGGGCCCATGTAGATGGCATGATAAGGTGGTGGAAAGTTTAGTCCCACCATGCTAGTGGAAGGAGGGTTGGAGTGGTTTATAAGGGGTTCTCTTCCTCATGCTATTGGAGCTTGAGAAGAAAAGAAACCCTCGTGCACTCCTCCTCTCCGCACCTATGCGCTTCTTTTTGACATCGGATCATGGGTTACCGCCGCACATATATATGTGGGGCGCTGCCAACCCTAGCCGCAGCGAAAAACAGAATGCATCTCCGCCTGTTCCTTTCCTGCTGCTGCCGCCGGTGACTCCATCCCGTCCGCCGCGTACACGGTCGATGGGAGAGCAGGTCTCCGAAACCCCGTCTCTCTTGTTCCTGTACGGGAGAGAGGCGAATAGGTTTTTGGAAAGCGACTACGCGACTGATCGCCTCCGATCCACTACTTCCTCTACGTCTGCGTCGTCTCCGTCATCACCATGTCCAGCGACGCCGAACGTGCCGCTGCCGAGAAGGCCGAGGCCGACAAGAAGGCCGCCGAGGACGCTTCTGCTGCTGCTGCCACCGTCGCGGTGGCTTCTACATGGCCTACTGGAGGGTATAACGCGTTTATCCCTCTCCTGATAATTTCTGTATTAGCAGTGCTAGCATCATGTGTAGATTTGTCTACTGTTTGCGTAGTACGTGCTTATTTAGATCAGTACCAATATGTTGTTAGTTCTGTCAATGCCATGCTAGTTATCTACTTATGGATTAAATTAGTCGAAAATTGCATATTTACTTAGCAAAGCCCACAATGCCTGATCTGTAAGGTTGGAGTTGAGGACGTCCAACATGTCCTCTTCAATTGCCGCCGGGCTAAAGAAATCTGGTTGAACTTGGATTACATGAAATCATAACAAATATAGTACGAGAGGATCGTTCGGGTCGGTTACACTTGGAGATTTTCTCCAGGAATTGTTCAGTCCATGAGGGTTTGCAAACGGATGAGCTAGTGATGGTAGAATCATGGTATATTTTGTGGCAACACCGTCAATATGTGAAAGGAGAAACTATCCAAAACCCGGATAGATCTGCAGTCTTAATAAAAGTCCTTGCGACGAACTACATTCTCATCAAAGCAGCCCGCAAGGAAGGAAGATCAAATGTGGAAGAAGTCATGCCGACAATTGTTTGGTTGTGAATTAGGTTATTTGCCCTTCAGTTATTTGGGCATACCGATTCATCACCATAAGCTATCTAATAAAGAATGAAAGTGCATCGAAGATCGAATTGAAAAAAAGCTTAGTTGCTAGAAGGGCAAGCTAATGTCGTATGGAGGTCGGCTAGTGCTGATTAACTCAGTACTTACTAGCATGTCGATGTTCCTATTATCTTTCTTCGAGGTATCGATAGGGGTGCAAAAAAGACTTGATTCCTTTCGATTCCGTTTCTTGTGGCAGTCAGATGAGGCCAAGAAGAAATACCATCTCGCACGATGGGATATTTAATGCCGACCCAAGGACCAGGAGGGTCTCGGTATTGAAAACCTGGAAATTAAAATTAAATGTCTTATGAGTAAATGGCTCTACAGGTTAAAGACAGAGTCGGACGATATGTGGGTGCAGATACTATGCAACAAGTATCTACATTCGAAAACGCTAGCCCAGGTCACGGCGAGACCAACTGACTCGCCATCATGGAAGGGACTTATGCGAACGAAAGATTTGTTCTTTCCTATGGTCAAATTCTTGGTTGGCAATGTGATGTCAATAAGATTTTGGGAGAATACATAATTAGGGGAGACACCACTAGCCATATAGTACCCCGCCCTATATAACATTGTGCAACGTAAGGAGGATTACGTACGCACAATATTTCAATCAATTCCCTTTCAGACGAGCGTTAGTTGGTGAGCGATGGAATGATCTGGATGCACTTGGTATGGAGATTGATAGATGTTCAATTATCCGACCAACCCGATTCGATAGTTAGAAATGGGGTGTTTACGGTGAAATCTTTTTACATGGATCGAATTAATTATGGTTCAATCTTGCGATCGTTGCATATTTGGAAGGTTAAGGTTCCCTTGCATATTAAAATTTTTATGTGGTTCGTACACAAGCAAGTGATCCTCACCAAAGATAATTTATTAAAGAGGCGGTGGGTAGGCAGTTCACGTTGTTGTTTTTGTGATCGTGATGAAACAATACAACACTTGTTCATAGAGTGCCCACTCGCGAAATTGCTTTGGAGAACGATCCATATAGCCTTTAACATTACTCCTTCAGTTAACATTGAATTGTTATCTGGGACGTGGTTAGCTGGGGTCGATCAAATTATTGCGGCTCGTATTCGGATTAGAATATGTGCGCTTATATGGGCTACATGGAATTGCATGAATGATATGATTTTTAACAGACAACATACTTTAACTTTCTTGCATGTCATTTTTAGAGCTACCGCTTGGATCCGTACGTGGTCCTTACTCACTCCTACGGACTTCAGGGAGCCATTGGTTACTTGGTGCAACCAGTGGGAGATGATAGCACAGGCTATATTCAACCGGTTTGGATAGCGGTCGCATAACAGGATATGAGTCTAAGGAGCTTGTCCTTTATATTGTCATACCGGTTGTGATATTGAGCATTTACATTTATTTTTCTGTTTTGCTCCGCTTGCGAGCTACAATACTTTTATCACTTTGTGATACTTTGAGACTTTTTAATAAGATGCCTGCATGCTCCCATGCAGAGGCCAGGGGCAAGCCTCCTTTTTCAAAAAAAAATGTCATCAAGATCAATGTAGATGCAACTTTCCAATACGAAACACGGTCAGGTGCGACAGGTGCCTTTGCCCGTGATGGAAGAGGAAGTTCCATAGCTGCAGCAACTTGGTTTCTCCCACAAACCAGTTGTGTTGATTAGGCAAAGATCACAGCCATAAGGAATGGGCTATACCTAGCAGGAAGAATCGGTTGCAACAAAGTTGATATCGAAACAGATTGTAGTTTTCCAGCAGAGGCAGTGCAACAAGCTGAACATTATGTGGGCTCAGATGTGGCAAATATGCTCGAATGTAAGGAGCTAGCAAAGGATTTTGCGAAGGTCTTGTACACCCACTGTCTGCGCCAAGCAAAATGAAGTTGCTAATGATTGAGAAAAGAAATTCTTTAGTGAAAGACCTTCTAAATTTTGGAGGACTCTGCATTCCCTGATTTTATTTCTTGTTCCCTTGTAAATGACCTTTTCGATTATCTGAGAAATAAAATATTGATGCTTCAAAAAAAATCCATCCATGTAAATAGTGCTAAAGGAGTCAATATTTGGGGTTCTAGAGACTGCTCTGTCCACTTTGAATTTTTTGAAAACCAGCGAACACTAGCAGCAGGAGCACGAACCGGTTGCTCCCAAACAAGAGATAGTTTCTGTGATACACAGAGATCGCCCATGAAACTGGATAAGAAGACGGGTATATCGGGGGCTCTTAAAATCATGCTCGTGAATTGCCTTGCATCAGGAATGCCATTTGCCCAAAGTGTAACCAGAATGGTCACGAAATCAACATGCGACACAAAATGCAGTGAGTGCAGAAAAAAATTCCATCTCTTTGCAACATGCTCTCTTTTTTTTTCATTGCTTCGACCAAATCTGGGTCTGCTAGAGCCCAAATGCGGCATGACTTAGCGCAGCCAAGGAGCGAGTGTCCATCCGAACAAATGGGACGGCGGCTATGGAGCGTATCATTGGAGATGCTCTATTAGGGCACCTCCAAAGCCGACCCTTAAACCGTCCACATATGGCGCAGTCCGGACGTGTCATCCAATGCGGGCCTGTATCGATCCGCTAATCGATTCGGGCATATTTTTTTCCAGCAAACCCAATACAAACAAGGCGGCTTTACGGGAATCCGGACAACAGACACGTAGAACTCCGACACCCCTGGCCCACCGAAAATCCCACCAAAACTCCTCCAGGACTCCGCGCCACCATCGTCCCATTTTCTCTCCTTCCCTTTTCCTCTCTTGCCTTCGCCGCTGTTCCATCACCCCGGTCGCCTCGGCACACCCCTGTCGGTACTCGACGAGTCCGTCACCTGCAGCGCTACTAGGGAAAAGCTTATAGGCAGACGCTTACTAGTAGCGAGCGTTTATAACCCCCGCTACTGCTACTTACTAGTAGCGCGGGTTTTTACCCCTCGCTACTACTAAGTTGATACTAGTAGCGCGAGTTTTTAACCCGCGCAACTACTAAGTGGTCTCTACCGTGCCCTCCTGGGACATGCCATAGTAGTAGCGAGGGGTACAAACCCGCGCTACTACTAAGTTGATAGTAGTAGCGAGGTTTTATACCCCTTGCTACTACTAAGTACGAGGTAGGTGAAAAACCCTGTATCCTCGGCCGAATCCCTCCTCTCTCCCTCACTTTCCCCCTCTCTCACTTTCCTCGTCTCTCCCTCATACTCCAGTGGTGGCCGCCGCTGGTACACTCTGCTTTCTTTCCCCCTCCCTCTCCGAGATCCCTCTGGTGGGTGGTCGCCGGAGCTCCTCGCCTCTGCCAAGATGCGGAAGCGCGATCTCGGCATCCTCCTCCTCGGCGCCTTCACCGTTTCTTCTCGCTCCAGGTCAGCCCTCCTCCTCCACCCCTCTCCGATTCGATCCGGAACCCTAGCTGACCCATCCCCCTCCTCCTCCGGCAGCACGAGGGCGACTTCTTGTTCCGGGAGGCGTGGTACCACCTGTCAGACGACAGGTTCTCGATCAAGCACAACATGGACCGCCTCTAGCCGCCGCTCGTCGCTGACCTCAACGGCGACGGCCGCCGCGAGGTGCTGCTCCCCACGCACGATGCCAAGATCCAGGTCCTCCAGCTCCCGGCACACGTCGGGCTGGTCTCCGCGGCCACCCTCGACGGCTTCCACGAGGCACGCGTTATGGCTGAGATCTCCCTGCTCCAGGCCAACGTGCGCGCGTCATGGGGTCGAGATTATTTTTTGGTTTTTCAAATTAATAGTAGTAGCATGTGGGTCACATACATGCGCTACAGATAGTTAGTAGTAGCGCGTGTCGAACCCGCGCTACTACTAACACACGTACTAGTAGCGTGGGATGCACCGCGCTACTACTACTAGTTAGCTGTAGCGCCATAGTAGTAGCGCAGGCACCCGCGCTACTACTAGCTTCTAACCCACGCTACTACTAGGCTTTTTCCTAGTAGTGGCGGTACACCCGGGGTCCAAGCCGCTTCTCCTCTGCCGTTCTTCTGCACCTCTACTCCGACCGCCGCGCAGGTACCATCAGATCCTATGGTACTCACCATGCCTGGCAACTGTTCGGTGAAATGCCCGTGCTAAAATTTCTTGGCCCTTCTTCTTTGAGGCAATGGATTCGGATATGGAGTACATGCACGAGCATTATGTTGAGTCCTTTGATGGCTCGTCCGACGAGGAGAATTACATGTATGAGACGGTGATGATGCAGGCAGTCCTTGCTGACGTGAAGCGTGCAGAATAGCATGTTCTCAATTTCAAGGGATCGATCAAGGGTCATCGAGTGCTCAACCACAACAGGACGCGCTAATGTCCAACAACTTGGCCAACGATGCACTCTTCCTGACAATTTTTGCCGGCGGTTTTGGATGCACAAAAATGTCTTCGATCGTCTCTACCATGGGGTCCGGCTCTTCGATGACTTCCTCATCTTGAAGAAGGACGCCATGGGAAGGATTGGATTCTTTGGTTATTAGAAGTGCACGGCCATAGTGTGGATGCTTGCATATGGCACAACCGCTGATTCATGGGACAAGTACCTTCGAGTGTTGAGAGCACATGCAAAGATGCCATGGTTAGGTTTGCAACTGTCGTGGTCTCGGTGCTTGTATCTCAATACCTGAGAGAACCAAATGTTGCAGACACCGAGAGGCTCTTGGCAATCTTGGAAGCAAGAGGATGGTCAGGTTTGCTCGGATGTCTTGAGTGCATGCATTGGAAATGGAAGAACTGTCCAAAAGCTTTGTAGTGGCAATATCAGGGCCATGTAAGAAGTCAACCATCATTCTTGAAGTAGTTGCATCACATGATCTTTGGATTTGGCATTGCCCGGATCTCACAATAACATTAATGTGTTGCAGCGTTCACCATTGTTGATGCAAAAGAACAGTTAGCTGCAATGATGGCGGGACTGGAGAGTTTGGCGAGAGTCCCTCCTCTGCTACTACTATGTTTGCTGTGTTGAAATATCTCATGTAGACCTATAGGCCGGTGCATATAATTCTGGTATAAGGTTAGTTAGTTAGAGATATACTAGTATCTAGTTTAAACTCTCATCTCTATCTATTCTTCCTTGTACTCCAAGATATGTATGCGCACATGGGATAAGCCCCATCAGTTATCAATAAATACCCGTGGCCCTCTCTCGAGAGGGTAGAACGCTTCCATCATATTTTCTATATGGTAATCAGAGCAACCTCTTCCTCCACGTTCTGAACCCTAGAAACAAATCCCATCTACACCAAAAACCCGATGGCGTCTTCGTCATCAACCCCAGCTGGTTCCGGCCTTGGTTCTCAGGTCTCGGAGAAGCTAACCAGGGAGAACTATCCCCTATGGAGGGCACAGATCCTCCCCCACTTCCTCGGCGCAGGGCTCTATGGCTACCTCGACGGCTCCATCACCATGCTAGAGAAGCTCGCCGTCGTCAAGGACAAGGACGGCAAGGACCAGACGATCCAAAACCCAGCATATGATGCATGGATCGGGCAGGACCAGCAGGTCCTCGGGCACATCCTGAACAACCTGACAAGAGATGTGCTCGTCTCCGTCGCCTCCATCCAGACTGCTCACGCACTCTGGACAAGCCTCGGTAACGTGTTTGCTTCACAGTCTCGTTCACGCATCAATAACCTTCGCATCTCCCTCGCCAATGCTCAGAAAGGCACCCAATCTGCTGCGGCGTACTTCTCCCGGATGCGAGGCTTCGCAGATGAACTTGCTGCGGCCGGTAAGCCACTGGAGGAAGATGAACTCGACTCCTTCATTGTCGCGGGGCTGGACCTCGACTACAACTCTGTGGTCTCAGCCCTGGACGCCCGCACCGAACCAGTCACCGTCGACCTCCTCTACTCGCAGATCTGCAACTTTGATCAGCGAGTGGAGCTCTTCACGGGCGGCGCCGGTGGCGGAGGATTCAAGTCCTCTGCTAACACCGCCGCACGTCGTGGCGGTCCGCCGCCTCCTCGCGGCAAGCAGCAGCAGAAGCCAAACGGTGGCGGGTACGGCGGCGGCTACGGTGGCTACAACAAGAAGAAGCAGGGCGGCGGCGGCGGGCGTCCTTTCTACAACAACAACAAGGGTGCCCGATCAGGTGGTGCACCAGGCGGTCCCGGAGGTCCAGGAGGCCCCGGTGGCCCTGCACCTGGCAACAACAATCCAAGGGGGAATGATCCCATCCAGTGCCAGATCTGTGGTAAGTTTGGCCATAGTGCCAAAGATTGCTGGTACAGGTTCGATGATGATGCACTGGAAGAAAAAGTTGCTGCTGCTTCCCAATATGGGGTGGATACAAACTGGTACGTCGACAGCGGGGCGACCGACCACCTCACAGGAGAGCTGGAGAAGCTAACTGTCCGTGACAAGTATCGCGGGCAAGATCAGATCCATGGTGCAAACGGGACAGGTATGAGAATAGATCATGTCGGTCGACAGCGGGGCGACCGACCACCTCACAGGAGAGCTGGAGAAGCTAACTGTCCGTGACAAGTATCGCGGGCAAGATCAGATACATGGTGCAAACGGGACAGGTATGAGAATAGATCATGTTGGTCAGTCAGTATTACATACCTCTAGCCGACCCATTCATCTTAAAAAAATTCTTTATTCACCTCATGCTAGAACAAATCTCCTCTCTGTTCATCGCATTGCTTTGGACAATCATGTTTTTCTTGAGTTTCATCCTTTTTTCTTCTTGATTAAGGACCAAACAACAAGGAGAATTCTCTACAGAGGTAGATGCGTTGGTGGGCTCTATCCGTTGATTCCGCATGTTAGGAGTTCCAATAAACAAGGTCTTGGTGTCACCACATTACCTTCGGCAAGGTGGCATGATCGTCTAGGGCATCCTTCTTTTACTATTGTTCATCGTGTGCTTAGGAAAAATAAGCTCCCTTTTGTTGGTGAGCCTAGCAATGAAACAGTTTGTGATTCATGTCAGAAAGGAAAAAGTCATCAGCTTCCTTATCCCGTGTCAACTAGTGTTTCTTCCAAACCATTAGAACTCATTTTTTCTGATGTATGGGGGCAAGCACCTCTTTCTGTTGGCAGATACAAATATTATGTAAGCTTCATTGATGACTATAGCAAGTATACTTGGATCTATCTTATCAAGAATAAATCTGATGTGTTTCAAGTCTTCCAAAATTTCCAAGCACTCATTGAACGAAAATTCAATAGTAAGATTATCTCAGTTCAGTCAGACTGGGGTGGTGAGTACGAAAAATTGAACCCTTTCTTCCAAAAGTTAGGGATTTCTCATCATGTTTCTTGCCCTCATGCTCATCAACAGAACGGCTCGGCAGAACGTAAGCATAGACATATCGTTGAGATTGGTTTGTCCCTACTTGCGAATGCATCTATGCCCCTCAAGTTCTGGGATGAAGCTTTTCTCACTGCCACTCATCTTATAAATATTCTGCCTAATCGAGTTATCAATTTTGAAACACCCACCGAACGTCTCCTACACAGTACACCAAACTATGCTTCTCTCCGTGTTTTTGGATGTGCGTGTTGGCCAAACCTACGACCATATAATTCAAGAAAGCTCTCTTTCCGGTCAAAATAGTGTGTGTTCATAGGGTATAGCCCCCAACATAAAGGCGTCAAGTGCCTTGATGTTTCCACCGGTCGGGTGTATATCTCTCGTGATGTCGTTTTTGATGAGACAGTTTTTCCGTTCAGAGATCTTCATCCAAACGCCGGCGCTCTCTTACAAAAGGAGATTCTCCTTCTTCCTGCTCATCTTTCCGGCTTAGATCAAGGGGGCGATAATACTACTGATCACATGAATAATTCTCATGCTACTAATCCTGTTGATGGTGCAGAAAGTACAGGAATTTTTAGTGCAGAAAATGGCACTGAAAACAGTCATATCAGCCCATATTTCATGCTCTGGAAGAGGACGGATGCACGTGACACGAGGACGATTCGCCTGTGCATACCTCGGGATCCGCAGGCGAGCGATCCCATGCAGATACGCCGCCACCAGCGCGGCATGATTCGGCCTCGGGACGCACGGGCGGCAACGGCCCATGCGGGGCTGAAGTGGGCCGCTCTCCACCTGCGACGCGTGCTGCGGGTCCGTGGCTGTCCCCCACTCACGCGCCTGAGGTGGGTCCCGACGCGCATGCAGACGAGGCTGCGTCAGATGGCGACGTGGTCGCTGTCTCGCCCGTCCAGTCCAATCGGGGATCTCCCTCTGATTCGCCAGACGAAGGATCCTCATCGGGATCGCCACCACGCAGGCCTGCACGATCGGGTGTGGGATCTTCTGCGCCCGGACCAGGGATCGCCACACGCACCAGCACGCGACTTCAAACAGGAAAAATTCAGCCTGTCAATTACAAAAATATTTTGAAATTTGGTTTAACCTGTACAACAGGGGAGCCACGTTCGGTTGATGAAGCCTTAACAGATCCAAAATGGAAGAAGGCCATGGAAGAAGAATATATGGCCTTGAGGAAAAATGAGACGTGGCACTTGGTTCATCGTAGTCAAGGTAAGAATTTGATAGACTGTAAGTGGGTTTATAAAATTAAAAGGAAAGCAGATGGCACGGTTGATAGATACAAGGCCAGGCTAGTGGCAAAAGGTTTTAAACAAAGGTATGGAATAGATTACGAGGATACCTTTAGTCCGGTTGTCAAAGCTGCTACTATCAGGTTGGTTTTGTCTATTGCTGTGTCTAGGGGATGGAGCCTACGACAGTTGGACGTGCAGAACGCGTTTTTGCATGGTGTTCTAGAAGAGGAGGTTTACATGAAACAACCACCTGGGTTTGAAAACAAGAATGCACCTTTTCATGTGTGTAAACTTGATAAGGCCCTTTATGGTCTGAAACAGGCCCCAAGAGCATGGTATCATCGCTTGAGTATGAAGTTGCAAGCTATTGGTTTTGTTCCTTCCAAGTCTGATATGTCATTGTTTATTTTCAACAAGTCCAAAATAACAATGTACATGCTCATATATGTTGACGATATTATCATTGCAAGTTCATCTGATGAGGCAGTGACAGCACTCCTAAAGGACCTGGGCTCTGAGTTTGCCTTGAAGGACTTGGGAGATTTGAACTTCTTTCTCGGCATTGAAGTAAAAAGGAACAAAGATGGTATTGTCTTGTCTCAGGAAAAATATGCTAATGATCTCTTGAAAAGGGTTGGAATGCAGGATTGCAAGCCTTCGCCAACTCCATTATCCAGTTCAGAGAAACTGTCCTTGTATGAAGGAGAAATCCTAAGTCAGGAAGATAGCACTCGGTACAGAAGTATGATTGGTGCACTTCAATACTTAACCCTTACTAGACCAGACTTATCCTTTGTTGTAAATAAGGTATGTCAGTTTCTGCATGCACCTACCACCTTGCACTGGACTGCAGCCAAGCGTATTTTGAGATATGTGAAGTATACAGTAAATGTTGGACTACTATTCAGCAAGTCTCAATCCACACTTGTCAGTGCATTTACTCATGCTGACTGGGCTGGCAGTGTTGATGATAGACGGTCCACAGGTGGTTTTGCAGTCTTTCTTGGTCCAAATTTGATATCATGGTGTGCAAAGAAACATGCCACTGTCTCCAGGTCTAGTACAGAAGCTGAGTATAAGGCACTGGCTAATGCTACTACAGAAATTATCTGGCTTCAGTCTTTGCTGAAGGAACTCGGAGTGATACAAGTGCACGCTCCTTGTTTGTGGTGTGATAATCTTGGCGCCACTTATCTTTCTGCTAATCCAGTGTTTCATGCCAGAACAAAACATATCGAGATAGATTTTCACTTTGTCAGAGAACATGTTGCCAACAAGGAGTTGGATGTTCGGTTTATTCATTCTGAAGATCAGATTGCAGATGGCTTCACCAAGGCGTTGCCTACAAGGAGCTTTGAGAATTTTAGACGTAATCTCAACTTGATCAAGTTGTGATTAAGGGGGTGTGTTGAAATATCTCATGTAGGCCTATGGGCCGGTGCATATAATTTTGGTATAAGGTTAGTTAGTTAGAGATATACTAGTATCTAGTTTAAACTCTCATCTCTATCTATTCTTCCTTGTACTCCAAGATATGTATGCGCACATGGGATAAGCCCCATCGTTATCAATAAATACCCGCGGCCCTCTCTCGAGAGGGTAGAACGCTTCCATCATATTTTCTATATGCTGGGCCCCGTATGCTTGTAATGTAAGATTGATGTGTGGGTTACTCTGGTTTCATTGTTTCAATAAAACCGGGGCCTTAATTATGGCCCATTTTCTCTAGAAAAAACATTACATTACGGACGCAAGATCTCAAGCTCTAGCCGGCAATGTTATTCAGGGTAGCTAGGCATGTAGGACAGGTGAAACGCATGGATAGTACGTGGAGTATTATAGTACTGGAAACATGGAGGGAAGATATGGAGTGGCTAGCTCGATCGCATGCAGCACACGTGGATCCGTGATCTCTGCGATTTGTTCTTGAATTATCTATTGTTATAAGTACAGCATATCTCTGCGACTTGTCGCGGATCAGATCGAGCTAGCTGCTTGCACCGAGAGATCTGACCGACACCTACTCATCATAAATAATAGCTCGCAAGGAGCTAGCTTTGCTTGACGAAGCCACACGACCGCTGTAGGTGCAAGAATCAGAGATGAAGTCCTCCAGAGCAGCAGCGACCATCGTCGTCCTGGCCTTGGCCTTCGCCGTCCATTCCTCACCGGCCGCCGCCAAGGGTCTCTCGCCGGATTTCTACGCAATGTCGTGCCCACAACTGGGGCAGATTGTGAGGTCCCACGTAGCCAAGGCCTTCCGCCGCGACCCCGGCGTCGCACCGGCCCTCGTCCGCATCTTCTTCCACGACTGCTTCCCACAGGTATGTATGTACGTACTATTCTATGAGTGTTTGTATGTACTCTCCGTAAACGCTCTTATATTTCTGCACGGAGGGAGAGTATTATTTTTTCTCATGAGGAAGAAAACGACTAGACTCCAGAAGAACTAGAACTAATAAAAGGGAAAGAACAAAATTCTACATACTATATGTACAAAGATGAAATGTACTACTCCCTCCATCATAAAATAAGTGTTTCAAGTTTGTATAGTACAAATTTTGAGACTGAGGTAGTACATACGTACTTGGTATTTTACTGTTGCAGGGCTGCGACGCGTCGGTGCTCCTTACGGGGGACAACAGTGAGCAGGCGTTGGGGCCCAACCTGACGCTCCGGCCGATGGCGCTCAAGCTCATCGACGATATCCACGCCGGCGTCGAAGCCACCTGCCCCCGGACTGTCTCCTGTGCCGATGTCACCGTCCTCGCCACCCGGGACGCCCTCCTGCAGGTATATATACTTGGCTGCCACAAACACACGGACATGAAAGATGAAACCAACTAGTCATCGCTAGATCGAATGGTTCTTGGCGTGGACTTACATAGATAGCCATATCAACCCTCTCCAACTCTTCTTGTGTAGATCGAGTTGTTCATAGCGTGGACTTGGAAAGATAGATATTCTCAATCATACTCTCTCCGTCATAAAATAAGTGTCTTAAATTTAGTACAACATTTTAGTACAAAGTTGAGAGTCTTGAGACATTTATTTTGGGATGGAGGGAATATGAAAAATGGCAAAACCAGTTACCCCTCCGTAAACTAATATAAATGTTTAGATCATTAGTAGCAGTGCTCTAAATACTCTTATATTACCACGTGACAGTCGTGGTAAGCAATCCAAACTTGATGAAAAAAATACTCTTATATTAATTTACAGAGAAAGTACATAACTACTACTAACTTGTTTTTTTTTTTGGAAAGCCAAGTCTTTATTGCTCAAACTATGGTTACATAACTAACTACCATGTACGAATACGCGTTGGTTCTTGGATCCAGGCTGGAGGGCCCTACATCGACTTTCCCTTGGGCCGTCGCGACGGGCTTACCCCGGCGTCGGCGGACCTCGTCTTGGCTCTACCAGCGCCATCCTTCGACGTGCCCACCCTCATCAGCTCCTTCGGCAACCGGAGCCTTGGTGTGGCCGACCTGGTGGCGCTCTCCGGCGCGCACACCTTTGGTGTCGCCCATTGCCCCTCCTTCTCCGACCGCTTCACGCCGATCATCGACGCTAACCCCGCCATCGGCCCCAAGTTCGCCAAGATGTTGCAGGCCAAGTGCGCCAAGGACGTCCCGGAGGGCACCGTAACCCAAGCACTCGACGGGCTCACGCCGAAGGTGTTTGACAACTTGTACTACACCGACCTCATCACCAGGCGTGGGCTGCTCAAGTCCGACCAGGGCCTCATCGACCACCCAGACACGAAAGGCATGGCCACACAGTTTGCACTCAACCAGCTCGTCTTCTTCAATGAGTTTGCCAACTCCATGGTGAAGATGAGCTATATGGACGTGCTCACCGGCAGCCAGGGCGAGATACGGCGGAACTGCGCCGTACCCAACACGCGTGCCGAGGGCATCGAGACCGCTGGCGACGAGGGCCACGCTGCCAACATGTAAGAGGTCGATTAATAAGTTGCCAATGGTAGCTCAAGTGTGTGTGCGCGGCGCGCGCTTCCTTGTGTGTTTAGCAATGGGTGTGTGGTGTCAGTGGATTTGGGCGCTTGTGTGTTGTAATAAAACGAGCGAGTGTCCTTCGCTTTGCATTTAGAAACACAATGTGCACGTGCACGCCGGCGAAGTTTAGGAGTTCTTATTTAAAAGGAATTTATTAAATCACGGAGATACCAATTAACCTCAGTCCCTTTTTTTTATGGTAATACGTGTCTCATTTATAAAATAAAGATCCGGTTACAACGCACGTAAGCACCGACATTACAAGACCGAAAAGATAGGATAATCATATGCAAAATACCAGCGCTTGTTCCTTTCCTCCGACACCACCGAAGCGGCCACCAAGGAAAAAAACATATCACCTCTTCATCCGAGCTCGACGCGGCTCCATCGCTGATCAGCAGCTTTACGGACCTTGAAAGTAGTTTGCCAGAAGCAAAATCATTGCCGTTGAAAGAATCAGACCGGGGCAACATGTCCCCGGACACGCCATCGAACTCTAGATCTGGCACCCCCGCACGACAACGACATCGAAGGAGGAAACCAGAACTGTCAGCCACCAACCACAAACCCAGCACGGGATGCACCATTTTCCAGCTGTCACTTACGCAGACAACCGTCTGCGCGTACTCCTGGATGACAAAACCTTCCTGCTCCACCATGACGTCAGAGACAATGCCACAGTAGCGGGGACAGAGCAGAAGGAGAGACACACCTGATGAAGTCGCCGCCGCCGACTCGATGACATCATCCATGAACCCTAACACAGCCTATTTGAAGGATCGGCAATCACACGATGCCATCAACTCCGAGACGCCGCCATGAACGGCACCGCCGGTGTGGGAGTGAAGCTGAGGCAGATTTATTCGTCCGGGCGCCGCTCCCACCACCCGAACGGTGCACCACGACCTACAAATTCAAAACCTAACTACAGAACGGAGGAACGGGGTCCCCCTCCCTCCTACCGCCGGAGCAGCCGGAGGAAGAGGGGGCCAACGCCCAGGCCAGCTGAGATCGAAGGAAAAAAGTCGCCTCCCTAGTCGCCTGGTGTGGCGGCGGCTAGGGTAGGGAAGTCGCGATAGACTAACTAGAACCGAATTGGAGTTGATTCGGTTACCATGTAGTACAGGCCTAATCTACATGCTATCGTATTAGATTTACACTCAGTTCGTGCACCTACAAGATGTCATAAAGATATCCAGAATATACACAGCCAAAGGAAAGAAAAATTGAGGCGTTAAGTCCAGTTGAGCAGATAATTGCACCAACAGAAACCGAACCACTTGAGCTAGACCCAGCTCGCTATTAGGCAACAGCGACGAGAGGAGAGGAGAAGGAGGCGAGATGCACAGCCAGATGGAAGGTCTGGGCGAGGGTAGCACGGATGCTGGCGGTGGCTCTCGCGTATTGCAGCGGCGGCCGGCGGGCGGAGAGGATGGGGGCGGGTTCGTGGAGATGGATTTGACGAGTGGAGCCGCCAGCCGGCGAGGACGGAGACTGAGTTTGTAGCTCCGTGCGGCAGGCAGGCCGGCGAGGTCCGAAGGCAGCGGCACACATCCACTGAATCGAATTGAAGAAGAAGGCGTGGATTGGATTGCAGTTTGTTCTTTTGAGAGAGAGGAAAAGAAAGGAAAAGAAATATTGTTATTCAGTAAATATAAACTGGGCATGTACTAGTAGTACTTTGGATTTGGATTTGGATTGGAGGACGGACAGTGCCCGTACAAATTACGACCCGTGCCATTCAAAAGTGATTCTGTATGGACTCGATCGATGCTTGATCCGTAATTTAATTTGTAAATATGGACACCTAGCAACTCCATGCATGGAATCAATCGGGCAGTGTGGTGTACTTTCGACTAAGTTCTTTTACCGGAGCCGGGATGTACCTGTGCTTGATCCACCATCCGTCGTTTTCATCAAGATCAGTGCAGGTTTTATACTCTATTTTCAGATACTAGACTACATATAGCAATACATGTATTAGTGTCAGATATTGTCAGCTTTTACAGAAGAGAGAGTTAGAGTAGAGACAATGGTGCATGCATGCATGCATTCACTCACGGAATACATATGGCATGCATTTTATTTTCATCCTCATATTTTCAATGACTTATATCTTTTGAACCAAATGTTCATTATTGAAACTTTTTGTATATTTAAATTTGTGGTGACAAGATCTATAGAACAAGATCAATTTTGGATATTTTTAAAATATATTTTATTTTATATGTTTCAATTATCTCTGAAATCACTTTCATAAAACACTAAATTGTTTCACTATTTCATAAAAGTTTTTTCTAGTGTTTTGCTCATTTTCACAAACTGGAATATGAAACTCACAAAGACATAGATATATTTGATATAATAGTAAAATAGAAGTTTAATATATTCAATTTAGACGTGTTTGACTGCAACTTAGACGTGTTTGAAATACTCAATTTCACATGTTTTAAATAAACCTATTTCACTAATTTCTTATTTTTATATTTTAATTATATTTTAATATCGCTTTCATAAAACATAAGATTGATCCTTTATTTCATAAAAGTGTTTTTGACTGTTTCGCTAATAGAAGTTAAAAAATCATTTCGCTCGTTTCAAAATAGATTTACACACATTTCAGCAAACACATTACTCTCATTTGCAATACTAATTTCACTACAAATTTAAGAAATATATTGAAATATATTCCGCACATAAAAAATATCAGTTTCAAACACTGGAAAATTAGTTTCACAACAAAAATTGGTTTTATTTCACTTTTATTCAAATAACTTATTTCACTCATTTCAGAAAACACACTGCACTCATTTACAAAATATAGATTTCACCCATTTCACTAGTTTCGGAAAACTGATTTCACTCATTACAAAATATATATGAGAAACTAATTTCACTTCGTATTTATGAAAAAAATATTGAAATATATTTCACTCAACAGAAATATCAGTATCACACAATGAAAAAGACGTTTCACACCAAAAAGATATATTTCACTTTTTTCAAATAACTCATTTCACTCATTCGAAAAACACACTACAGTCGCTCAATTGAAATAATATATTTCACCTGTTTCAAAAAATTGATTACACTTATTACAAAAGATAAATTTCACTAGTTTCAGTAAAACACATCATAGTTACTCCTTTGAAGAAACAATTTCACAAGCTAGAATATGAAACTCACAAAGAAAACTATATTCGGAAAAGTGTTTCAATCATTTCTATAACTGATTTCAATCATTTCGAAAATTGTAATTTGAAATGAGTGAAATTAATATTTTAATATGATTGAAATAGTAGAAGTTAAACTAGTTTAAATATATTCAAGATTGGTATCATTATAAAGATCTTATGTTCAAGAATTTGAATATATGAAAATTTTAAATAATAGTACAAAGCTGTAAAAAATATTGGTCATCTAAAAATATAACCAAAAATAAAATGCATGGATTTGTTTGAGAGAGAGGAGAGAGATGTTGCATGCATGCGTACAATCCACTGCAAAAAGTACTGCCTCTGCATGACATCTGACATTAATTTGACTATATACAAAAGGTCATATGTCTTAATACATGATTATACATATGGATGGACCCTACTTAGGCACAAATCATAAAGCAAGTGGATGGTGGATTCGGCTCCCGTACATCCCGCCTCCGGTAAAAAGGAGTTTGCGGGTGTACTTTTTCCTTGGCTGTATAGTAAGGCTCTGCAGCATATGCGGGGCTGTCTGTCACGTGCAAATGCATATAGTATAGGAGCCAACAAGAGGGGAAACGTTCAAGGAACAGCTTGATTTTCTGACCTTGGTCCATGCTTCTTGTTCCCCTTTTGTACTTAGGGTTTGGGATCTCTCTACCCTGTCCTGTGGATCATTTTGCATCCACCTCTCTCATATTTCATCTCCTAAATTCATACAAAACATGCAAAAGTAATCCTGCATACTACATCTACGTACTATCCTAGCTACTCTTCGTCGTCGGAGATGTCCATGACGATGGTGTCAGGCGCCAGCTGGACGAGCAGGTAGGGGGGCTCCGGCTCATCCTCCTCCTGCTCGACCTCATCCATGTAGGCGAACATCTCCGCCTTGTCTGCGGCCTCGCCTCCATCTCCTACAGGCGAAGGTGTCTTGCCTCCGCAGCTGACTCCGACCGGAGGGAATAGAGGATGGCCTGTTGCTCCACCTGCAGATCCCCGTCACCAGCGTCGCCCACATCGTCCTCCTCCGGCTCATCCTCCAACTCCTCCTCCTCCTCCTCCTCCTCCTCCTCCACCTCCACCACCTCCTCCTCCTCCGGATCCACTCCATCTGGAGGTAGCCCCGCGACGATCTAGGCTTTGCGCCTTGCCCGGATCTTCTCAAGGAGCTTGAGCCGGCTCTCCGGCGTCAGAAAGGGCTCGCTCCTCACCCGGCGGCGTGGGGGCATGGCTACTAGATGGACGGTTGGAGTGGAAAGTGGCGGTGGCGGCGGACAGGAGGAGCAAAATATGGATGGATGGTAGGGTTTCGGTGCTGCCGGTCGACCTAAATAGTCGGGCAATGCACTACACGGCCCGCCGGAGCTGCGCCAAGTGGCGCCAGCGGTCCAACGGAGGAGACGAGCTGCAGACCGTCGGGTTTGAGGGCGTTTCTGTCCTGGACCCTTTCGTCAGTCCAACGTGGCGGGCGGGCCCGGGCGGCCCCATATCCGTCTCATATTTGGGCTAGATATGGGGGTGTTGGTCTGCCCGAGCGTTTGAGGGTCGTCCGAGAGGCCCGTTTGGATTGAAAAATCATGACCAGGCAGTGACCGGGCGGCCTGTCCGAGCGTTTGAGACGGGTTTGAGGGGTCCGGTTGTAGATACTCTTATTTGCTCATGGATGGGCGACAATCGAAGAGCCAATGACTTTTTGGGTAGGAGCTAGGAAAGCACGCGTCCATACCATGTCCTTGACTGACCCGATCCAGTGTACGTACGTAGCTAATATAGTAAAAGAAAAAAGTGTTGTGGTACAGTGCAGCACGTGCCCGGCGGCGAACTTTCAGCGGCTTTAATTTGTCATGCAAGTGGTACGTAGCTTTGCATGCATCGTCCGAGAGATAAGACGACACTTGACCCCCAACTAACCACACCTAGCTTAGCTTCGGTAGCCGCCGTTAAATAATCAATCACTTAACCCGTAGCTTGGTGTCGTTCAGAATGATACATGTCCGTTAAGTAGATCCAACTGGATGCTCTTGCTTGATCCGTAAATTATGCCCTACCAAATTAGCAAGCACGTACTCGATTCATGGAATCTGTCTAGCAATCTATGCCACTTTTTTCCTTGCATATACACTATAATAATATAGCACTATGTCCAACATGTATGTCACTGTGGTGTTAGGTGAAAGTTCACGTGGAAACAAGGAGGAAAGTTCGAGGAAGCGACACGAGCTGAGGTACCCTACCCGGCCGGCCAGTTGATCTTCCTGACCTTTGTCCATGCAACTTGCACATGTTGCATCTTCCTCTTTACTTTCCAGTTAGTCTCTCTCTTTCTGCGACTAGTCTTCTCTCTTGTCTAGTTAATCTCTGCGACTTGAACATCGCATGTGGATCGGATCGAGCCAGCCAGCTCGGAGGTGACTAGCCGTCCCGTTTGGTGTATAAATAGCAAGGGGTAGTGGGTATCTTGTGCAAGCCACACGACCCTCCCTCCCTCCCTCAGTCGTACGTAGCTAAGCTAGCTAGCTAGCTAGGTGCAAGTGCAAGAAGGCAAAAGCTCTGCCTCAGCGATGGCGTCCAGAGTAGCAGCGGCCGTCGCCGTACTGGCCTTGCTCTGCGCCGCCGCCCACTCCTCGGAGGGCCAGCTGTCGCCGAACTTCCACGCGTCGACGTGCCCGGACCTGGAGCACATCGTTGAGTTCCACGTCGCTGAGACCTTCCGCCGCGACGTCGGCGTGGCGCCGGCGCTCATCCGCATCCTCTTCCACGACTGCTTCCCGCAGGGCTGCGACGCGTCCGTGCTGCTCAAGGGCGCCGGCAGCGAGCTCAACGAGCTCCCCAACCAGACCCTCCGCCCCGTGGCGCTCGACCTCATCGAGCGCATCCGCGCCGCCGTGCACCGCGCCTGCGGGCCCACCGTCTCCTGCGCCGACATCACCGTGCTCGCCACACGCGACTCCCTCGTCGAGGCCGGCGGCCCCCGCTTCGACGTCGCCCTCGGCCGCCGCGACGCCCTCGCCCCCGCGACCAAGGACCAGGTCGGCCTCCTGCCGGCGCCCTTCTTCAATGTGTCGACCCTCGTCTCCTCCTTCGGCGACCGCGGTCTCGACGTGGCCGACCTGGTGTCCCTCTCCGGCGCGCACACCTTCGGCGTCGCCCACTGCCCGGCCTTCGAGGACCGCTTCAAGCCGGTGTTCGACACCAACCCGGCCATCGACGGCAAGTTCGCGACCTCTCTCCGGAACAAGTGCGCCGGGGACAACCCCGCCGGCACCCTCACGCAGAACCTCGACGTGCGCACGCCGGACGCCTTCGACAACAAGTACTACTTCGACCTGATCGCGAGGCAGGGGCTGTTCAAGTCGGACCAGGGCCTCATCGACCACCCCACCACCAAGCGCATGGCCACCCGCTTCTCCCTCAACGAGGGCGCCTTCTTCGAGCAGTTCGCCAGGTCCATGACCAAGATGAGCAACATGGACCTCCTCACCGGCACCAAGGGCGAGATCCGGAACAACTGCGCCGCCCCCAACAGGCGTGTCCAGGACATCGAGACCGCCACCACCCGCGACGAGGGGATCGCCGCCGACATGTGAGAGACATGTTCTATCGATGTAACGTAGTGTGAGTGAGTGACCGTTAAGCCGGTGTGTTTTAAACTTTTAATTAATTGTGCAAGCATGTTGTCTTAGTTAGTAATAAGATGAGAGGTCAAATCTCGTATGCATCTTCTTCTCAGCGCGTGTGTGATCATCAGTAACATCGTAATGTCTGACTGGATCAGCTTTAAGACCAAGAGAAACGCAAAGTACATTGTCACTGTCAATATAACGTCTAGTCAAAAAGAAAAAGAAATATGTCAGCTTCAAGCTAGCGTTAACCGAGGGCCGGCAGTTGCACTCGCAGGCTTAACCGAGCCCCGACATGCAGACCGGGCTGCTAACTACTCCGGTGGCCGGTCCTCTGGTACCCTGTGATGTTTGACGCCTTTAGTGTTAAATAATGATACTCCTACGACCTCCTATTTGGTGCTACTCTCCTTGCGCCAGATAGAAGGGTGACACACACATACCATGACGACTGGGCCAACGCATTTTAGTCTAAGCTGCTAAAGCGAGTGTTGCTACAATATTTTTTGTTTTACTAGGTCTTAGATGGTTCTTTATTTTTTGGGGGGTATATTCAACTTCTTAGGAGATTTTATTAATTATCAACATAAAAACATGAATATTTTTCATGAACATTCTTTATAAGGTAGACATTTTAAAAAAATTAATATGTTTTGAGAAACGTGACTATTTTATCAAACCGTTAACATTTTTGTAAATACGGACATATTTCGAAAATTGTGATTGCTTCCAAAATTTCAGGAACTGTTTTTGAAATTCTAATTTTTTTTGCCAATATTTATTTAAAAACTCCGATAGTTTTTCTAACTTCTGAAAGTTTTTAAAAACATGAACAGTTTTCAAAATCATCAATTTTCGAACTTGTAAACATTTTCTGAAAGAAACACTCAAAACAAAATAATAATAATAATAATAATAATAATAATAATAATAATAATAATAATAATAATAATAATAATAATAGAAAAGGAAAAAAACAGCAAATTCACTTCTAGAAGGTTCCTAAAACCGATAATAAATTAGTCTAAAACCTTCTAGAAGGTTTGAACCGTGCCAAAAACTATAAATAACGGAGTCTTGTTTGAAGCGTCAAATAAGGGAAATCTAAAATAGAGGCGTCAAATAGTAAGGGCTACACACAGGTTCAAGCCTAGTTGGCCAGCCCACTTTGCCAATGCGTGGCGCACTCCCTTGAGCGACTTCCTTTATTTCTTTTTCAGTCGATTTTCCCTTGGAAAACTAACTCTTGGATCGTTTTTTAGGAATTAAATATTTAGGAAATGCTAAATAAAATATATTAAAAAGATATTCGTCACATATTAAAAAAAATCAGTGTGTCTTTAAAAATGTGCAGTGTATATTTAATATATTCACTATATATTAATAAGTTCACAATATATTGAAAAATGTTCACTATATATTAAAAAGTATTCACCATATATTGAGAACTTTTTCATTGTACAGTAAAATTATTAAAACAATGGAGAAAGTGCAAAAGCAAGAAAAACAAAAGAAAAACAAGAACCCTAATGAAATCGGGAAAAGGTGGAAAGGGGAAAAACACTTAAGCAGGAACAAAAAACGAATATGAAAAAGAGAATGAGAAATGAATTATAAATTGGAAAAAACAACTAAAACCAGGCTAAACGGAAAAACCCCAACAAACTCAGAGAGAAAACTCAGTGAAACCGCTCAGGTGCGGCAGTAACCAAATGCCAACCTGGGCGAGCTCATAGCAGGTCGCTGCGGGCAATCAACAATTATTTTACACCATAGGAATTGCACGGCGTCAACTGCCACTACTAATCACTTTGTGCAAACACGTCCAGGTATCCCCAAGACTGCAACTGCCGCACATATAACGTCATAGAACCTCAACTTATGTACTATTCTATATTTAAATAGCTAGCCTTAATTAACTATTTCTCTGATGGAAGCATGTCATCTCAGCATGCATTATACATGGCAAAAAGCTCACCTCAACATGTAACCATGTATAGGAAAATATTCACCTCAACATGCAAACACGCATGAGAAATTTCATTCTATTATGCTATTTATGTTTTAAAGTATAATAATCAATCACAATAAATTATATGTATTTTTAGTTTTAGCAGACACCTTATTACTTTAAATATTCATGTTGCACACAATTAAATATCGACGAAATATACTACAAAATATCTCCGCAGCAACGTGTTGGGTATCATCTAGTAATACTAGTAATTTCAGACAACAATGACATGGGTAGTCGGCTGTTTGACACCACCTATTTAACGCACCTAGTGTCAAATAAATGGGACCTCCTATTTGATGATATGCCTTTTGCATCAACTAGAAGGATGACCCTCACAAGCCACCATGAGTGGCTATTTTTTTAAAATAATACATTTTTTTAATTAATTTTCATAAATATTACACTGAATAAAAAAATTTCAAAAATAATACACCGTCGGCCCGCTGCAGGTCGACTGGGCCTAGTCGGCCCACGGCAGGCCGATTGGATTCCAGTCGGCCTACAGCTGGCCGACTGGCCCCTGTCGGCCCACTGTGGGCTGATTGGGTCCCCAGCTCCGGATCTGGTATGAAAGCATCACGGACATAAGTATGATTGGTTGCTCTTTTTGTATGGAACAAGAACATTTTTTTCAAACATATTTTTTTGGTGTCAACTTTTTTTCATACATATTTTATATTTTTTTATAGATAAGGAACATTTTTTATACACACATTTAACAATTTTTAATCATGTATTTGAAAAAATGTCAACTTTTCAAACATATTTTTTTGGTGTCAACTTTTTTTCATACACATTCTATAATTTTTTTTATAAATAAGGAACATTTTTTATACACACATTTAACTATTTTTAAATACATGCTTAACACTTTTTAAAACATATTTTTATGTGAACTTTTTTGCATATATATTGTACATTTTTTGTATACATCAGGAACATTTTTTTATACACGTTTAATATTTTTTAATTATATGATTAACATTTTTTTAAACATATATTTTTTATGCCTATGTTTTTTTGCAAAAACAATTAGCCCACAGCGAGCCAATTAGCTCCAGTCGGCCCACAGTGGGCCGACACGACCCAATCAGCCCACAGTGGGGCGACAGGGGCCAGTCGGCCAGCTGTAGGCGGATTGGAATCCAATCGGCCCGCTGTGGGCCAACTACGCCCAGTCGGCCTGCAGCGGGCCGACGGTGTATTATAGTTGAATTTTTTTTATTGAGCGTAATATTTATGAAAATTAATAAAAAATGTATTATTTAAAAAAAATAGAAATATTCACCTCAACATGCAAACACGCATGAGAAATTTCATTCTATTATGCTATTTATGTTTTAAAGTATAATAATCAATCACAATAAATTATATGTATTTTTAGTTTTAGCAGACACCTTATTACTTTAAATATTCGTGCTGCACACAATTATATATCGATGAAATATACTACAAAACATCTCCGCAACAACGTGTGGGGTATCATCTAGTAATACTACTAATTTCAGACAACAATGACATGGGTGGTCGGCTGTTTGACACCACCTATCTAACGCACCTAGTGTCAAATAAATGGGACCTCCTATTTGCTGATATGCCGTTTGCATCAACTAGAAGGATGACCCTCACAAGCCAGCATGAGTGAGTGTTGCTAAATGTTTTTTTGGTTATACTAGGTTTTAGACGGTTCCTTATTATTTTGGCCTTGCCTGGTTTTTAATAATTTTTATTTCAGTCTTGAAATCATGACTCATTTTTAAATAAATATTTTATGAATGATGATTTTTTTAAAATATATTAAGATTTTTTGGAAAAAAAGCATAAATATTTTATAAAAAATATCAAAAAAATTCCAAACCTCTGGACACATTATTAAGTGTTTTAACTTTACAAAATTTGTGAACATTTTTAGAATTCGAAAGCTTTTTCACATTTGGGAATATCTTTAAAAATTTATTATATTTTTTTTGTAATTTCTGGATAGTTAAAAAAACAGGAACATTTCTAAAACATGAACATATTTGAAATTGTGAATAAGTTATAAAACAAAACAAACTTAGAATTCCATTTTGGAACGTTCCCATGACCAATAATAAACTTTAGAAGGATTGAACTGTCCTAAACACTATGAAAAACAGAGTCTTGTTGAAGCGTCAAATTGGAAAGACCGCAAATAGTATAGGCTGCACAGAAGATTGAGCGTAATTTGCCAGCCCACTGCGGCAATCCATGGTGCACTCCCATGGTGCAATCCATGATGCACGGAGTCTTATTGTTCTATTCGTTCTATATTCATTTTTATCCACCCGCAAAACAAAAATATTCATTTTTATTGGTTGATTTTCATTTGCAAACTAACTGTGCGTATTTTACAATATAAATATTGAAAAACATATTAATATAAATATATACTTTAAATAAATAACCAGGAGTATTAAAAATATATTCAATGTACAATATAAATATTCACTATATATTTAAAAGTCCACCATATATTATAAAATTTTAATTGTGTATTTAAAAGAATCACAGTCTATTGATAAATTTTTAATTGCACAACAAAATCATTAAAAATGAGAAATTACAAATGCAAGGAAATCGAAAGAAAGGAAAAAAACAAAGATGAATTTGGGAAAAGGTAAAACATAAACAGGAATAAAATCCGAATATGAAAGATAAAAATAAGAAAGAAATATGAATTGATAAGTAAGAAAACTGAAAACCAGACGGATAACCCTAAACAAAACTGGAAAGAAAACTCAGTGTAACTGGTCGTGAGCAGTCACTAACTGAATGCCAACCTGGTTCTAAAAAAAATAGAATGCCAACCTTTTCTACTTTTCAACTAGTGCAGTCCCTTGAGCGACTTTTCTTGTATTCTTTTCTGCTTACATTTTTCAGTTGATTTTCCTATGAAAAACCAACTATTAGATAATTTTTAGGATTTAGTGACTTAAAAATAATTTCAAATAAACTTATGTATTGTATAATATTCTTGTAGTACTAAAAATTCAGTATGCACTCAAACTATTTAGCGTACATAATAAAATATTCACTATATATTAAAAAGTTCACCATATTTCATAAAATGATAACTGCATATTAAAAAAATCACAATTTATTGATAAATTTTTAAATGTGCAATAATATTATTAAAGGAAAAATTGCAAAACAATAAAACCAAAAGAAAACGAAAAGCTAGATGAAATTTAAAAACTTAACATGAATAAAAACTGAATATGAAGTGAAATATAAATTGAAAACTCAAAAGTAAAAAGTAAAAAAGCTGAAAACTAGAGTAAACAGGATAATCCAAACAAAACTAGAAAGAAAACTCACTGAAACTGCTCGAGAGCGGTACAGCCATACGGTAGCTGAATGCCAACCTGAGCTTCTTCAATATCATTAGTAATCTCTAATAATGGGGCCCCTGAAATTTGGAGGCCCTATTTAACCTCTCTGGTTTGCACGTGCCAAGATACGGGGCTGAGCATGCCATCTCACCATGCATTAT
>NC_041383.1:815023621-815036830 GCF_002162155.2 Triticum dicoccoides | reverse complement strand
AATCTCATATCGACGGACGAGCACTGCCGCTGCCAAAGTGAGTTGCTGACGGCCGCTGTCGTCGCTCCCCTACCAGAGTCAGCTTAACCTTGTCGATGATAGCCACGAAGTCTTCGCGCACGTGCCCCTAAGGAACAGCGCCCTGGAGCGGCAGTCATCGTCATTGAAACCTTGAATAGATCTATATCACCTGACATCAAATCTCACCACATGATGAGAAACCCTACCTCACCGCCCCAAAGAGATGGTAGGAATCTATGTCGGAGCTCCTGTCAACTCCGTCCATACGGTGAAGTCAAGGACGGTCGAAGTCTGGCAAACAAACTTAAAGAAGAAACTTCGCCATCCTCCTGAGAGCCGCATCCGTCTTTACTGCGTAATTTGTCATCACTTGTGCGCACCTGGGACCAACTTCCTAGTCAGTCCCCCATCTTGAAATTGGTCCAAGCTGAGCACGGATAACTTTTGAACTCTTTCTGAATGGGCTCCCGGAAAAGAAGGAAATCGCCCTATTAAGCCAGGCTATCACATAGGGACACGGAGATTTCCCTCCCTGCCACTGGTTGTCGGAGTGGGCGACGAATCTACGGTCTCAGCTACGAAGTATGGAGAGGAGAGTTTGCCCTAGTCGCTAAGGATATGGGTGGAAACGCCATGAGAATTTTCTTTCTATTATGTTATTTATATCTAATTGATGATTTATAACTATAATAATAAATTAAATGTTCTCTAGTTTTAGTTTTCGTATTATCTATACCAATATAAAAAGACCCAGAGAGTAGATACAAGTAATCTCAACCATCAAACCAGGTCAATCCAACGATCTAGATTGCTCCAATGGTGAGTGCTCAACATATTTAGCGGGCAATTAATATCTTCTAAATATCAATGTTAGCGTTCATCACATAATTAATGCGCAAAAAATCAACCAATATTTACGTGCAATTAATGCACGTCCACATTTACTAGTTACTCTAAAAGCATGTTTCATCATAAAATATACCGCAAAATGTTCCGGCAACAATGTGTGGGATATCTAGTAATTCTAGTCATTTCAAGCAGCAACGACATTCGGGACCGGTCTTTTGGGACCTCCTATTTGACGCCCTTAGAGCATCTCCAATAGACGGTCTAAATATGAAAATACCTAATTTTTGGATCGTCTGGAACAAAAAACACTGCTCCAACAGATGGTCCATATGTAAAAAAAAAATGGACCGCGGCCTCCTCGTGATGTAAAATGCAACACCACGTGGTGCAAATTTACATCACGAGGTGCATCTGGTTCAAATTTGGCGACCGCCGGCAACGCCCAACCGCCCTTCATTTCATTTCACAGCCGCGTCCGTCCGCCCGCCCGGACACCAGTCGGCCGAAATCCGCCGCCGCCACCGCCCAAATCCCCGTCGTTGTTGCCGCCACCGCCCGAAATCGCCGCCGCCGCCCTCCGTCGCCCTTGCCCCCGTCGCCGGAAGCCGTCTCGCAGCCGCCCGGGCGCCGCCTAATCAAGAGGCAGCCGCAGTGGTATTCGGTGCCTCCGGCGGTTCGGCTGCCCCCTGTAGGCCTCCGCCGGGTCCTTAGGCCGCCGCCCGCCGTTGCTCCCTGGCCTGCCCCGTTGCCACCGCCTCCCGGCCCCGCCGCCGCCCCGCACTGACCCCATCCGGTCGAGCTATCGTCGCTGCTGGCCCGTGCAGCGCACCCGTGCCGCTGCTCGTGGTGTTCGCGTCGGCTGCTGGCCGCCTTCGTCGCTGCTGGCCGGCAAAGGAGCACGTACAGGGGAGCTCGGGCTCCGGCCATGGCGACCACGGACGAGCACGAGAGCGGTGGCAAACGACACCGATTGAAGGGGAAAAATAGGGGGATTGGGAGAGGAGCTCATCACGGGGAGAATGGCGCGCTCGGGGAGGTCGGGGAGAGCTTGATGGCGACGGATTTGACGAAGGCGGCCGACGTCCCGAGGTTGAAGAAGACGATCAAGACGATTTTACATCTTCGTTTTGGACCATTTGTTGGAGTTGCTCTTTTACATCTCCGATTTGGACCATTTGTTGGAGTTGAGCATTTTTCGGAGCTCCAAAATGCATTTTTTGGCGGTCCATATTTTACATCTTTGATTTTGAACAAACAAAATTTGGACCATCTATTGAAGATGCTCTTAGTGTCAAACTGAAAACTCTTACTTGATGCTATGTTGTTAGCTTCAAATAGAAGGTGGCTCACGCAGGCCACCACGATTGGGTTGGCGCATTTGAGTCTAAGCTACTGGAGCGAGCTTTGCTACAATTTTTTAGTTTTACAAGGTTTTAGACGATTCTTTACTTCTTTTGGTCTTTTCTGGATTTTAGGATTTGATTTCCGTCTTAAAAAACATGAATTTTTGTATAAATGAACTTTTTAAAAGGTGATTATTTTCTAAATTTGTTAATAGTTCTTTTAAGAAAATATGAATGTTTAGTATGCAAAGGTAAAAGGATTGATTCTAGCTAGTGTCTAGCTGCATATTTAACATTGGCAGCTGGGTGGGATTCATCAACCCCAAACACTAATCTAGCATCTGATTCTAGCCATACAAAACTCCTCCCATAATCGGGTAGATATGCGATCAATCAATGCTTGTTCCATGTGCCCGAACTAACTAACAATGCTATTGGACATAGCTTAGCATCATATACGTCCAAGAAAAAGTTGATGCAAGTCTCATTCTGCTAGTGTCTTTTGCGCAAAAGGAAGAAGGACAAAAGTTTCAGCTGCAGCCTCCTCTTTGAGCAGCTGGATTCAGTCTTGCTGGTATAAAGCAGTATCTGTAGCTGGTTGCTGTTGTCTGTCTCCTATTGAGTTTCAGGAAAACTTTCTCGTGGGTGCATGTACCTGCATTTGCACAATCAATTAATCTTCTTCGACCAGTGCAGCTAATTAATTAAACTGGTGAAGTGATGAGTGATAGATGGCAACGTTGTTATTGTTATCAAGCTCTAGGTAGGGCCATGCATCAACGTTGCGTCAGCATCGCTCCCTTCCTGAAGGCGTTGCTGTTAAAGAATTTTGCAGTCTGTGTGAAGTCATGAGATGGTTGGTGCGGATACGGTTTTTGCTATAGTTTGTCGATCGCGGATTTGACCGCTTTGCCTTTTTTTTCTCTCGCCTACATATAGCTTTGGTCATTATGACTTTGCTAGTTGTCGGTGTTTTCATGTGTGTCGGTGTTGGCTTCATAGTTATGCAGAGACCGGGTGTGTGCTCATAGTGTTGTATCCTCTTGATGCTCATTTTGAGTTAATAAAATCCACCCTTCGTCGAAAAAAAAGGTAGGGCTATGCATCAAGGCTCTGAATCACTCTCTCCTTTTTGTTCTTCAACTCGCTTCCATTTAGAAAAATGTGGCGCCATTCATCCTAGGTTGGTCTCAAAGATAGGCATCCTACTTTCTAGATAATGAGGAGCATGATAATAGCTTTGTTTTGTGTAGACATCTTTTAGTATCTCCTTTTTGTTCCTTGGTTTTTGAATAGATGCGCTTAATTGTATGGTAGTACACACTATTGTTGTCATCTCTTGACACTATACTAGAGCGGCAACCATCGTCTACTAATTTAATATTACGAGCATAATGCCATCTTTTGATGTTTTTTTTTTGAAACAGAGGCAAAAATATTTACCTTATCTATTAATTAAGGAGAGAATAAGTTTGTTACAATCCACCCAAATACCACATGAATTATTATTCTGGTAACACAATTGGTCATAATTTTTTGCTTCGGCGGTGATCTAAAGGTTTGCCTCAGTCACGATGATGACGAGCAAAATTGTTTGTGGAGCGCTCTTGTTGCGGAATACCCTTGCATTCCTCTCATTCCATATGGTCCACAAAACAAGCTTGGTAAGAGAAGCCATGGCCTTCCTCTTCGTGGTGTCGGCGCCGGTTCGACTTGCCCATCGATCCTTTGCGGGGCCCTCCAAATGCCAAGAGGCCACGCCCAAGTCCTCGAGTCATAGCTTCTCCATTAGCAAACCCCATAGCCTCAAAGTGTAACAACACTTAAAAAAGAGGTGTGTGCCGCACTCTTGCACTCTCTTACAAAGGGGGCAAAGCCCACAATTTATCCATCACCACTTGGTGAACCTATCGGCGGACCAAATTCGATCCTGAATAGCCAATCATGCGAAGAATTTAACCTTTGGCGACGCCCAAGCCTTCCAAACCATTTGGTCCGAAGCAGAGAAGGTCGTGCCAAGGAATTGCGCCTTGTGAGCGGAGGCCGACGAATAGTATCCACTTGCCGTATGCTTCCACACAATGCCATCCTCCGCGAGCTGACATGTTCATGTCTATGTAGATTATCGACAACCAAATTCAGAGTGCTATCATTTATCTTCAAACAACTAAATATGTAAAGAGCATACATATGTTGTAAATAATGATAAAGAGCAGACATATACTCATGTTGTATTCTCCCCCCGTACACTAATCTAATTGAAAAGATCAGATTAATTAAATCTGTTACTATTCATAGGTCGATTGATTCTACCTAGTGTCAAGTTGCATTTTTACATTCAAATAGGGGGCATTAAACCAACACTAATCTAGCATTAGCACCCCAAATCTATACAAAATCCTCACATTCGTTTCATGCATGTTTCCTCGAGCTGGACTAACTAAGTGTGTTATTAGACATATCTTGTATTTAGATACACCGAAAAAATTATAAGCCTCAGACTCCTCCAGTGCAGCTGGATTCAATCTTGTTGAGTAAACATTTTATGGAATTGTCGAACTGAATTAAACATCACGGTTGATCAAGGTGATGGTTTTGAACTCCCATGGCCATGAATGCATTGAGTATTTTTCACAAGGATTCTCCTAGTACCTTCACCGTACCTGCATCTCCACCATCATCTTTGATCATGGCTAATAAATGAACCGACAAGGGAGAAGTCCAACATTGTTGATGTTACATGTAATGCATCGAAGCCATGGATCACAAGTACAAGTGTATACGTGTGCATGCTTGTTTACTTGCTTCTCCTTGGTTTTCACTCCTTGGCTTTCACTTAGGTAGCATTAGAAAAACACCAATGCCAATGTAGTATACTAAAAACATGATCGTATTTTTTTTATCCAAGCGATTTATTGTATGGCGGTCGTTTTTTTTTAATAGGCAATGCTCGTTTCAGTTATTACTAAACCTGTTATAGTCACTACTAGGGAAAAGCTTATAGGCAGACGGTTACTAGTAGCGAGGGTTTATACCCATCGCTACTGCTACTTACTAGTAGCGCGGGTTTTTACCCCTCGCTACTACTAAGTTGATAGTGTCGTGGTTCCAAGTCTGACAGTAGAATGGGGGGTAGGTATGGAGAGGCAAGATCCTAGCTATGGAGTAGTTGTACACACGAGTGTTTAACGAGTTCATGCCCTTCTCTGAGGAAGTAAAAGCCCTACGTCTCGGAGCCCGGAGGCGGTCGACTGGTTTATGTGTATATGAGTTACAGGGGTGCGAACCCTTCTACCAGTGGAGGGGGTGGCTTATATAGAGGACGCCAGGACCTCAGCCAACCCACGTAGCAGAGGGTTAAAGTACATTAAGGCTGGGCGTTACTAGTAACGCCCTACATAAAGTGTCATCATGACCATTAAGACTACTTAATTACAGACCGTTTGGATGCAGAGTAGATCCTAAACTCCTGGTGGTCGAGTGAGTCTTCATGGTCAAGTGTCTTCTAGCCGGTCGAGTGGAGTCCCTCTTGGTCGACTGGAAGGTAGCTTCGTCTAAGGATGTCCTTGGGTATGGTATCCTAGATAGGTCCATGACCCTACCCTAGGTACATAACATCATCATTAGCCCCCGAATGGATCGAGGTTCGAGTGAGGAAGGAGTTGGTGATTTTCTCCGACCTATCTCCCGTGCTTTGATTATGTCGTATCCTGGATCGGTGATTTCTCTTTCTGCGTTGGCTTCAACTTTTACTTCAGTCGCCTTGATCCATTCTCGTCTTCTATCGAGTGAACTTTTGAACTTCAGTGAACTTTCGAGCGACGGATCGTAGGAAAGATATCGTCTGACAGATTGATCTGCCGTTAGCGGATTTTGTGGGATCCGAATTTTGGGAAGCGCGCGAAACGGGGCGGACCGCGGTACTCGGAAGGGATAAGGCGCGGATGCCTCAATTTCCGCGCCGCCTTTTTCGCCACGTATCGTGCGTGCGCGACTGTTTCGGGATGTGACAGGACTGTCCGGACCCACTCGTCAGCCACTCGGAAGCGTCCTTATATAAAGCGCCGGGCGAGGGTTTTTTGAACAGTGCCTTCCCATTCTTCTCTCCTCCCTCTTTGCCTCCGCCCACTGCGCCTGCTCTCGCCTCCGCCTATCCACTCCTCGCGCGCTTCGCCGGCGACAATGGTGAAGGATAAGACGGCGGCCCTAGAGCGCGCAAAGAAGGCGATGGCGACAGGGAAAGCGAAGGGGAGACCGTCCAGTCGGGGCGGATCTTCGTCAAGGTCCCACCTGCCGAAGGGTTGGGTCCAAGGGGATTGGATCCGCTCGACCATCACTGAGAAAGATCTCAATGACCTGGCCAATGAGGGACTGATCCCCCACGGGTCAGCGAGGCTTCCGGGGACCGAGTGTCAACCGCAGCCGCAGGAGGGTGAGTGCGTTCTCTTAGCCACTCATGTAGACCGTGGTTTTTCTCTGCCGCCGAGTGTTTTCTTCCGGGGGTTTCTGAATTTCTTTGGGGCGCAACTCCACCATTTCACCCCCAATTCCATTGCCTATCTTGCTGCCTTTGTGTCCATGTGCGAGAACTTCCTGGGTTGTCGACCACACTGGGGTCTCTTTAAGCACATATTCACCTGTCGCTCACAGACAATGAAAAAGGTGAGTCCAGACGATGAGAGGACTAAGGTTATCCAAATGTGCGGTGGTCTTGGGATCCAGATGAGGAATAAGAGTACCTTCCCGGCCATGACCCTTCCTGAGTCGGTCAGAGGGTGGCAGTCGACTTGGTTCTACTACCAAGACGAGTCGACGCCGGGGCAGTCGACTGGTCTCCCTCCATTTTCCATGGACCGAGTGGACAAACCCTCTTCTCTGAAAGTGCTTCCTAAGGAGAAAGTTCAGGTAAAAATGCTGATGGAGCGCGTAGTCCAACTCGTTAGAGAAGGAGTGGCGGGTATGGATCTTCTGGAGGTCTTCCTTAGGCGGCGCATCCAACCACTTCAGTACCGAGGCCATCCGATGTGGCTGTATTGTGGGACCGAAGACACCACTCGGGTCCATCCAGAGGCGGTCGGCGACGCCACACTGGAGAGGTGGGTGACCGCAATCACGGGGAATAAGGACAACCCTCGAGGGGCCAGGAGGATCCCACCACTCGATTGTACCTACACACCGGACACGGTATGGCCATTTATTTCCAATTACAATCTTGCTTTATTCATTCTGCTTCGCTGTGAATTGGTCGAGTGATCTTTGTTTTGCTTTGTTGCCTGACAGGCCACCACAGAGTTATACTCGATGCCCAATGGAGCACAGACGCCGACTGAAGAGGAGGAAGGAAGTGGGGGCGAAAGCCCGGAGGAGTGGGATTCAGATGCTGACGACGATGATGAGGCTGATGACTCTGATGAGGAGGAAGAGGAGGAGGAGGAGGAGGAAGTTGCACCTCCCCGCTCGGAAAGACGCTCGAAGCTTGTCCATGATCCCGCGACTGAGCGTGGTAAGGGGGTCGCGACCGTTACCCAGTCGACCAAGCGCCCTCGGACTACTTCTCCGGCGCCGACTGAGAAGGCTCCGAAGCAATCTCGAGTGGCACCGTCGAAACCTGCGAAGGTCTTGCCGAAGATGAAGATGGTGATCCCCACTATCTCAGGGTAATGGTAGTCTTGAGTTTTCCCCGTTTCATGAACTTGTTCTTGGTCGACTCATGGGTCAATCGACTGATTTCTGGAACTGTAGTGCTGCTACTTCTGATACTTAGGCCATGGCTGAAGACCACGAGATGGAGGATGCTGCTACCTCAAAACCTGGTATGACTCTTGTGATGCCGTTTTTAGTCGACTGACTTATTGTCTCTAATTTTGATTCTTTCTGCAGCTTCATCTAACATTGTTATTGACCTTCCTGACGACGACGAGGAGGAACCACCAAGGCAGAGGAGGAGCAAGAAAACGTCTGCTGGCAAGGCGACTCAAGATGTGCCAGCACCCGAGACGTTGGTCGTGGAGGGAGACAATGTCACTCGGCCTACCGTAACCTTTGCGGTGCCGTTGACGAGTGCTCGTCCTTCGTCGTCGAGTGCTGCTCAACCCTCGCTTTTCTCAACCTACCCCGTTCCAGAAGACCAAGCTAGTGCTGCTAAAGAAGCAATACGCCAAGCGGGGGTCATGATGGAGCAAGTGAAGGCAATACGAGAAGCTAGCCAGGCAGCCTATGACGCCAGTTCGGCTCTTCAGAGCAATGTTCAGGTCAGTCGGTCACTGCCTGTTCTGTTAGGATATGATATCTGAAAACTCTTCTTTCTGAAATTCTTAGAGTTTGTCCTACACCCACTGGGTGTGCCGATTGAAATTCTGGATAAGTGGGGGCACGCTGAGTGCACCCACTGGGTGTAGTCCCCAAGGCTATGGTCGACTGCTGGCAGTCGACCATAGGCTTTATGTCTTAAGTTTTTTCCTTACTCGACTAGGTCGAATAGATTCATAGACCGGTGGGGGCACTGACGGTGTCCTGGACTAAGGGGTACTCAATGCGTCGTCTCCCAATCAGTTGGATTGGGCCGTGGACCCCCATGGCCGTATACTCATGGGCCAGTGATGGGGTTATGTACCTAGGGTAGGGTCATGGACCTGTTCCAAGTAACTTACCCTAGGACATCCCTAGAAGAGGTCGCCTTCCAGTCGACCAACGAGGATTCACTCGACTGGCCTGAAGGACTCGACCACGAAGACTCACTCGACCACCAGGAGGTCAAGAGGCACTCTGCACCGCAACGGCCTGTAATTAAGTAGACTTTATGATAGTAAAGGCACTTTATGTGGGGCGTTACCAGTAACGCCCCAGACTTAACTCACCTTAAACCCTCTCCTACGTGGGCTGGCTGGGGTCCTGGCGCACTCTATATAAGCCACCCCCCTCCACAGGCAGAAGGGTTCGGCACCTTGTAATCCATACATTCATAATCCACTCGACCGCCTCCGGGCTCCGAGACGTAGGGCTGTTACTTCTTCCGAGAAGGGCCTGAACTCGTACATCCTTTGTGCTTACAACCTCTCCATAGCTAGGACCTTGCCTCTCCATACCTACCCCCACTCTACTGTCAGGCTTAGAACCACGACAGTTGGCGCCCACCTTGGGGCCGGTGTTTTAGCGATTTTGTGGAGAAGTTGCAATTCTTCCGAGTATTTTCATCATGGTGTCTGCTGGAGTTTTGATCGAGGGTCAAGAGATCCGTCTCGGCACTCTCACCTTCATCGCCGACGACTCCGCATGGCTCCAGGAGGCTCCACTCGACGTAGATGCGCTCCCCGTCCGCGGTGCGACGCATTTTCGTGCATGTATCCGCGGCGTCCTGCTGCGGCAACCATCGACCCAGTATCGGTCGGCTCCTCCGTCTTCCACCCTCCCGGTCTCCCGCCAGCGCAAGCGCTCAGGCCGGTCGAGGCTTCAGCGATGGGTGAGTCACGCGGTGGCTCGCCAGTCGACCACTACACAAGTTGCGGCAATCGAGCCCAACGAATCTCTCTACGGCTTGTTCGATCAGTCGACTGGCTCCGGAGAGACTGCATCCGAGTGCGGAAGCAGTGATCCAGCGGCGGAAATCTTGATGGTCGACGGGCCCCACAGCCCTCCTGGCTTCGCCCGCGGTGGTGGAGCAGGCGACGGCGGCGACCCTGCTCGAGGCTACGAAGAGTACCAGCCCGAGCCACTCGACTCTCTGCAAAGAGAAGAGCTTCGCCGCAGGAACGAGGATCCCCTGCGTATTCCCATCGCAGGAGAAACCCCCGAGGCTCGTGCCTTAGAGGAGGCGCGTCTCGCCAATTTGGCCGAGCGCACTCGACTGGAGAACCTTCAGCGAGCACTCGACGAGCGCGCGCGGCAACGAGTTCCCGACACCAGTCGACGTCAACTCTTCCCGCCGACTCAGGTATATCGAACCCCAATTCAGAATTTAGCAGCTGCGACCCGTATAGCAGAGTCCATTCAGCCTTCGCAGTCAGAGGCTGGCAGAGGTTTGCTGCAGATCAGGGATCTGCTCCGAGCAGCAGGAGATCAGAATTCAGCCGTGTCTCAGTCGCGCAACAGAATTCACAGTCGATCCGTCACTGTGAATACGGTTCAGTCGGCTCACAGCCCCAGATCGCCTCCGCGGCGCGAAGGGCGTGAGAATCGGCGAGATCAATATGGCGACAGACTCGACCGAGATGATAGGCGTCGAGTGCCCTATTCCCCTCCGAGGGGTGGGTCTTACGCTCCTCGGCAACCAGATGATAGGCGTCAGTACAGTACAGGGCGTAGGGTTCCAGTTGACCCCAGAGAGCCAGGCTTCGACGCGCGATCCATTATCGTGCAAGGGTTGGTCGACCGGAACAGAGCCCATCGAGGTGCACTCGACAGAGATGTACCCACGAGCAGTCGAGTACATGTTTCTGGTCCTGAATGTTTCAGCAGAGCTATCAGAGCCGCAGTTATCCCCCCCAATTTCAGGTTGGCAACAGGGGTCAGCAAGTTCACTGGTGAGTCTAAGCCTGAAACTTGGCTTGAAGACTACCGAGTGGCAGTTCAGATCGGTGGTGGGAACGACGAGGTGGCCATGAAGCATTTGCCCCTCATGTTGGAAGGTTCTGCCAGGGCATGGTTGACTCAATTGCCTCCTAGCAGCATTTACACTTGGGAAGATCTGTCCCGAGTGTTCGTCAGAACGTTTGAAGGGACTTGCAAGCGACCGGCGGGATTGACAGAGTTGCAAGTCTGCGTGCAGAAAACCAATGAGACTCTCAGAGAGTATATTCAGAGGTGGATCACTTTGCACCACACTGTGGAAAATGTCTCTGACCATCAGGCAGTATGCGCCTTCAAAGATGGTGTCAAGAACAGAGAACTGAGTTTGAAATTTGGTCGAACTGGTGACATGACCTTGAGTCGGATGATGGAGATTGCTACCAAGTACGCCAACGGCGAAGAAGAAGACCGACTCCGAAGCGGCAAGCACAAGCCGAGTCAGTCGGAAAAAGGAAACACCAGTCGGAAACAGAAGCGGAAGGCTGAACCGGCAGCTCCTGGAGAGGCTCTGGCCGTGACTCAAGGAAAGTTTAAGGGGAAACCAAAAGGATCCTGGAACCCCAAGAAGGTGAAGGATAAAGAAGGGAACGACGTGATGGATATGCCGTGCCACATCCACACGAAGAAAGATGAAGAGGGGAATATCATTTACCCAAAGCACACCACTCGCCAATGTCGACTCCTGATCCAGCAGTTTCAGGGAAAACAGTCTAAGGACAAGGAGAAGGAGCCGGACAAGGCCGAAGACAAAGAGGACAGTGAGGGAGGATATCCGCATATCAACTCCACTCTGATGATCTTCGCAGATGTGGAAAGCAGAAGTCGACTGAAAGTGATTAACCGAGAGGTTAACATGGTTGCCCCAGCAAAGGCAAATTATCTGAAGTGGTCTCAAACACCCATCACATTCGACCAATCTGATCACCCGACTCATATTGCCACCCCTGGGAGGCAAGCTTTGGTGGTCGATCCAGTTGTCGAAGGCACTCGACTGACAAAGGTGCTGATGGATGGTGGAAGTGGGCTGAATCTGTTATATGCAGACACGTTGAAAGGTATGGGCATTCCGATGTCCCGACTGAGCACTAGTAACATGAGCTTCCATGGAGTTATACCAGGGAAGAAGGCCGAGTCACTCGGCCAGATAGCTTTGGACGTAGTGTTTGGCGATTCAAAGCATTTTCGCAAAGAAAAGTTGACGTTTGAGGTCGTGGATTTTCAAAGTGCATATCATGCCATTTTGGGGAGACCAGCCTATGCACGGTTCATGGCTCGACCATGTTACGTATACCTCAAATTGAAGATGCCCGGTCCCAAAGGTGTGATCACTGTCACCGGTGATAGGAAAAAGGCAGAGGAGTGCTTTCAGAAGGGCTCCAAAATTGCCGATTCCCAAGTGACAGCGGTCGAGTTCGAAGAATACAAGCAAAACGCAGATCCGAGTGACTTGCTGCGATCCAAGAAGCCCGCCACAGAATCTGCATTCCAGTCGTCCGGTGGGACGAAGCCTGTTCACATTCACCCGACCGACCCCGAAGCAGCTCCGACCCGCATCTCCACAACACTCGACCCAAAATAGGAAGAAGCGCTCATCCAGTTCCTCCGTGAGAACTGGGACATTTTTGCATGGAAGCCCGCTGACATGCCAGGTGTTCCCAGGGGACTGGCTGAGCATCGCCTAAGAGTCGACTCGTCTGCAAAGCCAGTCAAAGAACATCTCGGCGGTCCGCCGTCCAGAAGAGAAAGGCCATCGGTGAAGAAGTGGCTCGACTGTTGGCGGCAGGATTTATCCGGGAAATATTCCACTCCGAGTGGCTCGCTAATGTCGTCATGGTTCCTAAGAAGGACAAGTCGCTCCGAATGTGCATTGATTTCAAGCACATCAACCGGGCCTGCCCGAAAGATCACTTTCCTCTCCCTCGCATAGATCAAATTGTTGACTCGACCGCGGGATGCGAGAGGTTGTCTTTTTTAGATGCTTACTCCGGGTACCACCAGATCTGTCTGTATGGGCCCGATGAAGTAAAAACAGCTTTCATCACTCCATTCGGGTGCTTCTGCTATATCACCATGCCATTCGGCCTCAAGAATGCCGGAGCCACATTTATGCGAATGATCCAGAAGTGTCTACTCACTCAAATCAGTCGGAATGTGGAAGCTTATATGGATGATATTGTTGTCAAGTCACGAAAAGGTTCCGACCTGCTCGCTGACCTCGCCGAAACATTTGCCAACCTCAGAAGGTATGATATCAAGCTCAATCCATCAAAGTGCACATTTGGAGTTCCTGGTGGCAAGTTACTCGGTTTTCTTGTTTCCGAACGGGGAATCGACGCCAACCCAGAAAAGATTGGCACTATTCTCCGAATGAAACGCCCTGTGCGAGTGCACGATGTCCAGAAGCTTACTGGATGCTTGGCCGCATTAAGTC
>NC_041383.1:815014498-815023611 GCF_002162155.2 Triticum dicoccoides | reverse complement strand
TAAGGGGAAACCAAAAGGATCCTGGAACCCCAAGAAGGTGAAGGATAAAGAAGGGAACGACGTGATGGATATGCCGTGCCACATCCACACGAAGAAAGATGAAGAGGGGAATATCATTTACCCAAAGCACACCACTCGCCAATGTCGACTCCTGATCCAGCAGTTTCAGGGAAAACAGTCTAAGGACAAGGAGAAGGAGCCGGACAAGGCCGAAGACAAAGAGGACAGTGAGGGAGGATATCCGCATATCAACTCCACTCTGATGATCTTCGCAGATGTGGAAAGCAGAAGTCGACTGAAAGTGATTAACCGAGAGGTTAACATGGTTGCCCCAGCAAAGGCAAATTATCTGAAGTGGTCTCAAACACCCATCACATTCGACCAATCTGATCACCCGACTCATATTGCCACCCCTGGGAGGCAAGCTTTGGTGGTCGATCCAGTTGTCGAAGGCACTCGACTGACAAAGGTGCTGATGGATGGTGGAAGGGGGCTGAATCTGTTATATGCAGACACGTTGAAAGGTATGGGCATTCCGATGTCCCGATTGAGCACTAGTAACATGAGCTTCCATGGAGTTATACCAGGGAAGAAGGCCGAGTCACTCGGCCAGATAGCTTTGGACGTAGTGTTTGGCGATTCAAAGCATTTTCGCAAAGAAAAGTTGACGTTTGAGGTCGTGGATTTTCAAAGTGCATATCATGCCATTTTGGGGAGACCAGCCTATGCACGGTTCATGGCTCGACCATGTTACGTGTACCTCAAATTGAAGATGCCCGGTCCCAAAGGTGTGATCACTGTCACCGGTGATAGGAAAAAGGCAGAGGAGTGCTTTCAGAAGGGCTCCAAAATTGCCGATTCCCAAGTGACAGCGGTCGAGTTCGAAGAATACAAGCAAAACGCAGATCCGAGTGACTTGCTGCGATCCAAGAAGCCCGCCACAGAGTCTGCATTCCAGTCGTCCGGTGAGACGAAGCCTGTTCACATTCACCCGACCGATCCCGAAGCAGCTCCGACCCGCATCTCCACAACACTCGACCCAAAATAGGAAGAAGCGCTCATCCAGTTCCTCCGTGAGAACTGGGACATTTTTGCATGGAAGCCCGCTGACATGCCAGGTGTTCCCAGGGGACTGGCTGAGCATCGCCTAAGAGTCGACTCGTCTGCAAAGCCAGTCAAAGAACATCTTCGGCGGTCCGCCGTCCAGAAGAGAAAGGCCATCAGTGAAGAAGTGGCTCGACTGTTGGCGGCAGGATCTATCCGAGAGATATTCCACTCCGAGTGGCTCGCTAATGTCGTCATGGTTCCTAAGAAGGACAAGTCGCTCCGAATGTGCATTGATTTCAAGCACATCAACCGGGCCTGCCCGAAAGATCACTTTCCTCTCCCTCGCATAGATCAAATTGTTGACTCGACCGCGGGATGCGAGAGGTTGTCTTTTTTAGATGCTTACTCCGGGTACCACCAGATCCGTCTGTATGGGCCCGATGAAGTAAAAACAGCTTTCATCACTCCATTCGGGTGCTTCTGCTATATCACCATGCCATTCGGCCTCAAGAATGCCGGAGCCACATTTATGCGAATGATCCAGAAGTGTCTACTCACTCAAATCAGTCGGAATGTGGAAGCTTATATGGATGATATTGTTGTCAAGTCACGAAAAGGTTCCGACCTGCTCGCTGACCTCGCCGAAACATTTGCCAACCTCAGAAGGTATGATATCAAGCTCAATCCATCAAAGTGCACATTTGGAGTTCCTGGTGGCAAGTTACTCGGTTTTCTTGTTTCCGAACGGGGAATCGACGCCAACCCAGAAAAGATTGGCACTATTCTCCGAATGAAACGCCCTGTGCGAGTGCACGATGTCCAGAAGCTTACTGGATGCTTGGCCGCATTAAGTCCATTCATCTCACGACTCGGTGAAAAGGCATTGCCTCTTTACCGACTGATGAAGAAGGCTGACAAATTCGAGTGGACTCCAGAAGCTGATGCAGCGTTTGCCGAGCTAAAAGCTCTGCTCTCCACCCAGCCGGTGCTTGCTGCTCCAATCAGCAAAGAGCCTCTGTTGCTCTACATCGCAGCCACAGGACAAGTCGTCAGTACTGTGCTAACGGTCGAGCGGGAAGAAGAAGGAAAAGCTCTCAAAGTTCAGCGCCCAGTGTATTATTTGTCTGAAGTCTTGACTCCATCCAAGCAGAGATATCCTCATTATCAGAAGCTTGTGTATGGAATATACATGACCACAAAGAAGGTTGCTCATTATTTCTCTGACCATTCCATCACAGTCGTCAGCGACGCTCCACTATCAGAGATTTTGCACAACAGAGACGCAACTGGTCGAGTGGCCAAATGGGCGATTGAACTTCTTCCCCTTGATATCAAGTTTGAGGCAAAGAAAGCCATTAAGTCCCAGGCGATAGCAGATTTCCTCGCCGAGTGGATTGAACAACAGCAGTCGACTGAAGTTCACTCGGAACATTGGACCATGTTTTTCGATGGCTCTAAGATGTTGAATGGTTCCGGTGCTGGGGTCGTCCTGGTTTCCCCCAGAGGAGATAAGCTTAGATATGTGCTCCAGATTCACTTTGACTCCTCCAACAATGAGGCAGAATATGAGGCCCTCCTATATGGGTTGCGCATGGCCATTTCACTCGGCGTCCGTCGCCTAATGGTCTATGGCGACTCGGATCTAGTGGTCAATCAGGTGATGAAAGAGTGGGACGTGAGAAGCCCAGCCATGACTGGATACTGCAGTGCAGTGAGGAAGCTGGAGAAGAAGTTCGAGGGGTTGGAGCTCCATCATATACCCCGACTGAAAAATCAAGCAGCTGATGATCTAGCAAAGATAGGTTCCAAGAGAGAAGCCATTCCGAGTGGTGTGTTCTTGGAGCATATACATACTCCGTCAGTCAAAGAAGATCCTTTCACCGAAGAAACTCCGCAGCCCAAGAGTGCCACAGATCCGACTGAAGTTGAAGTCCCAGCGGTGGTCGACTTGATCATGGAGGTTTTGGTAGTCATTCCCGACTGGACGATTCCGTATGTCGCATATATCTTGAGGAAAGAGCTTCCGGAGGATGAGGAAGAGGCTCGACAGATCGTCCGTCGATCTAAGGCCTTTACCGTCATCAAAGGACAATTATACAGAGAGAGCACGACTGGAGTCGGTCAAAAGTGCATAACACCAGAAGAAGGTCGACTCATCCTCAATGATATTCACTCGGGGACCTGTGGTCATCATGCGTCCTCCCGGACCATCGTGGCCAAAGCATACCGAGCCGGATTTTACTGGCCCAAGGCGAATGAGATGGCAAAGGAGATAGTGGATAAGTGCGAGGGATGTCAGTTCTACTCGAATATGTCGCACAAACCTGCGTCAGCTTTGAAGACCATCCCACTCGTCTGGCCTTTTGCAGTTTGGGGGCTGGACATGGTCGGCCCTTTGAGAACAGGACGAAGTGGCTTCACGCATGTACTGGTGGCAGTCGACAAGTTCACCAAGTGGATCGAGGCTAAACCAATCAAGAGCCTCGACACCGGTACTGCTGTTAGCTTCATCAGGGAACTAATATTCAGATATGGAGTCCCGCACAGCATCATTACGGATAATGGGTCGAACTTTGACTCAGAGGAATTCAGAACCTTCTGCAACTCCCAAGGCACACGGGTCGACTACGCATCAGTCGCCCATCCGCAGTCGAATGGGCAAGCAGAGCGAGCTAATGGACTGATTCTCAAGGGACTGAAGCCTCGACTGATGCGTGATCTCAAACACGCGGCTGGAGCTTGGGTCGACGAACTTCCATCTGTACTCTGGGGACTGCGGACCACGCCTAATCGGTCGACCGGAAGAACTCCATTCTTCTTGGTCTATGGAGCTGAGGCAGTCTTGCCGAGTGATCTTCTCCACAATGCTCCTCGAGTTGAAATCTACAGCGAAGCAGAAGCTGAACAAGCGCGGCAGGACGCAGTCGACCTTTTAGAGGAAGAAAGGGAGATGGCTCTGATCCGGTCGACCATCTACCAACAAGATCTGCGGCGTTTCCACGCCCGAAATGTGAGAGGTCGAGCCTTCCAGGAAGGGGATTTGGTTCTCCGAGTGGATCAGCACAAACCACACAAGCTTGCTCCTTCTTGGGAAGGTCCCTTCATCGTCACCAAGGTTCTCCACAACGGGGCGTACCGTCTTTACAACGTCGAGCATAATATCGACGAGCCCCGAGCTTGGAACGCGGAGCTACTCCGCCCATTTTACACTTAAGTTTTATCACTCGGATGAGTTGCAATAAAGTACTTCTGTAGTTCATGGGTTTGGAAATAATAGTGTCATCACTTTTTATTTTTGTCCACATAAAAACTCCCCCTCAGTGGGTGACTTAGCCGCGAATCCGTTTCGCCTAAGTTTGTAAAAATCCTACCGAGTGTTGAGCCAGACTCTCACTCGGAGGCTTAGCTGCGAATCCGTTTCGCCTAAGTTTATCAAAATCCTACCGAGTGGTAAGCCAGCCTTCCACTCGGAGGCTTAGCTGCAGTCCAAGGACTCGCCTAAGTTTATCAAAATCCTACCGAGTGGTAAGCCAGCCTTCCACTCGGGGGCTTAGCTGCAGTCCAAGGACTCGCCTAGCTGCAGTCCAAGCACTCGCCTAAGTTGTGAAAATCTTACCGAGTGAAGAGCGATCCTCTCACTCGGAGGCTTAGCTGCAGTCCAAGGACTCGCCTAAGTTTATCAAAATCCTACCGAGTGGTAAGCCAGCCTTCCACTCGGGGGCTTAGCTGCAGTCCAAGCACTCGCCTAAGTTGTGAAAATCCTACCGAGTGAAGAGCGATCCTCTCACTCGGAGGCTTAGCTGCAGTCCAAGGACTCGCCTAAGTTTATCAAAATCCTACCGAGTGGTAAGCCAGCCTTCCACTCGGAGGCTTAGCTGCGACCTCGCGCTCGCCTAAGTTATAAAAATCCTACCGAGTGTAGAGCGATCCTCTCACTCGGAGGCTTAGCTGCAGTCCAAGGACTCGCCTAAGTTTATCAAAATCCTACCGAGTGGTAAGCCAGCCTTCCACTCGGAGGCTTAGCTGCGACCTCGCGCTCGCCTAAGTTATAAAAATCCTACCGAGTGAAGAGCAACCCTCTCACTCGGGGGCTTAGCTGCAGTCCAAGCACTCGCCTAAGTTGTGAAAATCCTACCGAGTGGTAAGCCAGCCTTCCACTCGGAGGCTTAGCTGCAGCCTCGTGCTCGCCTAAGTTATAAAAATCTTACCGAGTGGAGAGCAACCCTCTCACTCGGGAGCTTAGCTGCAGCCCTGCGCTCGCCTAAGTTACAAAAATCCTACCGAGTGAAGAGCGACCCTCTCACTCGGAGGCTTAGCTGCAGTCCAAACGCTCGCCTAAGCATAGGCACCTTGCTTTGAACCTGCAAAAGACATTTTGAGCCGAAGGCAATCATATTCAAGCGCCAAATTCAAGTTCGAATCGATATCTAAAGGAACCGAAAGTGCTCAGGCGTCAAGCCTGTTAAAGTTTGTCGGTTACAATTCCACTCGGCATACCGAGGCAAATTTAAAGAGTCGAGCCAGAAGAAGTTTTTTACCCCTCCTGTGGAGGGCTGGAAGGTGCAACAAATTCATCAAGGTCAATTCCGTCGGCAATCCGAGTGGCAGCTGCAAGGAAAGTCTCCATAAAGGACCTGAAGTCGTGCTTCTTGGTATTGGCCACCCGAAGGGCCGCCAGCTTCTCCTCTCGTGCATCTTTGCAGTGGACTCGGGCCAGACACAGAGCGACATCTGCACCACACCGAGCCGAGGACTTCTTCCACTCCTGCACTCGACCAGGGATCGTGTTCAAGCGGGCCATCAGTGACTCAAGGTCATTCTGAAGTGTCTCCTCAGGCCAGAGCGTCGAGTCGATGCGAGATGTGGCGACCTTCAGCCTTGCGAGATAGTCCACGACAGCTGCAACACGAGACTCCAGTCGGAAAACATCCATGGCAACTTCGTCGTTCACCGGAGAATTGACGGGGTCAAGGTTTGGCTCCAGTCGGCTGGTTTCCTCTTCGAAGTTTTGACAAAATTCTGCAAGAGTGATCACTAAGTCAAGGGGATAGACGAATGGAAAAAGCCACAATTGGAAATATTTGCCAAACATGGAGGTTTACCTTCAAGCATAAGAAACAGCTTCTTGGCAAGGCCACTCAGGAAGGCCTCCAGTTCAGTTTTCTTCTCAGTCAATTTGCTGACTTGGTCGGTCAAGGCAGCTTTGTCAGTTCTCAGTCGACTGACCTCCTTGTTGGCAATCCCAAGAGCAGTTTTCAGATTGGTATTGTCTTGTTCGAGCTTGGTGACTGAAGCTAACTTCTCGTCAGCAAGCTTGATCTTCTCAGCTAGCTCAAGGTCTTTCTTCTGCTGGGCCTCCCTTACCTTACCTGCAAGCCACAGCAAGATCAGATGCTGAAACAAGCAAGGGGAAAAGCAGTCGTCAGGGTCTCACCAAACATACCTTCGGTCTCCTCCTTTGCCTTTGTCAGCTTCTCTTGAACCAGCTTCAAGCTCAGCTCGACTTGAGTATGCTTCTGTTCCAGCTCTGAGTAGCGAGCCACAAGATCACAAGAGTTCTGCGAAGAACCAATCGACTAAATGTCAAAAATAATTCACTTCCGAGTGAAAAGGGAAAAGCACACGTTTCTAAGACTACAGCCGAATACAAACATTCGACCGTAGTCTCGGGGACTACACCCAGTGGGTGCACTCAGCGTGCCCCCACCGGTTTGTGAAATCCAGTCGACCAGTCGACTGACAGAAAGATTGACATCATAAAGCCTAAGGCCGACTGCCAGCAGTCGACCTTAGCCTTGGGGACTACACCCAGTGGGTGCACTCAGCGTGCCCCCACCGGTTTGCGAAATCCAGTCGACCAGTCGACTGACAGAAAGATTGACATCATAAAGCCTAAGGCCGACTGCCAGCAGTCGACCTTAGCCTTGGGGACTACACCCAGCGGGTGCACTCAGCGTGCCCCCGCTAACACGGAGTTTATTCGACACACCCAGTGGGTGACTAATATAAATTCCGGAAAAGAAAAGTTTTTGGTAGCATATCCAACAGAACAAACAGCGGTCGACTGACCTGGACATTGCTTTGGAGGGCAGAACTGGCGTCATAAGCTGCCTGGCTCGCGTCCCGGATGGTCTTCAGCTGCTCCATCATGAGTCCCGCCTGGCGTATCGCCTCCTTCGCTGCGCCAGCTTGGTCCTCTGGGACGTGGTGCGTCATGAAGAGGGAAGGCTGCTGAGCACTCGTCAGTGGATTCGCGAAGGTCACCGTGTGTCGAGTGGTGTTCTCTTCCTCCACAGTCAGAATTTCAGGCGCCGGCACATCCTGAGGCACCTTACTGGCGGACGCTTTCCGACTCCTCCTGTGCTTCAGCGGCTCTTCATCCTCATCATCATCAGGAAGATCGATAACAGTGTTGGGTGGAGCTGCGGAGAAGGATCAGGATCAGAGATCGCGAGTCAGTCGACTAAGAATGGTATTAAGAACATAGTACCTGGATTCGAAGTTGCTGCATCCTCCATCTCGTGGTCATCGGCCCGGGCCGAGGTCTCAGAAGTAGCAGCACTACAACTCCAAAGGATCAGTCGACTAACCTCAGCGTCGACCAGAGATAAAGTTCGCACAGAATAAGAAAATATGAGCAACACAATTACCCTGATATGGTGGGGATGGACACCTTCATCTTCGGCAGGAGCTTGGTCGGCTTCGATGAGGCCGCCCTGGGCTGCTTCGGCGCCTTTTCAGTCGGCGCCGGAGAGGTGGTCCGAGGGCGCTTGGTCGACTGAGTGGCGGTCGCAACCCCCTTACCACGTTCGGTCGAAGGGTCGTGGACAAGCTTCGACCGCCTTTCTGAGCGCGGTGGAACGACCTCCTCCTCCTCTTCTTCCTCGTCCTCGATGTCATCTTCATCACCTTCATCATCATCATCGTCGTCATCATCCCCTGCAGCATCCGAGTCCCATTCCTCCTCTTCCTGGCTCTCGCCCCCGCTCGCCTCGCCTTCCTCAGTCGAAGCTTGTGCCCCATTGGGCATCGAGTACAACTCGGTGAAGGCCTAGCAGATGCCCAAACAAGGATCAGTCGACCAGTCGGCAGGGTTAGCAGAAATGAATACGACAAGGACACAATGGAAAGCAGAGCAAGTGTACCTTGTTTGGGTCGCTGTTGTGGTCGAGTGGAGGAATCCTTCTGGCTCCGCGCGGGTTGTCCCTGTTTCCGGTAACGGCTACCATCCATCTTTCCAAAGTGGCATCGTCGACTTCTTCTGGATGGACTCTAGTCTCGTCTTCGGGCCCACAGTACAACCACATGCAGTGGCTCCGGAATTGAAGGGGTTGGATGCGACGCCTGAGGAAGACCTCCAGAAGATCCATGCCCGTCACCCCCTCCCGGACCAACTGCACCACGCGCTCCATCAACATCTTCACGTCGGCTTTCTCCTCCGGAATCAGCTTCAGAGGGGAGGGCTTGTTCACTCAGTCCATGGTAAACGGAGGGAGTCCACTCGACTGCCCTGGCGTCGACTGGACCTGACAGTAGAACCAAGTCGACTGCCAGCCTCTGACGGACTCGGGAAAGGACATGGGCGGGAAGGTGCTATTGTTCCTCACCTGAATCCCCAGGCCCCCACACATTTGGATGACTCGGGTCTTCTCATCACCTGGGCTCGCCTTCTTCACGGTCTGAGAGCGACACGTGAAGATACGTTTGAACAAACCCCAGTGCGGTCGACAGCCCAAGAAACCCTCACACATGGACACGAATGCAGCAAGATAGGCAATGGAGTTTGGGGTAAAGTGGTGGAGCTGCGCTCCAAAGAAATTCAAGAAGCCACGGAAGAAAATGCTTGGCGGCAAGGAAAACCCACGATCAACATGAGTGGCCAGAAGCACACACTCACCCTCTTCTGGCTGTGGCTGCCACTCCTTCCCCGGCAACCTCGCAGCTCCGTGAGGGATCAAGCCCTCGTTGGCCATGTCGAGGAGGTCCGTCTCCGTGATGGTCGACTGGATCCAGTCTCCTTGGACCCAGCCTTTCGGCAGGCGGGATCTGGACGAGGACCCTCTGCG
>NC_041383.1:815013374-815014488 GCF_002162155.2 Triticum dicoccoides | reverse complement strand
AAAGAGTCGAGCCAGAAGAAGTTTTTTACCCCTCCTGTGGAGGGCTGGAAGGTGCAACAAATTCATCAAGGTCAATTCCGTCGGCAATCCGAGTGGCAGCTGCAAGGAAAGTCTCCATAAAGGACCTGAAGTCGTGCTTCTTGGTATTGGCCACCCGAAGGGCCGCCAGCTTCTCCTCTCGTGCATCTTTGCAGTGGACTCGGGCCAGACACAGAGCGACATCTGCACCACACCGAGCCGAGGACTTCTTCCACTCCTGCACTCGACCAGGGATCGTGTTCAAGCGGGCCATCAGCGACTCAAGGTCATTCTGAAGTGTCTCCTCAGGCCAGAGCGTCGAGTCGATGCGAGATGTGGCGACCTTCAGCCTTGCGAGATAGTCCACGACAGCTGCAACACGAGACTCCAGTCGGAAAACATCCATGGCAACTTCGTCGTTCACCGGAGAATTGACGGGGTCAAGGTTTGGCTCCAGTCGGCTGGTTTCCTCTTCGGAGTTTTGACAAAATTCTGCAAGAGTGATCACTAAGTCAAGGGGATAGTCGAATGGAAAAAGCCACAATTGGAAATATTTGCCAAACATGGAGGTTTACCTTCAAGCATAAGAAACAGCTTCTTGGCAAGGCCACTCAGGAAGGCCTCCAGTTCAGTTTTCTTCTCAGTCAGTTTGCTGACTTGGTCGGTCAAGGCAGCTTTGTCAGTTCTCAGTCGACTGACCTCCTTGTTGGCAATCCCAAGAGCAGTTTTCAGATTGGTATTGTCTTGTTCGAGCTTGGTGACTGAAGCTAACTTCTCGTCAGCAAGCTTGATCTTCTCAGCTAGCTCAAGGTCTTTCTTCTGCTGGGCCTCCCTTACCTTACCTGCAAGCCACAGCAAGATCAGATGCTGAAACAAGCAAGGGGAAAAGCAGTCGTCAGGGTCTCACCAAACATACCTTCGGTCTCCTCCTTTGCCTTTGTCAGCTTCTCTTGAACCAGCTTCAAGCTCAGCTCGACTTGAGTATGCTTCTGTTCCAGCTCTGAGTAGCGAGCCACAAGATCACAAGAGTTCTGCGAAGAACCAATCGACTAAATGTCAAAAATAATTCACTTCCGAGTGAAAAGGGAAAAGCACA
>NC_041383.1:814977120-815013034 GCF_002162155.2 Triticum dicoccoides | reverse complement strand
GACCTCAAAAAAAAAAAGCGTGCGAGATGCATTCTCTAAGACTGTGATCAACTACAAGCAGTCGACCACAGTCTCGGGGACTACACCCAGTGGGTGCACTCAGCGTGCCCCCACCGGTTTGTGAAATCCAGTCGACCAGTCGACTGACAGAAAGATTTACATTATAAAGCCCAAGGCCGACTGCCAGCAGTCGACCTTAGCCTTGGGGACTACACCCAGTGGGTGCACTTAGCGTGCCCCCACCGGTTTGTGAAATCCAGTCGACCAGTCGACTGAGAGAAAGATTGACATCATAAAGCCTAAGGCCGACTGCCAGCAGTCGACCTTAGCCTTGGGGACTACACCCAGCGGGTGCACTCAGCGTGCCCCCACCGGTTTGCGAAATCCAGTCAACCAGTCGACTGACAGAAAGATTGACATCATAAAGCCTAAGGCCGACTGCCAGCAGTCGACCTTAGCCTTGGGGACTACACCCAGCGGGTGCACTCAGCGTGCCCCCGCTAACACGGAGTTTATTCGACACACCCAGTGGGTGACTAATATAAATTCCGGAAAAGAAAAGTTTTTGGTAGCATATCCAACAGAACAAACAGCGGTCGACTGACCTGGACATTGCTTTGGAGGGCAGAACTGGCGTCATAAGCTGCCTGGCTCGCGTCCCGGATGGTCTTCAGCTGCTCCATCATGAGTCCCGCCTGGCGTATCGCCTCCTTCGCTGCGCCAGCTTGGTCCTCCGGGACGTGATGCGTCATGAAGAGGGAAGGCTGCTGAGCACTCGTCAGTGGATTCGCGAAGGTCACCGTGTGTCGAGTGGTGTTCTCTTCCTCCACAGTCAGAATTTCAGGCGCCGGCACATCCTGAGGCACCTTACTGGCGGACGCTTTCCGACTCCTCCTGTGCTTCAGCGGCTCTTCATCCTCATCATCATCAGGAAGATCGATAACAGTGTTGGGTGGAGCTGCGGAGAAGGATCAGGATCAGAGATCGCGAGTCAGTCGACTAAGAATGGTATTAAGAATACAGTACCTGGGTTCGAAGTTGCCGCATCCTCCATCTCGTGGTCATCGGCCCGGGCCGAGGTCTCAGAAGTAGCAGCACTGCAAATCCAAAGGATCAGTCGACTAACTTCAGCGTCGACCAGAAATAAAGTTCGCACAGAATAAGAAAATATGAGCAACACAATTACCCTGATATGGTGGGGATAGACACCTTCATCTTCGGCAGGAGCTTGGTCGGCTTCGATGAGGCCGCCCTGAGCTGCTTCGGCGCCTTTTCAGTCGGCGCCGGAGAGGTGGTCCGAGGGCGCTTGGTCGACTGAGTGGCGGTCGCAACCCCCTTACCACGTTCGGTCGAAGGGTCGTGGACAAGCTTCGACCGCCTTTCTGAGCGCGGTGGAACGGCCTCCTCCTCCTCTTCTTCTTCGTCCTCGATGTCATCTTCGTCACCTTCATCATCATCGTCGTCGTCATCATCCCCTGCAGCATCCGAGTCCCATTCCTCCTCTTCCTGGCTCTCGCCCCCGCTCGCCTCGCCCCCGCTCGCCTCGCCTTCTTCAGTCGAAGCTTGTGCCCCATTGGGCATCGAGTACAGCTCGGTGAAAGCCTAGCAGATGCCCAAACAAGGATCAGTCGACCAGTCGGCAGGGTTAGCAGAAATGAATACGACAAGGACACAATGGAAAGCAGAGCAAGTGTACCTTGTTTGGGTCGCTGTTGTGGTCGAGTGGAGGAATCCTTCTGGCTCCGCGCGGGTTGTCCCTGTTTCCGGTAACGGCTACCATCCATCTTTCCAAAGTGGCATCGTCGACTTCTTCTGGATGGACTCTAGTCTCGTCTTCGGGCCCACAGTACAACCACATGCAGTGGCTCCGGAATTGAAGGGGTTGGATGCGACGCCTGAGGAAGACCTCCAGAAGATCCATGCCCGTCACCCCCTCCCGGACCAACTGCACCACGCGCTCCATCAACATCTTCACGTCGGCTTTCTCCTCCGGAATCAGCTTCAGAGGGGAGGGCTTGTTCACTCGGTCCATGGTAAACGGAGGGAGTCCACTCGACTGCCCTGGCGTCGACTGGACCTGGCAGTAGAACCAAGTCGACTGCCAGCCTCTGACGGACTCGGGAAAGGACATGGGCGGGAAGGTGCTATTGTTCCTCACCTGAATCCCCAGGCCCCCACACATTTGGACGACTCGGGTCTTCTCATCACCTGGGCTCGCCTTCTTCACGATCTGAGAGCGACACGTGAAGATACGTTTGAACAAACCCCAGTGCGGTCGACAGCCCAAGAAACCCTCACACATGGACACGAATGCAGCAAGATAGGCAATGGAGTTTGGGGTAAAGTGGTGGAGCTGCGCTCCAAAGAAATTCAAGAAGCCACGGAAGAAAATGCTTGGCGGCAAGGAAAACCCACGATCAACATGAGTGGCCAGAAGCACACACTCACCCTCTTCTGGCTGTGGCTGCCACTCCTTCCCCGGCAACCTCGCAGCTCCGTGAGGGATCAAGCCCTCGTTGGCCATGTCGAGGAGGTCCGTCTCCGTGATGGTCGACTGGATCCAGTCTCCTTGGACCCAGCCTTTCGGCAGGCGGGATCTGGACGAGGACCCTCTGCGGCTGGTGGATCTCCCCTTCGCCTTCTCCGATGCCGACGCCTTCTTGGCACGCTCCAGCGCCGCCGTCTTCTCCTTGGCCATGGTCGTCGGTGAGATGCACGAAGGGAAGTGGTGCGGGGGCGAGAGCGGGCACGCTGAGCAGGGAGGAAGGAAGCAGAGGGAGAGAGGGAGAATGCTGAGGCGCAGCACAGAAATCCTCGCCGGGCACATTTATAAGGTCCCTTCCGAGTGGCTGACATGTGGGCCCGGTCGATCTAATCATATCTGGGAGCAGTTATGAGGACTGGATACGTGGCGAAAAAGGCGGCGCGGAGATCGAGGCGGCTATGCCCCGTCCCATCCGAACGCCGCAGTCTGCCCCGCTTCGCGCGCGCCCCCAAATTTCGCACCCCGCGGAATCCGCGAGCAACAAATCAGTCTGTCAGACGCGGTGTTTCCGGCGATCCGTCGCTCGGAGATCGTCGAAGCTCGAAAGATCACTCGACGCAAAAATAGAATGGATCGAGTCGACCGAAGACAAATTGCTCCCTGTCAACGAAGAGATTCTTTGATCCAGAACAGCGCACAACTAGAGCGCAAAGGTTAATCGGAAACGACATCAACTCCTTCTTCACTCGAAGCCTCAATCCATTCGGGGGCTAATGATGGGGTTATGTACCTAGGGTAGGGTCATGGACCTATTCCAAGTAACTTACCCTAGGACATCCCTAGAAGAGGTCGCCTTCCAGTCGACCAACGAGGATTCACTCGACTGGCCTGAAGGACTCGACCACGAAGACTCACTCGACCACCAGGAGGTCAAGAGGCACTCTGCACCGCAACGGCCTGTAATTAAGTAGACTTTATGATAGTAAAGGCACTTTATGTGGGGCGTTACCAGTAACGCCCCAGACTTAACTCACCTTAAACCCTCTCCTACGTGGGCTGGCTGGGGTCCTGGCGCACTCTATATAAGCCACCCCCCTCCACAGGCAGAAGGGTTCGGCACCTTGTAATCCATACATTCATAATCCACTCGACCGCCTCCGGGCTCCGAGACGTAGGGCTGTTACTTCTTCCGAGAAGGGCCTGAACTCGTACATCCTTTGTGCTTACAACCTCTCCATAGCTAGGACCTTGCCTCTCCATACCTACCCCCCACTCTACTGTCAGGCTTAGAACCACGACAGCCAGTCCGAACAGCTGCCGCATACAAGGAAGAATCCACAAGACTTGGCGATCAAGACAATGACTCCTCCCCCATTGACGTATTCGGCTAGGACTCTTGTTATCCTGGGCCTCTGGTGCATTATATAAACCGGGGCCAGGCTAGTCGATAGACATACACAACAACAATCATACCATAGGCTAGCTTCTAGGGTTTAGCCTCCTTGATCTCGTGGTAGATCTACTCTTGTAACACACATCATCAATATTAATCAAGCAGGACGTAGGGTTTTACCTCCATCAAGAGGGCCCGAACCTGGGTAAAACATCGTGTCCCTTGTCTCCTATTACCATTGATCCTAAGACGCACTGCTTGGGACCCCCTACCCGAGATCCGCCGGTTTTGACACCGACATTGGTGCTTTCATTGAGAGTTCCGCTGTGTGATCGGTGAAAGTTTCAATGGCTCGACTGCAGGTCAACTGCGATGTCGGCTTCTTCGTCACCAGCTCGGCTGGTCACCTTGGCTTGACCAAGGACTGTGCCCTACCTCCGATCGTCATGTTCGGATGAAGGCCTTTGTCAATACCAACTCCAATCTCTATCAAGATCATGGAGGAGTCATCCATGGAGCTTGGGGGCTCAACGTCAACATTGCCCTCAGGCGACCGTGCTGTTTTTCTGGACAGCAAACTTGTATCCGCCGCCACCGCCTCCTCGAGTGTCTCTTAAATGATTACTTCGGTGGAATTATGCGGAATTAAGTCTACAACAACCCTGCAAAAATTTCGTCGAGTTCCTATGGAGGAATCTCCGGCAATCTCCGATATACCGGAGCCCTGTTGAATCTGGACAAGAATCCGAATGAGTTTAGGGCGTGGTGTCCAGCATCTAGCTCGTACGTCCTTTGGAGGATCCAACCGTTGATTTGCTGCGGAATTCCCATATCTACCACCTGCCAAAAATTCAGCTTTATCCGACCGTCCAAACTCCGGGAAACTTCCTATTAGTGCATCACTTTTTGGATCTGTTTTCTGCGCGAGAACGAATCCGACCCGAATTCATCTTCTTTATGAACGGGATCTCGGACATCCTTTTTGAAGGAAGTTTTCGTATGGGGTGTTGTGTTTTATTCTCAAACACATCCCAGTAGTATTAAAAGTATTCTCGCAATACGAACCTCACCGTCGCGCCGGTGTCAAACCAGCCCGACAACATCACTCCACGGCGGCCGACCTGCGTTAGACACGTCATCGCTTTGTTGAGCCGAGCTCAATTTCTTCGGATCATCATCTCGGCCAGCCAAACAATAGTTCGGCATCGCGAAGGATAAATCGTCACCAACATCGCCGCCGCACGGATTACACGGAGCGGGCACACCTGCATCGCCACACGGTCACTTCATCAAGTCGGCATCGATCACGTCATGACCTGCATCGCTGGACCGGGGGCTTCATCATCTCTTCATCAACCTACTCCGGAGACTTCGGCGTTGCTGGCCGACTAGCTCCGTCACGTTAGCTGGACCGAGGGCTTTGCCTCGGCGAGCCAAACTTCGCCAGCATCGCCATGCCGTTGCTTTATCGCCCATCAGGCGATAGGTGTGCGGATCGAGTCCTAATTTTGGGAATCACCTTTCTTCGGATTGGTACAACAAATAAGCCAGGTGCTATTAATATAGTATTTTTTGCTTGTTAGGGTTCATTTTTTCCAATGAATTAATACTCTGGTTTGTCCGTCATATGTACGCAGGTCTATCAAATGGTGGTCGCATTAACGACGGTCGCATGGTGGTTCGGTCAGTTTCTGTACATAGTCCGGCGAACGCCGCATCCAAAACTCGAACCGACCTGTGAATTCAGGCCTTGACATGCCTTTACCGCATCACGCCGCCGTCCTGCATCGACATTGACTTCGGCGCCAGGTCATATTTCTTTTATTACTCACTTTGCATAAATTATTTGTTATGCAACGATTTTTTTTATTTTTTTTATTATTACTATTATCTCCGGTTTGCACTATTTTTTGTGCACAGGAAAATGATCCAGCCGGACTATATCCTTTGGCGTCACCTCGGCCGGACGGGGGGCTTCGTCAACACTTCATTACCCCATGCCGGGGACTTCGGCATCACCCTGCCGTCCTATATTGACCGTGCTATGTCACCACTTCGGAGTGCCGAGCTCGTTGCTCCGCCACCTCAGGACCGGCTCGGGGATAGAACCTTGTCCTGCATCAAGCTCGGACCGCGTCATCAATATTGAACACACTAACCAGCTAAGTTGTCTTCACGCTCAAAGTATTAAATTTTTAACTTGTGTTCGGCTCGGTCAAGCATTATACTTTTTTGGAAAAAAATTGCTTGTAAAAATTTCCTTGTCCAAACTTTGTTTGTGATGCGCAAATTCAAATACCCCGCTTACTTGGGGGCTTCCTTCATGAAGCTTTTTCCTCTTGCATATGGTTATACTTGTACGGCTTCGTTCCTTGTTCTTGTATTACGCCGCAATATGCACCATATTGACTTAAGCGATCTGCAAGCTGGATTGCCTGGATCCTGTGCTTACCCCTACGTTCCCGATTGTTCGGCTAGGGAGTAAAGGGAGCACCTCTGCGATTGTCACGATCGGGTCAACCGAGCCGGACCTCAGACTGGGTGAAGCCGAAAGCTAGCGCTCTTATTGTTTTCAATCGTGGTCGGCACACAACGGAACTCATGAGTACAAAAAATCTATTGCATAAGTCTCATAATAACAATGAGCACCGACGAAAGGTATCGGTGGGGGTACTATTTTTCTTCAAAGATGCTTCTTACTCTTCGCAGTAATATAGCATTAGTTCCCTGAGCGCGCTTTGTCTGTTATAGCTTTATGGCCTGATTGCCTGATTATTGGAAACACCGTCGATATTCTCGACAGATGGAGTACATAACATTTTTCGGTCCTTGACCGAAGAGGGAGAAGCCGACGGTCGGTTAAGATGCGTTTAAAGTTCGGTTGAACATAGATATGATATAAGTACTTCGGTACATGCAATCATTCTTTTACCCAAGTCACTTGGGGGCTCTTAAATTTATATGCGCCGTTTTATGATAAGTGTTTTTCTTCCTAGTCGTTGCAAAAAATTTATTACTATTTATCACTCCTTTTTTCGACACAAGTGTGCGGTCACTAGCCGGGGAGCCTAATTTCTCTCTCAAAGCAGCTAGAGTTTAGTTTGCTAAGCTGGCCTAGTAAGAAGTACTCCGCCTTCGGGATAGGAGGTCGAAGCCGTAGGCTGACCCGCTTGAAGATTTGAGATAGGATGTGTCATGTTAAAGCACGGCAGAAGCACCTTTTTTTCTAAAGTCCAATTTTCGGATTGGCACCGAACACTTGATCTAGTTCGGACATTAACCTTTTGAATAAGTTTTTTGGCTTTTCGAGCCCATGGAACTTTTAAACTATTTGTGTGTTTTCAGCACAAGTCTCGCAGTGCAACGTCGGACACCTTTAGAGATTCGGCAAAAACATTCTCGGATATTGCTATATATGCATCGGTTTCGAATTGTGTCTTCGGTCAATAGTTGGGTTGCCCGGCTCCTGCGCTTGCCTCCTATGTTCCGCTTTGTTCGGCTAGGTGTGCAAAGGGAGAACCACTGCGATTGTGCTTCCAGCTTACATGGTTAAGCACCTCAGTGGAGAAAGCCGAAAACTGACTGTCACAATAAGCGTAAACTGGTCGGCGATCCGATGACGACGTTAAACGACGGGCCATTCATAACAATGGCCGAAGTGTTTACGGCTTGACCTCGACTGTCGCCGAACACTACCGGAGGCTATTAACTGGCCTCCCAAACTAAATCCTCAATATTTTGCTCTTACATTGGAGCTGAGGTTTCATGATCATGCTTAGCATGACAACCCAAAGAAAGGAACCGATAGCGGGACTATTTTCTTTGGAAGACATTTCTTCTGTTAAACAGTAATATAACATGTCTCTCCGTGTACCTTTGTTTATAAAACCATATGGCCAGATTGCCTTGTTTGTTTTAAATCTTTGCACTCATAAAGGCTTTATAAAGTAGGACAAACACTCCTCGGCTATTGGCCGTGGAGGTGGAAGCCGATGGTCGGTCAACAATGTTTTGTACAATACGGATCCGAGCATTAATGACGCAAAGTACTGGGATACATAGAGTCATTACACATAATTTGTGATTTTACTAGGGATATCGATCCTTAATTCGGCCTCCCGTGCCCGCATTAAGGCTCGGGGGCTACTGGGCTTCGGGCTTATTATTTACAAATATTAAAGGGGCACATCGATCCCCTGATCTGGTGTTGCCACCCAACCAGTGTCTCGGGGGCTACTGCATTGCCTGTTCTATGCAGAAAATTTTAAGTGCAATACAGTTTCCGAGGAGATTTTGATCCTCAGGTTGGTCGGCCGCACCCAACCTAAGTCTCGAGGACTGAGCACGCCGCTTTTTGTGTCCCAAAGTATTCTGCCGAGCTAGGACTTGATCCTCAGACCGATTTTGCAAATCAACCTGAGTCTCAACGGCTACGGGGATCAGTGGTAATATGTCATCCTTCATGTGCATCTCGGGTTTTAGACTGATACCCACCTTGAGGGCTACTGACTATGTATCTCGGCAGAGAATAAATTGCACCAATCAAAATATTGACAAAAATCGGCCCACATTCGGGGCGGTGCACCACCTCGGAAGCAGTCCGGCATAAAGCTCGGGCGCTAGTGGCTGGCTCCATAGAGGGCATTTCCGGCATTAAGCTCGGCTAAACTCCTTCAAACTTCTTTGAACCAAGGTGATTTACGACACCTCGGATACACAGTCCAGCGTTGGAGCTCGGATACTGTCCAGCATTGGAGCTCGGATACATAGTCCAGCATTGGAGCTCGGATACAGTCCGGCGTTGGAGCTCGGATACTGTCCGGCATTGGAGCTCGGATACATAGTCCGGCATTGGAGCTCGGATACAGTCCGGCGTTGGAGCTCGGATACTGTCCGGCGTTGGAGCTCGGATACATAATCCGGCGTTAGAGCTGGGAAGCAGTCCAGCATTGGTGCTCGGCTGCAAAAGATACCTCGAATGCAGTCCGGCGTTGGAGCTCGGACGCAAGAGGACGTTGCCGCCCGGGAACAACTTCAAACCCGAGGTGTGGCATAAAAATAACAAGGTATTGATAAAGGCCGGAAACTTAAAGGGGCTCCTCGGATACCCGACGTGTAAACTTAAAGGGGCCGAATCCTCATCTCCTCCCCCAAATCCCTCCTCTCTTCCGCCACTCTCTCCTCTCTCTCTTTCCATACGCTCTCACATGGACCTCTTGCCCGTGTGCCCCTCCTCCTCCATGGCGCCAAAAGAGGCCGCCGCCTCGCACCACCAGCGTCTAGGAGCTCGCCGGTCTTCCGCCGACGTCTAGGAGGCCGCCGCCCCGCGCCACCACACCGGAGCACCTCACAATCGGTGACTAGCTCTGCTGCTCCCTCCACCACCTTCCTCTCTCTCTCTCTCTCAGTTTTCCTTTTCTCTCTCTCCCTCTGGTTTGACTCACCCTCCCATGTCCATGCCCGTGCAGGTCATCGCCATGGACAACAGCTATCTGGCATGGTCGGGAAGAGGAGCCCCACGTCGCGGCCTGGCTCTTCCATAGAAACGGGCCCTCTCCAACAACCACCGCCGGATCTGGTCTGCCGTCCTCCGTTCATGCCTCAGGCGACCCCAACCGTCGCTAGATCGAACCACTGCTGCCATTGACAACACGCACGAGATCAAGTTTTTTTTATTTTTGAAAGTAATAGCAGTAGCGCGGGGTATAAGATTCGCTACAGATAATTAGCAGTAGCGCTGTCTGCAACACACGCTACAGCTAACCATGTATAGCAGTAGCGTGTGTCAACACGCGCTACTGCTACAAGTTAGCTATGGGCCTGTGGCGCCATATCAGTAGCGCGGGCACCCCCGGTACTGATACACCCTAAACCCGCGCTGCTGCTTGGCTTTTCCCTAGTAGTGAGTATCTAGAATACATTTCATCATAAAACAGGTAGATGGCATATGCTAATGATTTTAGTGGCAAGCTCCTTGCGAACATTTAATATACTCTAGAATTTTTTGTATGTATATACGTAATTGTACACTAGAAACCACTAGCTATGAAGATATTTCATAAATGATAGCCTTTAAGAATGTCTACCCATAATTTGAAAGATATTCAAATATACCCGAACACACACGTAGAATGGGGGGAGGGGGAGTGGAGGTAAAATGAAATTTAGTTGATGTATAAATGAATTTAGTATAGTGCAAGTGTGTTTCTCAATGGTATACGTTGGAGCTATATAAAAAGATATAACTAATCACTATCAACATTATAATGTGGTTAATTATGTTCACCAAATACTACAAAATTACATAGATAAAATTGTGGATTGAAAAAATAGTTCATAAATAAGTATAAAAATCTCTTGATAATATATTCGTATAATTTTTTTACTTACTTTAATTTTGTGATTTACCAATAATTCTATTTCTCATAGTTTTAAGTATTATACATAGTTGGAAAATATTTTTATTAGCAAACATAGTAAATACATATTCAATCACTCCGGTACATATTCAATATATAACAGCCAACATTTCAATCCATGGACACCAAATGACAGAAGCGGTATTAAGGCACATGTTCAGACACCAAATCAACAGCAACAATCTATGCAAGACTGATACCACTTGGACTGTTCGACAACCGCTTGGATCAGCAAGTTAGGCACTTCAGTTAAGACCTATTTGATTCTATGTACAGTTAAAAAAAGGCCTACCTAAATTCAAACAATGTACACCGAGTAACCCAGAACAAGAGAATTAGAGAAACTAGCAAGCTCAGGTGCACAGACACAAAAACATATAACCATCAAAAAACAACAAGAGCATTAGACAGAAGTTATGTATCATAGCAGAAATGCATCATTACATCAGATAACCTATAGCCAAGTCACATGGATAACCAATAGCTAAGTTAGATTGGATAACCTATAGCACGTAACAATGGGTGATGAACAACCAAGAGTCGTGTATAATAGCATAAATGCATCATTACTTCTAATATGATACCATGCACATTTGAATACAGACCAAATTCTAACAAGCAGTATTTATTGATAGTGACATACTACAACATGGCAGGCTTGATTTGTTCCATGCATGCAAAAGATGGGACATTCAAAATCAAGACATAGGTATCAAGTGTAGCATGCAGATAACTACCAAGTTGTAGAATAGGGCGATTAGCCAACTAATATATGTGCCACATATGGCAGGAATGAACCAAGGCTAGTAAACTAGGAAGATTCAATCAATACTAAAAGGCGGTATGCTCTGGTTAGTTCAAACCCCCAGTATTCATATTTGATTCAGTTGCAGCCTACTTCTATACATTTAACATGGAGTGGATCAAAACAACAGAAAACTAGCACCCACATACCAACAGCTTGGTTCAAAATCAAATAACAATTGCAAATTCATCAAGCAACATATAACCAACGCATTTGGCAGAAGTCATGTGTCATAGCAGAAATGCATCATTGCTTTGGATGACCTACAAGCCCAAATCCAAGGCACAACACCACCCCAACCACTCCCCCTCCATTCGAATCAAACCCTAACCAAATCTAATCCCCAATCCATTCAAACCCTAATCGAATCCAGTAAACAGCAGCAGAAAACCCTAACCTATCAGGAGAGGAAGGAGTTGCGACAGCGGATTCAAACCTCCAGCGGTCGGCGGCCGCGGTCGGGGGAGATGAGCTGCGGCGGTGGCGGCGACGGCAGAGAGGAAGGAGTTGCGGGAGAGGAAGGAAAAGAATGGGAGAGGAAGGGAAAGGATGGGAAATGAGAGGAGGAGGGTCCACTTGTCAGTTGCGGGAGAGGAGGAGCGGGTCCACTTATCAGCGAGTTCTGTGTTTGCTATGTGACTGGTTTGATATATTGAAAAGAGTGGGCATAGATTACAAAACCAACAGCCTCTTACTAGCCCAGTGGTCGAAACACAGTGAAATGAGCGCACGGTAGTGGGTTCGAGTCCCCGCTCGCGCTATTTATTTATTTTTTGCTCAGAGTGAAATGGAGCCGCACGTGGGATCAGACGGGTTGTCTGATGGAGCGCGCCCATGTTCAGTTGAAGCAAAATTCAGTTAAAGCAACATCTTCAGTTCTGACCAAAATTCAGTTAAATCAACATCTTCAGTTCAAAAAAAACTACTAGACAACATTCATGATGATGTTCTAACCAAAACTTGAACTAAATGATCACCAAAACTTGGACTAAATAGTTCAAAAAATCTTCCGTATGATCATTTTGCAATCTTTTGCATTACAAGACAACATTTTGACAGCATTACAAGACAACATTCTGAGCACAACAGCTCCATGCCATCACCAAAATTGTAGATCACAACATCAGAACACAACTTGTAGATCACCAAAATTTGAATCTCCATCAGTATAAAAATTCATTTTGCCATCAGCTCCATGCCATCAGAACACAACATCTCAATTCAGTTCAAAAAAACTTCATGAAACATAACATCTCAATTCAGTTCAAAACAGCAAGCATAACAGCTACAAAAACTACATTTTGCTCCATATTACAAAAACTACATTTTGCTGCTGGAATCTTAAAGCACTGTGAATCAGGATAACTACATGACTATTGCTACAGCCATCAGGATCATCATTTTGCTACAACCATCAGGATCACATCATTTTGCTCCTAGAATCTTCAAGCATTTTTCTACCTGGAGAGAAGATTGATCACATCAGGTCACCAGTCCCATAGATACCAAAACAAAGAACATGAAGTAATAGTATTTACCTTCATGTCCATTCGCTACTCATCGTCGTCGATACGAAAACAAGGAACTCTATGCCCACTCTTGTTTTCCTCATCATCACTACAATATTGCAACATAGTATGATCAGTCATGTTTTCCTCGTCCTCGCTCTCATGTCCATCCGCTACCACCTTTCTTCTTTTCTTGATGCCTTCAACTGTTGCAACATCAACGCTCACACGTTCCCGGTTCCTTCGCACTCTGCTTTGCACCGGAACTTCCATAGAGTCATCATCGGCTTGCAACGGAACTTCCGTAGAGTCATCATCTTGGTATGTTAGTCCACCATCACCGGGGCCCTTTTCCACTTCAGTTTCAGTCACACTCCACAAGTGTCTGTGCTCAAAGTTTTGCACAACTCGCCATTTTCGGTGCAAAAGAGTGTCTGGCAGATAAAACACCATTGTTGCTTGTGTTGTTAGAATAAAGGGTCACTCTTATACCAGCACATTGCAGTGTTGATGCTTTTGAAGTGGACATCATATTTGACAAAAGAGTCTCTCTTCTTCTTGCTACCAAGCTCAAACCAGTCACAGCAAAATAAGACAACCGAGTGATGGATGCCTCCACTAGAGTTGTACCGCAACTCTACGATGCTTCTCAACTGACCATAGAAGTCAATGATCTCACGATCATGTGACCCCTCAGTGACGATTCCACTATTCCGTGTCTTCCTTTTTTCCTCGCGGTCAATGGTGTGGTACCGGACACCGTCAACAATGCATGCTTAATACACTCTCACTCGCTTATCCGGTAAGCATGCCAAAGCAAATAGATCATCACTGACCTTATTCTCCTCATGCAACTTTCCAATCTGCACAAATAAACCATTTAGCAAACAATGGTATTTAACAATTGGTGAATAACATAGAAAACATCAAACATGTGGCTAAAGATCTCACACTATTCTTAAACCAATTAGCAAACCCCTTGGCAACCCTTTTATCAACATTGATCTTGCTTTCTTCCTAATTTAACTCTTCCTTGCATTTCTTGCAATGCAAACAAAACGTGTGAATTAAAACATTAGGTTGGTGCCAACCCAAGCAAAAAAATATAATGAGTGCACAAGATATAACGTACTCGATATATGGTAGAACCTCAGCACAATTGCTGAGCACATACCAAACCATCTTGTCATACTCATCACCAGCCTCCAAGTATTGTGAGGCTCCAAGAAATTTCACACCATGGTTGAAACAGAGACATCACCACTTTGCGAATCAGACTGCTCTCTATTTCTTCCCGGACGGTTCCATCTTGTTTCCACGTCACCAAAGTATCTAGAGCAAAAAGTCAAGCACTCGTCAACGACATATGCTTCAGCAATAGAACCTTCAGGTCTTGTCGTGTTTCGCACATAACGCTTACAAGTAAGCAGCCTTCTTTCGATTGGGTACATCCAACCATATTGCATAGGGCCTCTAAGCATTGCCTCTTTTGGTAAGTGCACCGTCAAATGGACCATTACGATGAAGAAAGCTTGAGGGAAAATCTTCTCGAGCTTGCAAAGAATAATTGGGATTTCTTCTTCAAGTCTTTCCAGGACAATTAATTTGAGTGTTTTGCAGCACAGTTCTCTAAAGAAATTTCCCAGCTCAGCAACCAATTCATATATATCCTTGTCCATGATTCCTCAGAGGCCCGCCGGTAAAATCCTTTGGAGGAGGATGTGACAATCATGGGTTTTCAGTACTGAAAGCTTGAATCCATCAGAAGTAACACACTTTGCTAGGTTAGCAGCATAACCATCTGGAAATTTCACCGCTCTTAGGAATTCACAGAATGCAAGCTTTTGTTCTTTACTCATTGTATACCATGCTCGTGGCATTTCAAATGAATCTTCATCTTCATTGTGATGTAGATGCAAATCTTCTCTTATGCCCATGTCCTCCAAATCAAGCCTAGAACTAACCGTGCCCTTTGTCTTCCCTTCAATGTTCAGAAACATCCCTAGCAGATTCTCGCATATGTTTTTCTCAATGTGCATTACATCGAGATTATGCCTTAATTTCAGATCAGCCCAGTATGGCAGGTCCCACAAACAAGACCTCCGGTCCCAACATTGACCTTCCTCACGCTTTATTTTCTTCGCAAGCTTTCCTGGTCTCACATCTTTCACCTTTTCAAGTTGCTGCTCTAGCTCTTCTTTAGTGAATTCAGCTGGCTTGTCACGGGTTTCATTCTCACCATTAAAATCTTTGCTTCTTCTCCAGCGATGGTTTCGAGGAAGAAAGCAGCGGTGCCCAATATAGCAGATCTTGCTCCTTATTCTCTTTGAGCAAGGGTCTTTGTCACAATGGACACATGCCTTATAACCCGCTGTGATCCTCCCAGACAGAGTGTGCAGAGCTGGGAAATCATGGATGGACCATATGATTGCAGCACGTAGATTGAACTTTTCTTCCGGACTCAAGGCATCGTATGTAGGTACACCAGTCCAGAGCTGGAGCAGTTCTTCTACGAGGGGCTCCATAAAGACATCAAAATCCTTTCCTGGAGACTCTGGACCCAGGATAAGCAATGACATCATGAAGTTGGACTGATCCATGCATGCCAATGGTGGCAGGTTGTACGGCACCACAAAAACTAGCCACATGCTATAAGACGTGCTCATGTTCCCAAACGGATTAAACCCATCTGTGGCAATGCCAAGTTTTATGTTCCTTGGATCTGGAGCAAAATCTACATGTATACGGTCAAATTCTTTCCATGCCTCTCCGTCCGCTGGATGGCTCAGCTCATTGTCCACAAGTTGCCGCTTCAGCTTGTGCCACTGTACCTCACGCGATGATTTCTTTGAGATGAACATCCGTTGTAGCCTTGGTATCAATGGAAAGTGCCTCAGTACCTTCTCCGGTATTGACTTCTTCCCATCAGCATCTTTCCACCTAGAGGCATTGCATTTTGGACAGTTGTCATGTTTTGCTAAATCCTTCCGAAACAAGACACAGTTATTTGGGCACACATGTATTTACACGTAACCTAACCCCAGCCTGTGGATTATGCTCAATGCTTCATCATAAGATCTGGGAACACAACTATCAGGGAATTGCAAGCTCAAAAGGCGGAGTATTGCGTTGAATGCAGCATTGCTAATCCAGTAGAAAGACTTGATGTGGAGTAAGGTAAATCTTGAAAAATTACCCCCTTCATGAGTTGCACGCTTCGCCTCCTTTAACACCTCAGCAAACAACGACTTCTGTCCATCAACACGATCTTCAGCTTCGTAGAAATCCTTCAATAGGTCAGGAATCCTATCATCTTCATGCCCATCCTCTTCCTCCAAACTAGCATTATCTCGCAAAACCTTTTTCATGAAATAAATGCCAGCATCACCACCACCCATCATATGAGGGGCCTCTGTATCAGCTTCAAAATGTTGAGGTTGTCTGTCTAAAGGTTCTCAATGATATATCCATCTATCATATGTGCTGGACATCCCATTAAGAAGCAGATGATCTTCCACTCTTCCTTGAGCCATTCTTGAACGGTTGAGGCATTCACAGCATGGGCAAAGAATGTGAGCATCGTTGGCAAAATTTACCCGAACAAATGCCATGAAATCATCAACTCCTTTAATATGTTCTTTCGAAAACTTTCTAACTCCTTTTCTAATCCAGCTTTTGTCCATCTGCCAAAGACAACAAATTGTTGCAACTTAGCAAATCAATTTAAGTGCATCAACATTAATTAATGAAAATGGATGGAATTAATGGCAGCTAAAAATTCAGAAAATAAGGTAGGCACCCAACTTTATAAGCTAACTGCCTAACTTTATATGCTAACTACCAGAAAATAAGATATGCACCCAACATTGAGCTATTTCCAATTTCTCACTACTCTAATCCAGTTCACATGGTTTACTGATTTCACATGGGAGCAATAAAAAGCAATTCATATGAAATACAGATTTCACATGGGATAAAAGAAAAGCTAACAAAAACTTGTAAAACCTATCATAGATCAGGCAAAGCTGCACTAAGAAACATATGTGGTTCCTGTAAAGAGGATATCCACAAAGAGATTAGGCTCCAACCGCATCCATTTATGAAGCAAGCTGTAGCATACATCCATCAGATGGAGCTCCAATTGCACTAGAGTGCATAGTAGCTAGTGCATAATATCCACAAAGATTCTCACTCGAATTAAGTTACACTAGACTGCATTTCAAATTAAGCTCCTCAACATATTGAATCTCCTCCTTCCTCTTTCCTTTCCGTTTCAAAATGATATAACAATAATAGCTAGTGGTCATCCCCTGCCCCTCGGCTAGTAAGATAAAAAAACTCAAATTATCTCTCTCTTTCTCCAATGCCCCTCAGCTAGTGTTGACAAACTAGCTAGTGTTCATCAGCAGGCGCAACACAGGCAAATCAGAGGCAAATCAGAGGCAAGGAGAGGATAGGGGGAGAGGGGTGCATACCGGGAGGTGTGCTTGCAGCGGAGAGGGGGGAGAGGAGTCCCCCATGCTCGGCGAGATGCTCCTGTCGTGGACAAGGCGAGCGGCGAGGCCATGGGCGAGGTTGTCGTTCCTGTCGTGGGCAAGGCAAGCGGCACACGCCCCCGCCCCTGCTGGGCGAGGTCACCAGCGGTCACTGCCCCCGCCCCGCCCCTGTTGGTCGCTTCGCCTCCACGCCCACGCCCCTACCTCACCTCCAGGTCGTGGGCGAGGTCACCTGCGGCGAGGTCGTGGGCAAGGCGAGCGGCCCCTGCTGGTCGCTTCAGCCGCCAGCCCCGCCCTCGTCCGCTGCCCCCGCCGGTTGCTTCCGCCCGCCGCCCGCCACCCACCGGCGCCGCCCTCGTCCGCCGGCCCCTACTAGTTGCTTCCGCCCGTCGCCCGCTGCCCACCGCCACCTGGTCGGAAGACCTAGAAAAACACCCGTGTTGCTCTGTTCGATGCCACCTGGTCGGATAACGCCCGCCGCCCGCCGCCACCTGGTCCCACTTGTCACTGATACGAGAGAGCCGTGGTTTCATATAATGTATAGTCAAATTCCCATATATGAGCAATAGTCCCTCTCTAGCTTAGTGGTAGCAAGCGAGCTAAGCTAGCGCCATGTCATGGGTTTGAGTCCCAGCAGGCGCATCTTTTTTGGGCGAATTAAGCGCTCGGCCCCGTCTGTCAAATAGGGCCCGCCTGTCAGTGTGTGCCCCGTCTGTCTGTTTAATATTAACATTTAAGCAAAAATGACACCTAGACAGTGACATATAAGTGAGGTTGCTGAGGTGGCTGCCTAATCATCCTAATGCATTCAAAAAAGGGTAGTGACCATTTTATATTGGTCGTTATCAGCTAGACGTGAGGCAGTGGACAGTGCTGCCAGCTTTACGACCATTTCCTCTAATGAAATTACGACCTTTCTGACCAAAATGGTCGTTATGGTTTAGGGTTTGCAGCCCCCAGAACAGCTTTTGACCAATTGGTCTAGAATGGTCATAAATTTATGACCAATTCTTTCAGGGTCACTGACAGAAGGTCACAAGTTGACGTATTTCTTGTAGTGTCTTCCGTGTCGTGTTACGTTTGCCAATAGACACCTGAAAGTTGTGCCCATATGCCCCTCATGTTCTAATACATGTATTGTTTCTTTTTCACAAAACTAAGGAGGTTTGGTATAAGTTGGGGATGGGGGGTGTGATTAACAAAGCTTGTGTTCTTCATCATGCGGGAGAGGCAGTCCTTGAATTCTTAGTTCTTATGTCAGACCAGGATCTATCTATATTGGGCCTCCAGAATGCTCGTGAATTAATCACTATTACCGCTTGGTACTTATGATGGGATAGTCGTAAGATGGTTCATGAAGTAAAGTTTCAAGAAGCTCATTAGACTTATATGGGGATTTGTGCTATAACGGTATTTTTGTTAATGCTTACTCACCAAATGCAACCACTAAAAAGAGGGGGTGGACTAGGCCTCCTATGTGTTTTGTGAAGCTTAACGCAGATGCATCTTTTGATCATGACCTGCTTATGGGCACAGGTGGCGTTGTACTCAGACCCGCTAGTTTTGAACATTGTAATGGGGAAGCGAACAATGTAGCTCATGTAATTGCTAGGTTAGCTAGATTTTCTACGATAAGGGATTGGTTTGAGGAGCCAATGGACGAAATTGTATAGCCTCTAATAAAGATGTAACTGTTCTTTTTTACTAATAAAGGTGTTTTTTAAGATCTTTCTAACTTCCATGTAAGACTGGCATATCACCTCTACGATTACAACAACACAACAAGCGTGGTGCGGGTCATCCAACCAAGCTTAGTTACCGAAAAGGCTTTCGTCCCTCTTTATATATAAAGCAACAATCCACATATGAACCGATGCAAACGAAACATCCCCACACCACACTCGCCCAAGGCTAGAAACGAAGGTGCCAAAGATCTACAACAACAACACACCAAATGACTCAAAGTAGACTACAAAAGGATAGTAAGCATCACTACAAAGCCATTGAAGCCCTAATAGATGCCGCGAAGACGTGAAGTTGAGGGTCGACGAAACCATGAGCTCCAAGATGGTACCTTCAGAAAGGACACAACACCGAAGCGCCGCCCCCACCCGATCTAAAGATCTAGATGTTTATCCGAAGCCCAACAGATGGAAAGGAGCAACCACAATGGAGACTTCAGGAAGATGACAACGTCCACACACGCCAACTACGTTGGCCTGGCCAAAGCCATACAGGGTTTTCACCCCCGCAAGCATAGTCCGCTTTTTCCCAAGGTGCGGCCAGGCACGCGTACCACCGTTGCACACGTCCACGCAACGTCAAACTGCCAACCACAACACCGTCCATGTGTCCATGACAACTAGCCGCACACACCTAAGCCACGAGTTTAGCCCATGAGCACCGTAGCTCCCACCACCCGGACCGCCGCCCAGGAAACGTGACGCCCCATAGGCCCTCCATGGCTGCGGGCGATGAACCAACTGGCACGCTCTGACCTTCGCAGAGCCGCCGGCGATCAGAACGATCAGATGGATCGGGTAGACACTAAGTTGGAGAAGAGGTGAAGAGGGAGCAAACCATGTCGATGATCGGCACCCCTGCTGGTGATCGGTGGCCCAACCACATCGGCGCCACCCATCACCCCCTCCGCCTCTCCAAACGCCACTCCTTGTGATGCCCAACTACATCTCCCGACTTGGATACATGTCTGGCCCGTCTCGGCCACCCGCCCAACAACGTGAGGTGCCAGACCGGTCACAACCAGCAGCCGTGAAAGATCCCTAGAGACATCCACCAGGGCAGTGTGCCAACGACCAAAATCGGAGCATGTCCAATCACCGCCGCGAAGAGACCCACACCGCCACCATGTGCTACCACCACACCGTCGTAGCCCACATCCAAGCATCGATCAGGACGTTCACAACCACCACCTCGAGCCGCCCGCCGGCAACTAGGGGCCGGATCCGGGTGGATCTAACCAAAAGCCACTGCACCCGTACACCAGTTTTCGGCACGTCGCCGTGGTCCACAACCAAAGCCACGACCCTGCCAGATCGTTGCCATCCCCTGCCCTGCCCGCCGCCAAGCACCCGCTAGATCCGGAACTTGACCTGGGTTGCCGCCGCCAGGCATGCTCGGCCTCCGCCACCACGGGCATGTGCCACCACCATCACCACGTAGCCTTCCATGCCGAGGCTCAGCTGTCGGCCCCACACAGTGACACACCCCCGCACGTTGATGACGTCCCGCGCCGCCCACCACCGCACGGAGAGAAGAGGAGGCCCCGCCACCGCCAACCAGGCTTTGCCCGTCATTGAACTCCGACGGCGGCGAGGAAAGGGGAGGGGAGGTGAGGGCTATTGGGGGCGGGGCCTAGGGTTTCCCCCCGTCGCTTGCGGGAGCGATGCGGTGAGGGGGGGGGGTCCCACCTAGCTTAGTTTCACAACAAAGGCATGCATGCTACTCCCTCAGTCCCATAATATAAGAGCCTAGTGTAGTGTCAAAACACTCTTATATTATGGGTCGGAGGGAGTACTTGTTTCTCTGAGTTTTTTTTTCATTATATATTTTCACGTCAGTCAGTCGCGGTCTAGTGATTCAATAAATTCTATATTATGAGCATATTGTCATCTTTCAGTATTAATCATGCGAGTGGTTGTCATGTTCACATCTCTGAATATCATTGACAAGCAAAATTCAGCATACCGTCGTCCAACTGCAAAGACCTTCTACCTGGAAACAATACAGTACAATTCTTGTCTTTTTTCGGATAATAAAGTACAGTTCTAGCCGCATCTTATTCCTTTCCTTTTTTTTTCTTTGCAGCCGCCGTGGATAAGGATAAAGAGCAGTGCATGTACGTACTAATGATCTCATACTCTCCATTAATGAATTATTAGGCTAATCTAACCAAAGGTATCAGACTAGTTAAATTTGTTTAGTAAGCAGGGGTAAAAGGGCCGATTCTAGCTAGTGCCAAGCAGCATATTTCACACTAGCAGCTGAGTGGGCATTAACCCAAACGATCATCTAACCTAGCATCTGATCCCTGCAGCAGGTTATACAAAACTCCTCCCATAATCCTGTAAGATATGCCATCGATCGACGCGTGTTCCCCCGCCGTGTGCCGAACTAACCAACCATCCCTATTACACATTGCTTAGCATTAGATACTTGGGAGAGAAAGATGGTGCACGTCTCACTCTGCTGCTGGTATCATGTTGCACAAAAGAAGCAAGAAGAAAAGCTTCAGTCTCAGGTCCCAGTCTCCTCTGGTGCAGCTGGATTCAATCAATCTTGCCGGCATAAAGCTAGCCGAATCGGATTAAAGGCGGCAGCCGATGGAGGTGCTTGTTGCTGTCTCGCCCATGGCCAGTTGGCCACCATGGCCACCATGGGGTTTCACAGGGATTTCCTCGGTGCTTGCACCTGCATCTGCACAAACCTCTGATCAGTGCTGATAATTGGAGTGATGAGTGACAGATCGCGACGTTGTTAATGTTATCCGTCTCCCCGTAGGGCCGTTAGGGCGCGCGTGCGAGCCGCCTTTTTGTTTTGCAACTTGCTTCCATTTAGGTAGCATCATGGGAGAAAAAAACTAGTGCCAATTGTTGCCGTTGTTGTTATTATATGATGATGGTTTCCTCCGAATCCGTGTGCTTGCATGTGGTATTATTATTTTTTCTTCCTTATCATCTCTGATTTGATTTCTCCTCCGTGATTTCGCAAGCGTATCCAATCGTTTGACTTGCGCATAAAGAACAGGGGGTCGATATTGTAGTACTCCCTCCGTCCGGAAATACTCGTCGGAGAAATGGGTGTATCTAGACATATTTTAGTTCTAGATACATCCATTTTTATCAATTTCTCCGACAAGTATTTTTGGACGGAGGGAGTACATAATTGAGCAGGAGGATCTGGAAAGATCTGGAGTTTCTAGTGAAATGTTTGTGTGCAAGTACACTTGCCAAGAAATAAAAATGAAAAGGCAGACAGATGGGAAGTTGAAGGGAGATGCAGGCATGCTAACCACCTGCGTGCCTGCGTGCAGCAATGAGAAGAACAGTTAGCAACCACATTTAATCAAATCAGGCTGGACCATTTGGTTGGATCCATGTAGCTGTCAGCGTGTGCAGCAGTTCCATGATCACTACACGTTTAAGTACAGTGACATCCATCTAATTTGCCTCAATGATTACCACGGCACGGGTGATCGTACACACTAACACTATGGCAGCTGATCAAACTTTTTACTCGAGTATAAGTACAGCCTGACCCCAAGCCCGTATGGCACTCGTAATCAGATATTTTTCTTAAGCATGTACTACTAGACAGAAGATAATGCATGATTACCAAGTCAATGTAAATCCGCAAGAGTGGTTAACTAATTATTCGGCCGATAAGAACGAACTCTCGCATCGCATCACATCACATCACATCACATCTGAGATTAAGAAGAAAAGATCTTGTTATAATTAGACCATAGCATCTGAACAAACATCTTTTTTTTTGGAAGGGTTTGAACAAGCATCTTACTTACACACCATAGTATCTGATTTCAAACCCATATTGCAGCTGCTAATACCAAGTCAGATGTTTTTTTTTCTGAAGCATGGTTACCAGGTCAATGTAATAAATCTCTAAACACCGGTTAACCATTCGGTCGATAAGAACGAACACACAGCACGGTGCCATCAGATATTTTACATGACAAATCGAAGAGAAAAGATCTTCAGATGGAATAAAAAATATCTCGGGATATTTTTTGCTTGTTTGTTCGGCAGGACTGGATTTGCCTTGCAAGAAAAGAAAAGAAAAGAAAAGAAAAGGAAAGGTGTTTCCTTTGTGACTGTCCTTTGCTTTCCATAATGTGTGCCGCTTTCTTATCCTGCATTCTCCTTTTTCTCCTCCCTGATGGGCACCTTAGTGAAATGCGCACTCGGACGACTGGGCCTCTTTACAAATTAGGTTCAGTTATTATTCCCCAGCGCCTTTTTCCGAATGTGCATGGTGAAATTTCCTGCATCTGGACGCCTGCTGCCCATCCCACTGAGTGAAATGCTTCTGCCCGCTTGCCTTCCATGCAGCATTTTCATCGTGCTTGTCCTCGTCAGAGAGCAGTAAATATAAGTAGATAACATTCATCCATCTAACAAGATCCATGATCTATCCACCCATCCACCGGACCGGACTGAACCTGAACCGAATTGAATGGCGCTGCCGTAGCCGTACTGGTTGGCGCTGCGCCTGCTTTGCAGTAACAGATGGATGGATGGATGGACAGTTATGCCAACCAAACCAAACGGCAACAGCTGCACCTGAACTTCTCTGCTAGCTGTCCACTGCCCAGGATCCATTCGGCTCACAAAGCGTCGAATTTCAAATGGCCCGGTGAATTTCATTTTATTTTATTTACAAATTTAGCAGCTTTTGGGTAAGATTCAGACGTTCAGTCAAGTCAGGGTTGCTCGCTGAAACAACGGCCAGGGTTTCAGACTTGAGTGGGTGTTTACATACAGGTTAATTACTTACTAACAGTAACATGACAGCCAGAGTTTCAGACTTGAGTGGGCACTAGAATACAGGATTGATTCAGTGGGAATTACTAGCAGCATATAGCAGCAGAAAAATTCAGAGAGAGCATTCATGATTGCCCATGTGTTTCAGGCTCCAGCAGCCATGCATGGTAAAACCTGCCAGATCTTTTGTTCAACCCCAGTGGCATCCACGTCGGATTATGCTGTCGCCCCAGTGCAAAGCCGAATCTATTTTTTCAAATCTCCCTGTCATACGCCGCTGAAAGCCGAAAGTTTTCAACTTTCAACTTTCAACTTTGAGCAGCGGCACAAGTACAGAAATATCAGCCCAACAATCCAAGGAAGACAGTGGGCGGAGCAAAGGGGAAAAAAGCTTCTTTCTTCCTTCCTTCACCCTGGCCCGCCGGCCCCGCTCGTCGCCTCCCTCGGCTCGGCCCTATCCACCCACCCGTCGACGGAGGACGGACGGTCTCCTTAAATCCGATCCGCGGATCACCACTACCACCACCATTACCGCGCCTCCGCTCCCTCGCCCCGCTCTCCCCTTTCTTGCGTGCCCACCCACCCGCCTCACTCCCAACCCAACCACCACTCAAGGTCGGCACTGCCGCTGCGACTTCTTGGTGAGCACTCGGATCAGGTTTCACAGGCGTCGGACCGCGAGGAAGCCGCCGGATCTTCTCCGACGTCGGTGCCGAGATCCGGAGTGCAAATCTGAACCCCGTGCGTCTCCGAGCCTCAGGGGATCTCCTGCGGGATTTTGATTTTGGGGATCGTTCTTGTTGGATAACAGTTCAGCGGCCGTCCGATCTGCGCTCTCTACACCAGTGGTGAGGAAACTGCTCTCTGCTCTTCCCAACATCTGCTCCCGCCCTCGCATTACATCTTTGATTTTGCATCTGAGTAGTAGTTACTCCTGGTTTGTTAGCTAGTTGATCCAGGAAGCGCAGAAAAAAAGATGATGAACTTGAGGCTGTGTGTGTGTGAAACAACTCCTCAGATTCAACTGTTCTGCAGCAGCCTTTGGTGAAGGAAAGAAACCCTGGCTGTTTTCCATTTATTATCCAGATGCCAACTGCTGGATCCGTGCTTGCTTGTTTTCCAGAGCTGGGGAGTGCCTGTGCCTGATCTGGGCAGAGGAGTCTCCACTCGATCTCTAGCAAAAAGGCACCCTTTTTTCCACTCCACCGCTTCTTAGATTGTACTCCGTACAGTAGTAGTAGCAAAGACTAATATTTCCAAGTTTAATGAATATACTACGTGTACTACGCGCCGGCGTCAACGGGAGGCCTAAAACGTTCTCGTTTATCCACCCACGACGCGCGGATTAAGGATAGGAACAAGGAGAAAAGGGCTAGTTTTGCTGATCAAGGATGCCTGTAATAAGGGTGTTACGTTGGCCTTTCGCCATCGGAGAAGCCGTGCCGCATCTGGCCATGTTTGTATCTGGTACACAAACGAGAATGACTGATCAACTGATTGGTCCACTGTCCCTAGCCAGGGTCTGGATTTAGTCAAGTGGGCATGGTTTAGTCTCTGTTAGGCTTGACTTTCACCATACTCACTATTAAATCTCCACATGGCAGCATGTGCTTGCAGACAGAAACAGTCGCTGTTAAGCGTGCTTGTTGTAGGAGCTACTTACCATGCTGTGTGCGATACGCCGGTTTTGTCGCTAGATAGGAACAGAATGTAAGATAATCTATGGCATGCCTTAGCTTGTTCTGTAATGTTCAATTGTTCATAGCATGCCTTTGAGCTTATTTCACAGGGTATTGATCACCGTGCTGCTTTTGAACTGCAGATCGCACTCTTGCTGCTGTCGCCTGCTGCTGCGGTTGGTTACTCAGGGTTTGCATCAGGTCCAAAGATGACTTTGCGCAGCATAGTTCGCGATTTAAGGGAGAGCTTCGGAAACCTGTCAAGGCGGAATTTCGAGGCGAAAATCTCAAGCGTCCCAAGCCTTTCGGGCCATCACCGAGGGAAATCGCTTGAATCTGCAAGTGATCTGCAGGATAGTCTTGTCACAAACCTGCAAGGCAATTGGGCTAGCCTTCCTCCTGAATTACTTCGGGATGTGATGAAAAGGCTGGAGGAAGACGACAGCAATTGGCCGTCCCGCAAAGATGTTGTTGCCTGCGCTTCTGTCTGTACAACCTGGAGAGACATGTGCAAGGATATTGTGAGGAATCCAGAATTCTGTGGAAAGCTCACCTTTCCTGTGTCCCTTAAGCAGGTAACCACACCATTCTCTCCCGGTTAATAAGAAAAGTTGGTATCCATATTGTTTATCAGTCTGGCCCTGTATTTAATTAAGCTATCCGTTTTTGTTACTTGGGATGTGATATTTTCTTACCTTTTAATAACACTTGGTTCAATTTCTCATGTGCAGCCTGGATCTCGAGATGGATTGATCCAATGTTTCATCAAAAGGGACAAGTCAAAGCTGACTTATCGTCTCTACCTGTCCCTTACTTCTGGTATGTTTGTCTAATTGCTCTGCACTTCTCCATTGTGCTCCTAATCATCATTTTTTTAATTCTGTTTTGATGATTCACTTATGATTTTTAAGTATCGAGATGTATAAAAATAAAAAAGTATAGTGTATAAAGCCTTCAGTAACCTCAGTAAAGTTGTAGGGATGCCCTGTTTTATTCATAATTCTGTATTTGCTACAGAGGTTTAAGTAGTTTTGTTTTAATATGGTCAGAAGTCAGAGCAAACTACACAGCACACTGAGCATTTTGATTGCCTATTGCAGCTGTGCTTGATGATAATGGCAAGTTCCTACTGTCAGCTAAAAGGAGTCGGAGAACAACTTACACCGACTATGCCATTTCTATGGATCCTAAAAATATATCCCGGTCAAGTAGTGGCTACATCGGGAAATTGAGGTAACATACCCTTTGACAACAGTCGTCCCTTACCCCATTGTCACTTGAAATGACTTTGTCCGGGTATATGTGCATACAAATCTAACAGACAACATGGATGGTCCTTGCAGGTCAAATTTCCTCGGCACCAAATTCATCATCTACGACACGCAGCCGTCCTACAATGCCAGTAAACTCTGCCCGCAGGAACGGACCAGCCGGCGGTTCTCCTCCAGGAAAGTCTCCCCCAAAGTTCCAGCGGCGACTGGCAGCTACCCCATCGCTCAGGTGAACTACGAGCTGAACGTGCTCGGCACCCGCGGGCCAAGGCGGATGCAGTGCACCATGAACTCCATCCCGACATCGGCGGTAGACCCTGATGGCGTTGTGCCTGGCCAACCGAAGGAGCTCCTCCCTCGGCTATTCGAGGAATCCTTCCGCACCACCGCAAGTTCCCGGTACTCCACGGACTTCAGCAGCTGCCACTTCTCCGAGTTTGGGGGAGGGCCTCTGAGAGAAGAAGGTGGCGACGAAAATGCGGGGGACAAGGAGAGCCCGCTGGTTCTCAAGAACAAGTCGCCTCGGTGGCACGAGCAGCTGCAGTGCTGGTGCCTCAACTTCCGGGGGCGCGTCACGGTGGCCTCGGTCAAGAACTTCCAGCTGATCGCCGCCCCCGCCCCGCCACCGCCAGCCTCCGGAGGAGAGGCGGCTCCCGAGCCGTCTTCACAGACGCAACCGCCCCAGCAGCAGCCTACCTCTGCTGCCGCCGCGCAGCCCCAGCCTGCTGGCAGTTCCTTGTCGGCGTCGTCGTCCTCGTCCTCGAGCCACCACGACACGGTGCTGCTGCAGTTCGGCAAGGTGTCCAAGGACACCTTCACCATGGACTACCGGTACCCGCTGTCGGCGTTCCAGGCCTTCGCCATCTGCCTGACCAGCTTCGACACCAAGCTGGCGTGTGAATAAACAGATTCTCAGTACAACATCAGCGGTCATTCAGTGTCCCCTCTATGTCGAGCTTCCCGCCCGGGCCTGGGAACAAACGAGCGAACGGATGCATCAAGTGCAGGACTAAATTTCTCTGCAGCATACAGCTACTGTTGGTTCAGTTTCAGTCCCCCCATTGTGCCTGGTAAAGGTGTTATCAATAGGTAGGGGAGATGATGTGCTTGTTAAAGCTGTTGATAGGGTTAGGGGCTGAAGGTGTCTGTGGTTCAGGGACAGGCTTCCACTAAGGATGTGATTGCTACCTATGCCTGTCTGATGCTGCCTCTGCCTGGGACTGGTATGAAATGTGGATTAGAGATGTTGAGTTGCAAGGTAGTGCTAGGGATGTTGTGGTCTTGCAAGGTTGAGTTGTCCTGGTCTCTCAGTTTGGGGCATTGTATCTGGTGGGTGCTCAGCCCAGACAGCATACATGTACTAGAAGTTACTTGAGTGCTGGACTGATGTGACCATGGATGTAAGAAATCTTGATTTGATCAGTTGATTTGCTTGCTTGCGTGGTGTGCTGCACTGTATCTGCTAACAGTCGGCGATCACTGCCATTATATTAGCTTAAAAGACGAAAATCAATTCGGCTCCCGGGTGCAAATGCACCCGGGGCCATTTTTGAAAAAAAATTCAAATGTCAAAAAATTTGAGACAAAATTTTTTTTTGTCATCTTTGTCACTACAAATGTGACCTGCAAATTTTGAGACAAAAATGTTAATCATTTTGGCTTGCGCAAAAAAGACAAATCAAAGACCAAATGTCACCCAAAATTTATTTATTTTCGCCGACGGAACACCGCTGCTCCGTTCCGCGTGAATTTTGTCAAGCATGTTTGTGACACCAACATGATCATCTACAGTTTTTTTCAGAATTTTTTGAAAACATTTAATTTGTTTTTTGGGGTACTGTTCATCCGGGTGCAAATGCACCCGGGAGCCAAAACGCCTCCCCCTTAAAAGAAAAATACTACTCCAGTCTAATTCATATTAATTGACGCGCACTTGGTTCAACTAATATAAGTGCTGGACTATAGGTCTCTTTTTGTTCCAAGGAATTTCATAGAAATTCTGTAGGATAGGATTCTTATAGGCATTTTTTCTTTAGAGCCATTTGATTCATAGGAATGGATTATTATTCCTACATAGGATTGGTTCCTACCCTTCACATTTCAAAGAAAAATAAATATGAGTCTAGAATCAATGAAAAAAAAATCCCAATGCTGTAAATCAAATGGCATCTTTTTTCTATTCCCACTAATAAGATTTGAGATACATGTCATCTCATTTTCTACAAGTTTCTTATTCTTATAATAATCCTATCATATGAACCAAAGGAGGCCTAAATGTGCGTCAACTAATATGGATCGGAGGAAATATAATAATGATAAATAAAGTATTTGACCCGATGAAATAAAGATTCGCCAAAAAGATACTCCCTCCGTCCCAAAATAAGTGACTCAAAAAGTGAGTCAACTTTGTATTAAAGTTAGTACAAAGTTGAGTCATTTTTGAGTCACTTATTTTGAAACGGAGGGAGTAAAAGATAAAGATTCACCAAACTCTGGCCCGGCAGAGGTACATGTACATGTGGAGGCACGTACAGCTGCAGAATTTGGCGACCAGATTTCCTCTTCCTCTGCACTGCCTTGGTTCGGGCTGGCTAGCTTGTCGTGTCCTCTTTGGCTTTGGCTTTGGCTTAATTTAAAATTAATCGTAATACAAAACCCTCGACACTGGCAATCCAATCATTCAGGACAGGAATGTACGTTCGCATCAAGCACATGAACACCCTTCTCTCTCTCTTCGCCTGCATGCATCAGCGTGATAGCTCAAGCTTAAGAAGAAAGGGTTGGACGCCTCCAGCGGGGCGGCTCGGGCGAACCCTAGCCGCCGCCCCGACCCTCGCCCTTCCCCTGCTTCTCTGCCGCCGCCGCCCCGACCCTCGCCCTTCCCCTGCTTCTCTGCCGCCGCCGGGGGAGGCCGGCGAGCAAAGCTCGCCAGGCGGGCGGCGGACGGCAGGCTCTCCTCCTCTCTTGTGGGGGCCTCTTGCCAAGGCGCGATGGCGTCCCTGGGCGCCCGGCATGGCGGCGCAGATGTAACGCTAGGGCGGCGGCCCCAGGGGATCCGACGGCGACTGTGCCACCAGGGTTGCGAGGGCAGCGTTGGAGCCGGCCATGGTGGCGGATCTAGGTCTCCCAGCCCAAATCTGCTCCCCTCCGGCGACGGTCCTAGGGTTCTTCTAGCGTCAAGACGGTGTTCTGCTTGATGTCGGCCCTCATTGATCTGGCCGTTGACGAGTTCCACAAGGCTCGGACAGAGATCTCCATTAGGTGTTTGATGCCTGTAGATTGCTGGATCGGATGAGATTCAGTCGTGTGCGCCCCTATTTTAGCTCGTGTGGCTTCAGGAGGATCGTTGTTTGTTGACCTTATGGGACATGTCGGTATTTCGATTTCCATGGTGAAGACGGTGGCGGAGAACGTTATGGTGGCTGAAGTATGAGGCCTGGTAATGGCGGATCGATTCTTCGAGGCGATGAGGACTTTGCTTGGTGATTCGTGACTTGTAGTAGCGGCATCAGCAAGTGGGGGCGGCAACACAGGAGGAGTACAGAGTCTTAGCTTTCAGGGTGTAAACCCAATGTCTGGCCTTAATTGGTTGTGTCTTGTAGTGGCCTTGTTGAAGACATTGTTTTGAGAGCATAGATTTTCTTCAAAGTGAAAATCTAAGATCTATGATCGGACGACGACGGCGCTTGTGCACTGTTTTATTCTTGTATGCGTCGCTTTTGAAGAAATTTGGAGTTTGGGTGTTGTCTTGGTGTTGGTTCGTGCTGTAGGTACAAGGAATTGATCACCGTAGCGGATCTTTCATTTTCTTTTCTTCTTTTGCTTTTGGGATGTGTGCATCGTAATGTGTTTAGGACATTTTATTGTTGTGGAGGGTGGGTGTAATTAATATCTCTGTAACATTGACATATTTCCTTTTGTTAAAAAAGAAGAAGTTGCGTGGTCTGCATATGAGGCGTGAAGGAAGGAGCTTCTGGAGGTACCTACCAGATGCTGCAGAGAGCAACACGCGCACCCACACATCTTGTAATGCACTGTTGAGTTGTCTGGAACTCTCCAAATTATGCACACGCAGCAACATGTACGTATGTACGTAGCTAGGTAGCTGTTGAACAGCGACATGGTGTGCGTGTGTGTGCCCACACCACACTGGACCCAACAAGCCAACATGTATGCACACACATACCTGCAGTGGCGGAGACAGGGGACCAGCAGGGGCCTGGCCCTCCAAACATCTCATATTTGCTGCTAATCATCTAATGAGTAGTGCATAATCAGTGAGTATTTTGCTGCTAAAAACCTACTTTCCAGTGATTTGGCCCTGCCCAATCTGTTCTAACAGCCCTCAGCCTCCCGATATTTTTTTTCTGGCTCCGCCACTGCATACATACTCCAACAAACAAACAGTTGCCGGTGCTTATCTTATTCCCCCAAGAAGGCTACCAGGGCATCTCCATCGCGGGGCGCTTAGCCCGGACGCCAGGTTCTTATTCCTGACAGATTATCGGTTGTTGAGTTAAATCATGGCGTTAACCCTGGCATCGACGCAAAACCACGCACCAGGCATTTTGCTTCTTTTCCTCGCGACAATTAGCGGCTATGCTGTATATAATAATTAGCGTCTCGCGTTGAGAGCTGAGGCGCTTAGGTGCTTTTTAGATTATTATTTTTTCTTCATAAGCGTCTACGTAAGCTCCTAGCGGTTTACATGCCCTCAGCAGCATTGGATTTCTTTTTGAGCAAAAGCAGCATTAGATGACCCTGACCGTTAGTTTGCCCAAAGTTGAGGTGGAATGAATACACTTTTTCTTGTAAGACCCAGAAAATAGACCCTTTTTCTCGTACGACCCAGAAAATGGATTAGGTCCGTTCCATTATGAAATGACAAGCCATTGCAAGAGAAAAGAAGATTGGCAAGCCATCGCAAAAGAAAAAAAGACTGACAAGAGAACAAAAATATAGCAAAAGCACCCCCCTTCAATGCGACAACAAAACAAACGGTGTGACAAATGCACGACCAGGACAACGCACGCCCGTTAACATTGAGCTTTAAGACCGGATTAGGGAAAATTCGATGTGATAGCTGAAGGGTCCCAGTTCAAAGCATGGTCGGTGGCCGTAACCCAACGAATCGGCGGCGGCGCCGTCTCTGACAGCCATCGGGTGTGAGATTTTTTTGCCGCAAACAAAAATATCTACCATGGGCGGGCCCACATGGCAGAGACGACCAAGGCGGACGAGGCCAGCCCGTTCCGTCTTTTCGGACACGTGACCATTTCCAGCCGCCTGCCCACGTGTAATGCGACTGTCCCGCAGAGTGAATAAGCATTTCTTTTTGTGGGGGTGAGAAATTTACCCCCAGCCGTTGCGTAAAGGTCGGGCCGCGTGATGTGGTGCACGCTATTTTTTTTTTAAGGATGTTAAACATTTTAAGTTAGGTTTTTATGCTAAAAATCCTGATAATCAAATATGACATGCGGAAACTGATAAAACATTGCTATGCTTCTTTATAAGATTTTCCATGGTCTAAGCTAAAATTATCATATAGCGTACAAATATATCAGAAAAATTGCCATGTGTCTGATCGGGATCAGAGGATAGATGTATATTGAGGTCCATTTTTTATGATCAAGATGGCGCTACAATTTAATTTAATTTTATAGGACCTCCGTTTCTAAATATTTGTTTTTTTAGAGATTTCAAATGGACTATCACATACGGATGTATATAGACATATTTCAGGTTGTAGATTCATTCATTTTATTTTGTATGTAGTCATTTGTTGAAATCTCAAAAAAAAAACAAATATTTAGAAACGGAGGGAGCGTGACCTTCGGAGGGGACGGTGGGCGTTTTTGGCCTTGGGCACGCCGTGGCCGAGAGAGATGCAGCATTTCCTCTACGTACGTGGCCTCATGTGGCACCCACGTTAGTCAGCCGTCGCTGCTCCGTCTGTCCGTCGCCTTCACGAACTGATTCGTATGCTTCACGCTGAACCCGCACCTGCCAATTACTAGTACTAGTAATACAGTACACAAATGTCAAAAGAAATTACTACAGATATCGAATTAAGCACATCTTCCTTATGGCAAGGTAAGATTCGAGGCATTTTGCTCTGCTGGGCTGGCATGCATACAGTGTACGTAGTACATACAGCCACAGCTGCAGGCAGAATTTGGCGACCGAATGAATCGAGCTGCAGCCAGCCGTCACAGTGCAGTGCTGCCTGGCTATTGCTTGCCGTGCCTCTTTTTTTTTTGGACAGTTATTGCTTGTCGTGCCTTGTTTGGCTTTGGGTTTGGAAATACCTTTTTTTCCTTGGAAGGATTCGGGTTTGCTTTTTAAACCCGCACACAAGGGTTCACCTGTTTTATACTTGAAAAACGGCGTTCACAGCATGGAGTATTCACAATGTGTGTTGGGGACTAGTATATTTAGACTTAAAAAACTAGCATGTTTTATTGCTCAGAAGTCATACGTATCTTTTCGAAGACAGGTGAAACAATAAAACAACTGAAACAATAAAACATATGAGCGGCACCACAATGACGTTGGACGAGCCAAAAATGAAGGAGGTGAAGGGCGGCCCCATGGAGGTGACGGAGGACGAGAAGCAGGCGCTCCGCCGTGGGGCGTTGGCAGCTCTGCGTCAACGAGGTGGAGCGCAACCACCCCTTCGACTCGCTGGAGGCGGAGCCCGACGACGTGTCGGACCAGCACGGCAAGGATGTCACCGTCAACAATTGTGCCTCTTTCGCCCCGGCACGCGACGACGACGAGGCCGAACACGGGGCAGAGCAGGACGTGGGACACGTTTCTTTTGTACTGTAATAAGAAAGTCAACGAAAATTAGGTGTCCGTTTTTTACTTTTTTTTAGGGGTGTGTCCGTTTTTTACTTGATGACCGCCGTTGGATGGATGACCTGCGCCACTACTACTGTCTGCGGATTAAATTTTGTTTGCTGGGTTCTGCGTTGCACATGATCTTAATCAGTGCTGCTATTATTAGCAACACAAGCGGTAACGAAACATAGTACTTCCTTCGTTTCAAAATAGATGACCCGTACTATCTCCGTTCTGGTTTATTCATCCTTTCGTATTTAGTGTCTTATTTTGATCATAGATTTAACTAATAAAATTACCACCGAAAACGATGTTGAAATACGAATTCAGCAGTATATATTTTTTTCATATGCGCTTACATTTTGTTAGTTAAATCCATGGTCAAATTCTGAAAATAAATAAATAAAAGAAACCAGTAAACTAGGAATAAGAAAAGGGGAAGAAACATTTGTGTGACGATAAGAGAGATTCTCCTGGCCATCGCTGGCAGAATTTATTTGGCGACCAGATGGCTCCCTCGCTCGTCTACAGTGCACTGTCGTGTTGGATTGGATTTGCCTTGGGGTTATCTTAAACTAATCCTGAATGACTAATGTAATAAGAGGACGAACTAAACTAAACTAAACTAAACCTAACCAATCGGCGGCGGCTTCATTTCATTTTCTATATAGTATATGGCCAATCAGCCGCATGAGCCGGCCATCGGGACTGAGATCTTTGCCGCAAATAAAAATATCTGCTCCCGGCGGCCCACGTGCCAGCGACCGATCGCGATGGACGGGCGGAACCGGAGCGCCAGCCCAACCACCACGTGACCTTGACCTGCTCTCCTCCCTGTCCAGCTGAGGCCGGTCCGGGCTCCGCCTTTTGGAACACGTGAGCATTTCCTGCCGCCTGCTACCGCCTACGTGTCATGCGGCTGTCTGTCACCCGACCCGGAGTGAAGGTTCCGCCGTAGAAAATCGGCACGCTTGCTCTCACCTCCACCGCGCGAGTCGACGAGCGATGACGGCCGCAGTTAATCGCTCGACGGCGACGTGCACACATATTTCCAGCTACACGTACCCCAGAAATGTACGCACGTAGAAAGAACCAGTCGTGCGCGCGTGTGGCGGAACAGTTACGAACTTACGGTGGCACGTCTGGTCCGAAATGTTGACGGTGGTGCCCGTTTTCTGCATCACAAATTGTTGACCTCTTCATGTTGGGCCTGCCAAGTTTGACCCCTCGGCGAGCGTATAGAAATGCCACTAGCTTGATGCTGTTGGCCTCGATAATGAGTCCGACTCGGTTTAATTAGCCTCCATGTTCCATGTGGGTGCGCGGGAAATCGTGGCGCGACTATCATAGTAGTCAATGTGCTGAATTCATAAGAAATTGCATTTTTAAATTGTGAAATGCGAGAAGCAATGAGTATTGAGCATATAGGAAAGGACACAAGACCGATCTACGCGCAAAGGGGGGGAAAATCACAAATGGCTGGCTTGAGAGGCCCATCCACGCTCAAAATGCCGAGTACCGGTTACATGATACTCCCCCCGTCTCAAAATAAGTGTCTAAACTTTGTACTAACTTTAATATAAGGACTGTGCTAACGACCAGTCTGGTCGTTAGCGACAGATCCGCACGACTAGTTCGTAGGTGATCGCTATCTTCCCACGCTCGCTTTCCACTGATTTTTTTCCTTCTCTCAAAAAACGTGGTAAATCGCTAGCGGTTTTTTTTTTTGGTTTTTCACCGCATAATATGAAAATAAAATAAAAGTGCTTGAAAGAGGATTCAAACCTAGGTCTATGCAATACATATTGAGCCTAATAACCAACTAAGCCACCTTTTGTTGTTATCTATTGTAGATAAACAATATTATTTGAACCTTTCTTATTTCTGCCATATCAAAAAAATAAATAAGTTTGGCTTGGTAACTTCGGCATGACCAACGTGATAACTATGGTATGAGCAACATGATAACTATACCATGATAAGGCTGGAAGGTTAAGGCATGAGGAAGTATGGTAATTTAACACATAAATTACCGATGGAAATGTTTAAAAAACTTTTTTCCCTTGGATGAAGACATCATGGTGTTTAGAACGTAAGATATTAGTTACCAAATCTGTGATGTATACATTATCATGCTTTTTACATAGAAATTACCGGGTGTATATTTTTCAACAAAAAAAAATTCAGGTCAAAAATTATAATGGCTTTTGTATGTGAGTTATCAACTTAGTATGTGTCTATTAACAAGCTATTTACATATAAATTACAGGGGTTGCCCCCCCCCCCTCGCCTCAGTCGCCACATTTACCAGGGTCAAGTACATAAATTATCAAGTCTGTGATGTGTGAGTTATCATGTTATTTGCATAGCGGTATGATTCAACAACTCCTCCCATCCTACCCCGCCTATAAAGTTATCAGGATTGGGTACATAATTTATCATTTCTACGATGTGTGACTTATCATGTTATTTACATAGAAGTTATCGTGGTATG
>NC_041383.1:814973499-814976604 GCF_002162155.2 Triticum dicoccoides | reverse complement strand
CAACCCCACCGACAAAGTTACCAGGACTGGGTACATAACTTAATGTCTATGAAGTGTGAGTTATCATATTATTTGCATAGAAGTTATCGTGGTATGTTTCAACGACTCCCACACTCCGGCCCCTTCGACAAAGTTACCAGGACTGGTACATAATATATCATGTTTACGATGTGTTAGTAATCATGTTATTTTCATAGAAGTTATCAGACTATGTTTGCAACATCTTTTTCTTCATGGGTGAAGATGCAGCACAACCATACAGGCGACAACCCTGGGTGCCATTTGCTAATAGAGACCACGAGCATGGCAGCACACATACGTCTCGAGCAACCTGAAGCACTGGATGGCTGCGTGTTGTGGTCATAGGGGTCAGAGCATCAGCCAACTGCATCAGGAAAGGCCAAGTAGTGGTTCTCGTCCTCCTACTTGACGAACTGACGACAATATATGAGTAGTAGCCGCCGCTAGACGAAGGTATCAGGGTGCTACCAATGGCCGACACGAGTGAACTTGCGAGAGATGCATCTCTCTTCCATCGAGGACATGGGTGGACGGGACGAGGTGTTGTTCCTCTATGGCAACGCCGGAGGCAAGCGAAGTGACATACGGGGCTCACAACAACGGGGATGGATTGATCCAAAGAAGGGCGGCGCAGATCCGATGGCGGGCAGCTCCGGCAGCGGTGGCGGTTTTGGTCGAGCTCGGCTCCATAGCCGACGACGACTGAACTGGATCTTCCACTCATGCTGCGAGAGGTGAGAGAGACGTGTGGGATGTGGGAAGAGGAAGGGGAGGGACAAGCGGCGGAGGCGCTGTTCACCGGCGGGCTCCGGCGACTGAGGCGGGGTTCAGATGGGGCTTAGGACAGGAGGCTTGACGAGTGGGGACTATCACTCGGCTTTGGAGAGGAAAGTTGAGACGTGGAGAACCTTGCGCATCCACGTCTCAACTTTCCTCTCCAAGGCCCCCACTTAGACCCTCACTTACACACCAGCAAAACCTTTCATTTGCAATCTCCACTTCAGTTTCTCCATCTTACTTGAGGCTTGACGAGTTTCTGACAGAAAAATCAGCCCCGAGGAATTGGCTTTTGCGAGGGCCAAAACCTCACGAACTGTCCGGCGGTTCCCCCCCGGCAGTTCCAAACTAGGGTACTCATTGGACCCGGCGGTCCTCCTCGAAGGAGGCCGCCGATTTCTCTTCAGACACTTCCGGTGTAGTAACCTTTGCTCTCTTGCTGTTTGAGCTATTAGTTGGAGATACCTGGTCTCTTCCATCTCCCCCCAGACCCTGAGTCAGCGCCAATGTACCCAGGGTGGCCTTCTTTTGTTCCTCCCCAACTTCTAGTTCCATGGCCAACCTCTTCCGAACCGCTGGATCCACTCGCATGCTGCTCGTACCCTGCTTCGACGGACTAGACGCCGTGTCAGCTAAATCTGGGTCCACAACCTTTGCCACTTCCTTATCCTTTGCTGACGAACGCTGAAACTGCTTCTGCTCGGCGCTATGGCCAGCCTCATCTTGCCTTATTTTGTTTGGGCCATCGGCATACAGCCAGGGACCAAATTTCTTCTCCTTTTCCTCATGAACCCCGGATCCACACTCCTTAAAGTCGTGCCCAATAAGGCCACAGACGCTGCAGAAACGAGCTAACTTTTCATAGCGAACTAAGAACACTTGCCTCTCCTTTCCTCTGACAATGCTAAGAAACTTTGTTAGGGGTTTTTGAATATCATGCCGAACCCTAACCCTCACATAGTCGCCACGAGTGTTCCCGTTCAGCCTCATCTCCAGGATATCACTGGAGTTCCTCAACAAAGATTCCACTATATTCTTCTTGCAAAAGCCCTCGGGTAGCTTGTGAATTTGGAGCCAAATCGGCATAAACAGCACCGGCACCTCCTCCACCTTCGTGAACCCATCATTTGGTGCCATGAGCACCACCATATTCCTGAAGAGCCATGGCCCTTGATCCACCATACGTTCCCAATCGCCGAGACACTCTGCCTGAACTACGAAGACGTTTGGTCCGACGGGTCGGAACCTCACGGGCTTCGCCGTGTTCTAAGCAGCACGCATATCCTTGTAGAACGTCGTCGGGCTAAAGGTTTTTGCCGTATGAACCCTAGCCAGGGCTAGCCAGCGTACACCTTCGTTCACCGCCGGATCGTCCTCTTCAATCACCAGATCATCGAAGTCTGCATCTTCCAGATGGAGTTGTTCCATGAAACCACCAAGATCTGCCGCCTTGGCGGCGCCGCCACCACCACTACTCGTCCCGGACAGAGCATCAGCCACCTGATCCATCGTCCCCGGGCTGAGAGGCGCAGGGCGAGAGCACGCGAGCCCTACGAGGGAGGTTCTTCGATCGGTAGGAGGACTCTCAGGCGATGGGATCGCTAGAGAGGAGAAAAACCCTAGCCTTGGCGTAGGGGAAAAAACATGCTTAGACGTTCATACATTTTGATGACGAAAATTACAAATTTTGATTTAAGATAAATTCATATAGTATATAAAGTAAATAGAAACAAAACTTAACTTATACTGAAATAGTGCTAGGTAGTGTCCGCGAGGATAAATTTTGATTTAAGATAAATTCGACGATAAGACGCCTACAGTGACTTCGTGAATCTCAAGATGATGCTAAAAAAGTCAGAGGAGGAAAATAGTTTTGACTTTTTTTTTTGTTTTACCCGCCCCAGCAGCCAAGAGCCGCCGGATAGGATGGGAGCAGACGCCAGCAGACGACAGTCAGGCGGCCAAGGTGGAGACAGACAGACAAACCCGACGCCTTTTTCACCCCCGTCCCCCGCCTCCCGCAAAATCCCATTCCAGCCCCCGGATTCCCTCCTTCCGTTTCCCATTCCGCTCACCTTCCTTTCCCTCATAGCTGCTGGTGGTTCCCGGAAGCGGACGACCCATTCCGGATTCCCCTCGCCGCCGCCGACCGGTAGTCCAACCCTGGCGCGCTCGCCCGCAATGCCGGCCACCGACTCCTCCGCCTCGCCGGCGCACCACCACCACCACCACACCTCCTTCGGCCGCCACATCCTCTCGCTCCGCCACCGCGACCACGGCCAGATCCACTCCGCCCCGCCCACGCCA
>NC_041383.1:814966131-814973105 GCF_002162155.2 Triticum dicoccoides | reverse complement strand
AAGTCGACGCCTTTCAGCGCCACGCCGCCGAGCTGCTCCTCGACCTGCTCCCCTGCTCCCCCGACGCCGCCCCCGCCGACGCCAAGAACGCGCCGCCGGAGATCCTCTCCATCGCCTGGACCCAGCACCTGCTCGACTCCTTCCTCATCTGCCTCGAGGAGTTCCGCTCCGCGCTCCTCGGCGGCGGCCCCGGGGCCCTCGCCAGGCCCCCGCTCGACCGCCTCGTCGCCGACTTCTTCGACCGCGCCGTCAAGGCGCTCGACCTCTGCAACGCGCTCCGCGACGGCCTCGACCTGCTCCGCCAGTGGCGCAAGCACCTCGCCATCGCCGCCGCCGCGCTCGCCCCCCAGGGCGCCGCCTCCGACCCCGCCGCGCCGCTCGGGGAGGGCCAGATCCGCCGCGCCCGCAAGGCGCTCACCGACCTCACCATCCTCATGCTCGACGACAAGGACGCCGGCGGCGGGGGGCAGCGCAACCGCTCCTTCGGCCGGGCGGGCAACGCCGGCAAGGACGCCGCCGGGCAGCAGAGCCGGGGGCACCACCGCCGCAGCAGCAGCGGCTCCGGCTCCGGCTCCGGCGGCTCCCACTTCAGGTCGCTGTCCTGGAGCGTGTCCCGCACCTGGTCCGCGTCCCGCCAGCTGCAGGCCATCGGGGGCAACCTGCCGGTGCCCCGCGCCAGCGACGTCGCCGCCACGGGCGGCCTCGCCTCCGCCGTGTACACCATGGGCGCCGTGCTCTTCGTGACCGCCTGGGCGCTCGTCGCCGCCATCCCCTGCCAGGACCGCGGCCTCCAGGCGCACTTCGCCGTGCCCAGGAGCTTCCACTGGGCCGCCCCGGTCACCACGCTCTACGAGCGCGTCCTCGAGGAGTCCAAGAAGAAGGACCGCAAGCACTCGTGCGGGCTGCTCAAGGAGATACACCTCATCGAGCGGTGGTCGCGGCAGCTCATGGAGATCACCGACGCCGCGCAGTTCCCCCTGGACGAGGAGAAGGACGCCGAGGTGCGGGTGGCCGCGCAGGAGCTGGTGCAGGTGTGCGAGACACTCAAGGACGGGCTCGACCCGCTCGAGCGGCAGGTGCGCGAGATGTTCCACCGCATCGTGCGCACCAGGACGGAGATCCTCGACTGCTTGAGTAGGCCCAACACCGCCGAGTAGGCGCACCGGCATGGATCATCGTGGCAATGCTGTTTGGTTGAACATTGTGTGATATACTCAAAATGCAGGTGGTATGCTCCACCGATGATTGATCGCCGGTTGAAATCGAGGTAGCTCTCCTCTGCATAAGTTATACATGTGTCTTGTTGCATAGAGGCCGGCGTGGCCTTATGATAAAATCGGAGTCGTTTAGTTGTATTTGATTTATTCTTTGTTTGTAGCAGCTTGTGAATCCTTCTCTTATCTGGGCAGTGCTTGGTACTGACGGTCTAACACTATTGTTTTATTCTTGAAATCTGGCTTGGTTTGGTTTGGTTTGGTTTGGTAATGCCGCCCAACACTTAGGTGCTTGGTTCATGTCATGATTGATTAGGGCTGTACAGGGCTTGTTGCCGCGATAGTTTCGACTGTGAGTGATTTATGCGATCCAGGTCCAGTTTAGAGTTGGATGCATGCTAACGTCCTCTGTCGATGGTCATGGTGTCGATGAGATGTTTGGGCAACTTTGATTGTTGGTCATGTTATCCTAGTTTGTTGCACCTAGCATGCATTTGCCACTTAGACACAGATTATCAGTGGAGAATGGAGATAGCATTGCTCTGTTGTCTGAGTGAAATTTTGGATATCTGTAAATGCATTTTGATCTGATGGCCAGATAGCATTGGTAGTACTGTATGTTCAGGGCTTGTTGGTACGACGGTTGCAGATGCGCGTAATTTATGTGATCCAGGTTCAGTTTAGAGTTGGGTGCATGCTAAGGGGCTCTGTTAATGGTCGTGATTTCCATGAGCTGTTTGGGCAACCTTATTTGGTCCTGCACTCCTGCATTTGTAGTTGGCTGTGTACCCAGCATGCATTTCCTACGTTCTTTGGGCGCACATTATCAGTGGGGGTAGCATTGTTCTGTTCTCTGTGTGAAGTTTTTGATCTGTAAATGCATTTTGCTGTGGCCGCCGCCCAGACAACCATGCTGTGCTTGGTATGAAACAGTCATGTGAAGATTGTCTATTTTGTTGGACAAAAATTATGCAGATGCTTTGTGTCCGATGAAAGCCAGCCCGACCTTTGTATGATGCTCATCTAAAACATACTATAACAAACGCAATGGATGGTGTATATGCACCGTCGTGTCAATATCGAACCAAATTTATCGTGCACATAGCACAACTCCTGAATTCGAGATTGGTCTGTTGGTGATAGTAGATCAGGTGTAAATGTTGTGACTGATGTTCCTCTCATTTGATTCATGTCTCTGGATTCATAGAGCGTCGACGGTCACTTAGGGAAATGCATATATGGATGCAGACTTCTTTTGCAATTGGGGACCGACGGCTCAGTTCAGAGGCTCTGCTTGTAATGTTTGGATGAAACCCAAGCTGGTTAAGATTGGTTAGGCTTTTTCCTTGTGGGTGTTGCTGGTAGGCACCACCTAGTGCAACAACGTTTTCCTTGCTGCCGAGCAAAATGATGCTGCATGAATGAGAGGCCGCTTGTTGCGGAGCCATTTCTTACTGGGCAGGAGCCAGGAATCTGCTTCCTCGTGTCCGCCCGTCCACATCTGCAACTGCTAACTTGCACCGCCCAACCACAGTTTCTTTCTGCGTTTCTTCTTGGTCAGAAGAGTGAGGTGAGCAGCAGCACGTTTGGTTGCAAGGAAGACGCCCATTGTCAACTCAACTACTCCTTTTAAAAATGTCATGGTCTAAAAAATACAAATAAAATAAAAATGCCATGCTATCTGCAATAAAACTACCCTGTGGTTAATATAATTGCAATGGTCTAAAAATGATTTAAAAAATCCATGCTATCCTACGATGTAACCTACAAAGTGATCCACTAAAAAAAACTTACAACAAAAAAGAAATGTCATGGTATGCCGACATGACCATTTAATAAGATTTGACCATCAAATTGTAAGAACAATTATTGTGTTGGGCATGTATTCTCACCTACAACATCATGTCGATACATTAAAAAAAAATCTGAATTTCAACTAGCTTTGTTGTGGTGCAATAAAAAAACTCCACCGCCACCCAACTCGACCGCCACTCATGCTCATCGACGATCTCAATGGACACAATGGCGGCGTCACACATCTCCTCCCGCACCTCATCGGTGACGTCTGGACTCGTCCCTGCCGCCGCCCGGCTCATCCCGCTGGCGCATGTGGAAAATGAGAGGATACGGTGAGGGGAAGAGGTGCGACAGGGAGTAGATGCATTTGCGTTCGCCACAGGCTCTCTCCTAGCGAATGAGACGGCCTTTTAGAATTTAACATTAGGTTTTTTGAAGATAGTAAGACTTGCTAACTCTAGGGCAAGTTCGAGTAAAAACATTTGTACTAAACTTTTATACTTATTTATAGCTCATTTATTATAAAACATAAATTTAGAACTGTAATAAAGCATATCATCTAGGGTTCCTCGGATAATGCGATATCTCACACCGGGAAAATCCTTAACCCTGCTCCTGTTACTAATACTACAAAATGTTATTGTAAATTATGGCCAACGATATCTCACACCGGGAAAATCCTTAACCCTGCTCCTGTTACTAATACTACAAAATGTTATTGTAAATTATGGCCAATACCAGGTATATAAGTAGTGATTTCAAATCCAGAGGTTAATCGTACTCTGGCAACTTACGTAGGGTAGAGTTGGGTTTTTTGGGGTTGATAGTGGAAAATTCGACAAATAAGTCACCCTTACTATCCCTTTACATAACCGTACACAAGATTTTCACCTCATACGGCTCCTCGGTCAATTCTTTCGAAGGGATCATTTTCCTCCTTCAAGAGTCTTCGCCTTTCTTCCACTCCATCTCGAAGAATAACTAATACCAATTGAATCATGTTTTCATGTTCTATTTGAACACTTTCCATTTATGATATGGTTAAAAGATAATATTTTTCTTTTACCAAACATATGCAGATTAAATCACGTCTTATAATAGTAAAAAATATTTCTCTTGTCGATGATATCAATGGATGCAATCGCGGCGTCACGCAACTACTCCCCACTTTGTCAATGACGCCTGTGTTAAACACAATATCTTGTGTAGCGTGACAGCCTAGGAGAGGTTGCAATCTTGTGCCGCATAGTTAGGTAGTTAGATGGATAATTCAACTAGGTAACCATAAACACTTATCTCTATCTTTCTTCTCCCTCAAGTTGTAATCTCCGAACTGTATGCGGTATCCAGGGAGAAGATGCGTTTGCGTTCGCCATTGATTCCCTCCCAGCGAATGCGACTGCCTTTTAGAATCTAACACTAGTTTTTTTTCGAAAATATTAAGACTTGTCAATTTTAGGGCAATTTCAAGTATAAAACATTTGTACTAAACTTTTATACTTATTTATAGCTCATTTATTACAAAACATAAATTTAGAACTCTAATAAACCACATTTTAAGGTGTGCACATCTGTACTCAACGAAACTTAAGCAATTGTTGCAAGAGAAGTCTATTTTTTTGCGATGTTGCCCCTTAAAATCTTTAAACCAAATTATGAGTAAATGAAAAACAACAAAAAAACACTATATATTAACTTGCGACACTTGCATGGATTAAAGTGTATATATATCCCCTCTCTCTCTGTGTTGTCGACAAAATATCTTGATAATAGTTTCTAGTCTATAATTGTATATAAGCATCTAAATATTTCTAGAGTATATATGGTCTGTACAGGGAGTTTTTCTTCTTCTTTATAGTAGGTTCTGTTCAATAGTCAATTGTATTTTACATTGTATAGTTGGTTCAATAATCAAGTAAAAATGTGCATGTTGTAAGATTTTGGATACCTGCAAGTGCATTTTGATCTGATCGCCAGACAGTCATGCTAGTAGTGTATGAAACAGTTATGTTAAGATTGCCTCTTGTTTATTCTTCAAATCTGGTTTGGCTTGGTAATGCACTCCTGCATGATTTGGTCTGTACAAGGCTTGTTGGTAGGATGGTTGCGACAGCGTGTAATTTATGTGATCCAGGTCCGGTTTAGAGTTGGATGCATACCAAGGTGCTCTGTTAATGGTCATGAGCTGTTTGGGCGGCCTTACTTGGCCCTGCACTCCTGCATTGGTACCTGGTAGTACTTAGTATGCATTTCCTACTTGGATACATGGATACACATTATCAGTAGAGATAGCACTGCTTTGTGAAATTTTGGATCTGCAAGTGCATTTTGATGTGTTCACCGCCAAGACAACCATGCGGCGCTTACTTGGAAGCAATTATTTTTGTAGGCAAGAGATGTCCTTTAATTTAAGATTGATCTTTTGGTGATCAGATTTAATGTTGTGATCGATGTTCCTCTCGTTTTATTCATTCATGTCTCTCGACCTCGACGGCCATTTAGGCAAATACATATATGGATGCAGACTTGTTTTGCAATTGGGGATCGACAGATCGTATACTAAATGTGGCGCCTGCGGTTTACCCTGTTTCTTGCTTATTACATGAATGGAACTGGAAGTATACCGTAACAGGTAGCCAATTCCTTGGCACTCTGTTACATACATAGCTTAGGGTTCATGATCGCTCACTTTGTATACTACTGCTGTTTTTTTTAGAACGAAGGCTCAAGGGGAGCCCGGCTTTGAATTAACAAAGCCATCAACCGGTCAGGATTACACAAGGCCACCAAGCAACAGCGACCAAAAGATACAATGGAGCTGAGTGAACAGCTAACAATGCAACACGCATTACAGCTGCAAGAAAAATTACATGAAAATCCCTGCTAGTAATGTCGAAGCCTACTGCACATAGCCAGCAGAGAGAGGAGCAACAGAGAAGCCACGATTATCAGCCGATAGCCAAAGAGAGTTGAGAACTGTCTGAACCCAGGGATAAGGGAAGAACATCGCTCCCAACGCCGAAGAGAAACCCTTTCCTCTTGCCTAGGCCCGAAGGCGCCGCACCGTCGGATCGTTGGCGCTCACCCGAGAACTAGAGCAGACAAGCAGTACTACCCTCGCCACGCTGGTGACACACACCACAACTGCACTGCCACCTCTCCCGAACCACCATGAGCAGAAGGATAGCCGTTGGGAGGTCGCCGAAGAAGAAAGCTTGCAGAGGCCAAGAGGCGGAGCAGGGGAGCACCAGGTCCCGTTCCAATGTCTGCAAAGAACACTTGCAGGAATGAGCACCCTCCACAGAAAGAACGCAGAGTTGGCCTCGCAGCCGACAGACACCCACCATCCACATCGCCCCTCTCCCGAAGAACAAGACACCCCAGACGGCGCCTCCAACGAGGATGCGACGCGCTAGGCGCCGCCGCCGGCCAGCCCGAAACGGGCTTTGGGTTTTCACCCGGGGTCTGGGACGGGGGTGAAGAGGAGAGCCCTCAACGACGCCTCCAGGGAAGTACACGACGCGCACACGCGCCGCCGCCGTCATGGCCGGAGGACTGGCCAAGGGTTTCCCCCGGGCTCAAACCTGAGCACCCGCACCCCACCAGCACCAGATTCAGCGACCAAAGTCGCAGAAGGGCTCAACCGGAGGGGAGGAGAGAGCAGGGGAGGAGGACGCCTGACCTTCAGATCTGGGGCAGAGAAAAATCCGCGACGCGACCGCCCACCGAATCTTCGCTGCCCGGGCAGCCGAGGATGCCGGCCACCACTTCCTACACGCGCTGCCCGTCGCGGAGGCAGTGCCGCCGCCCCGGCTTCCAGGTCCTTCGCGGGGGCACGAAGCGACGCAGCACCTCACCGCCACCTTCATCGACGACTGACCAGGCTTGCCCGTCGATCCCCTCAGGTGGCGGCGGGGCGGGGCTGGGGGAAACCCTAGTCGCCCCCGGGAGGACGACGCGAGG
>NC_041383.1:814928377-814965941 GCF_002162155.2 Triticum dicoccoides | reverse complement strand
TGGTGGTTCCTGGATCAGATGAACATTGTATACTACTGCTGTCAGTTGGTTGGTGTGGCTTTGTAGTGATTTTTCCAACCTGCAGTTCAAAGGCTCTGCTAGTAACGTTTGTAATAAGAAACTCAAGCAGGCTAAGATTGATTGGGGGCTCTTTTCCCTGTGTTGGTGGTGTCAGCTGGCGCAAGAAGGTTCCTTGTTGCCGAGCAAAAACGCTGTTGCATGAAGATGGACGCACGAGGAAGGAAGCAGGCCAGTTCCAGTCAACACCGACCTCTACACCTTGACCACATCTCATCTGCGACTTGCATCGCCTAACCACAATTTCTACATTTCTAGTGAGGAGGAGCCGCACGTTTGGTTGCATGGAATGTCAACTACTGGTCAGGTTTGACTGGACGTAGGCTGGATCCTATTTGGCGCTTAAGGCGCCGGTTCCTTCGATATGGGTTTCCTATTTAGCCGAAATCACTAATTGACAAGTACTTTTTACAAAGTTCACTCTCACCTTTCCAGTTTGTGATGCGTGGCGTGTTGCATGTGCGTCACTTGTCACTACTCGGGACCCGGAAGTCTCTTTTTTCATTAATCCGTTTATTCAAAACGTTTTATCTCTTGAACCGTGCGTCCAAATCTTTAACTATTTTCATCGTTGGATTCCTCGTGTCGAGATCTTCAAAACTAGATGTTGATAGGTTTTGACAAACATTTTTTATGAAAAAACGGACAAAAAACCGAGCCAGGAGCACGGTTTTGTTCCCTTTCGTGAGAGCACAACCATGCATCTCGCGGAAGCAAAACCGTGCCTCTCGTGAAAGAAAAAGAAAAACAGAAAACATTTTTTTTTGTTTCCGAGAAGTACAACCGTGCCTCTCGCAAAAGCAAAACCGTGCCCGAAAGAAAAGATAAAGAAAACATTTTTTTCCGTTTCGAGAGGGATGGTTGTGCCTGTCGCAAAAGCAAAACCGTGTCTTTCGCCGAAGCAAAAAAAACGTGTTTTTTTTGCGCAAAATTTCTTTTGTCCAAAAGCTAAGGAAGACCGATGGAAAGCCAAAAATTCCAAAAAAAACATTTAAAAAGCCAAAAACACGCACGGAAAAATAATAATCCAAAGGGAGCGCCCAGAGTGCGATACGTGGCAGCGTGGCGCGCTCTCAGTCCACACGCAAGTGATCGTCCGAAGGACCGTTCGTCAACTAGTTGCTCCCTTAGCGCTTATTGCGCCGATTCGTAATGTTTCTGCACCACAGCGCACACCCCTCCGTCCTGGGCTCGGTCCATTTACCTTCTTTTTTTCTTGTCGCTCGCCCGCATGTATGCGCATGCTCAGTCAAGCCGTGGTGCAGTCTCATTTCCAATCTGTTTTTTTTTCTGTGGTTTTTTTTTTCCTTCCAGCTTAATGTTTCTATTTTATTTAAGTTTTTTAATTTTAATTTTTATGAACCTTTTATTTTCAATTTCCCAATCAATTTTTTAAACTCGGGAACAATTTTAGAATTCATGATAATTTATTCAAACTTGTGAACTTTCTTTTGAATTCATGAACTGTTTATAGAATCTTTGAATTTTTAAACCTGCCATTATTTTTTTGCAAATTCTTTTTTTTAATTTCATGAATATATTTTTGAATTCATTAAATATTTTATAACCCAAAAATGTTTTCCAAAACGATGAACACTTTTTGAAACCAGAAAATTTGGAATTCGTCAACTTTTTCAAATCCATGAATGTTTTTCAAACCCGTGACCATTATGCAAGCTCACAATATTTTCTCAAATGCATAAACTTTTTTAAATTTCTTGAACTAATTTCAATTATGGGAACATTTTTTAAATATATGAACTTTTTCAAATTGAATTAACATGAGAGATCCCACTTGTAGTATCGGCATCAGGCCATGACCGACATCCCCGAATCTAATGCTCGTCGAGATTTGGACCAAATCCAATTTCTGATTAGGATGAGCAAAAAGGAACCTTCAACAACTTCAATTCAACTAGTATTAATCAAATGAACAAAAATGAACTTGACCATCAAGTATTAATCAATAAAACATATATATGTTTGGTAATATTTGTATATGGAAATGATATTCATCTTTATTATTCAGCGTGCATTAGCTGGGCTAACACATCAACACGCAGAGAGTTCGGATTGGTAAATCTAGGTATTTACATACACGCTATGCGATTAAATGCCGATTGTACAACAAGCTAGAGATAATATCACCAGTAGTGCTTAAACTTGTCATCGATGTTCACTTTAGTGCATGAACTTGAAGAATACACCGTACTGGTTCTAGAACTTAGCATAAGCGTGCAAATACGGTGATAATCTCATTTGTAGATGTATAACGCGTTGACATTGCACTGTATTTTAATTGGCATGCACACATGGCGCGGGACTCACTTCCAACAGATGGCTTGCTTTATATACGTCTCTACGACCAATGGACCCCACATGTCGGAATAATGAAAAGTCAACTTTTTTGGGGGGATGCTGGGAATAGAACTTGGGGCGTCGTGGGTGCAAACAACCAGCACTAAACTTTTTTTTAGAATCAACAACCAGCGCTAACCAGAAAAACACTAATGTTCTGCTGTCCACTGATAATGACGTAGTACAATGTATAATGGGCCACCGTCTATGCGGCCAGTGTTGCATATGTTAGATTTTTTAAATATTTTAAGAACTTATTAAAAGTACGTAAAAAGTAATGTTCAAGTAATAACACATCAATACACACCAAAAGTAACTTATTTAGCGAAATGTTCAAGTAATTTTAAAAAATATTGATCTGTTATTTTTGAAAAATCATATAAATAAAATATTATTTATGACAATTAAAATATCTTATATAAGTGAGAAAAATATTTACTAAATTATAATTCATAAATATTTTTTTAGTTATACAAATATTTTAATATTTATATGCACATTTTTATAGCTCATAAGTTTCCTTATTTATGATATTTTCGATTTTAAAAATATTCATAATTACACAAAACTTAACACTTAAATTGTTTTTATAAATATATACATCTGATTGTATTTGTTTGGAACTAAAGGCTTTGTTGTTCGTCTGTTATGAATATTATACACACCAAAAGTAACTTATTTAGCTAAATGTTCAAGTAATTTAAAAAATTATTGATCTGTTATCTTTGAAAAAATTATATAAATATAATAGTATTTATGATAAAAAATATTTTATATAAGTTAGAATACTAAAAATATTTACTAAATTATAATTCATAAATATATTTTTAGTTATGCAAACATTTTAATATTTATATGCACATTTTTATAGTTCATAAGTTTCCTTATTTATGAAATTTATATTTTGAAAATATTCATAATTACACAAAACTTCAAATTTAATTTTTTTATAAATATATATATCTGATTGTATTTGTTTGGGACTAAAGGCTTTGTTGTTGTCGATACATCTGACTATATTGCAATTATAAAGAAATTAAGAATATATGCCCCGAGTGAAAGCTATAACAAGTGAATATTCGTAAAAATGTTTGTATTGATAATTTTTTATAATTTAAATGTAGTCCATGAGTTCTATTTTTTACATTTACTATGATTAATAGTTTTGTATTTACTAAATGTTTTAAATATAATCCGCATATTAATAAGTGAATAGTTTTTGAAAAAAACAGGAACTTTTTTAAAAAGTTATTTTATTTGTACGTATCATGTTTACAACACACGAATATTTTAAATTTACTTTCGTTATTGTGTTTATTATTTACAACCTCCTTACATATTTCTAAAAAGAGAACCTAATATGTGCAAATGGGTTGGACGGACTGCACCCATGTAAAACCCACGAACGTGTTCCTAAACAAAATATTAAAGTTCGTTATCATTCTTGGACATGAAAATACGAATGGTGCTGTGGATACGGCTGGTTGTTCGCTACAGCGACATCCCAAAGTTTGAGTCCTGGCTGCTTTAATTTTATTGTTCATTTTCCTATGTGTTGACATGTGAGGCCCAGTAGTCATAGTGACATATATAAAGCAAGACATCTATTGGAAGTTGGTCCCATGCCATGTGTGCATGCTGATTAAAATACGGTGCCACATCAGCGCATTATACGTCAAAGGATGAGATTATCACCGTATTTGCTCGCTCACGCCAAGTTCTAGAACCACTTCAACGTATTTTTTACCGGTGATATTACCTCCAACAAGCTACTTATTCAGGTAGCTAATACTACTAAAGCAATGAGCTAATATCACCAAAAGTCAAAGAACTTGCTCTGTATGTTCAGTTTGGTGCTAAAACTTTAAAAATACGGATTTATGGTCACCTAACTTGACATCCCGTGCACATACGGTGCCTCCTCCTGTATATGTCTGTATGACCTGCTTGGGTGGCACGCCTGGCCCACCGATCAGTGGGTGGGAGTGGGTAGGCGTTGGGTGCCAAGTGCATGTTGGATCTTTTGCAATATACCCACTAGTGTTTTATTGAATTATGCAGGAAACCCCCGCATGATTTTTTTGTAGTAACCCCTGGCGTTTATTTAATTACACACAAAGTGAAATGTGTTCCTAAATATCTGTTGAGAGAAAATAGAAACAAACATCAGCCACCCCAAGTACTCGAACCACGAACGTCACGCATGCTAGATCTCACATGCACTAACCACTCCACCAGCAAACATTTGTTGCAAATGAAACAGGTAAATATTCTTTACTCGTGTTCCAGATTGGACATCAGTCTAACAAAAAGGAAACTAAAAATGGCAACGCCAGAATTAGATTAAATATAAGGAAGCTAAAAGGCTCAGGCCCTACTATCAGATTCCGTTGAAAATTCAAGTTGTGCTTGTGCGGCAGCATGCATATAGCATCTTTCAACAATTTCATTATGCACGTGCCTATGTAATATCGCCTGTCTATTTTAATGTAAAATCTGTTAATTTTGACAACACGAGTGAAGCTTTGTACGGTATCATTCTTGAAAACTTTATGTTGTGTACTTCGAAAACTTTGAAATAAAATAAAATGGGCTGATTTACATCTTCGGACATAATATGGACCTGAACTTTTTGATCAATAGTGTGCTTGTGTGTAAAGGAAACATAAATAAAACTAGTTGGTTTTTACAGCACATAAATGAAAGTAATTTTGGTTCAAAATTCTAGATAAAAAGGATGTCCCAAGTTCACAAAATATATTATTTCTTTAAGTTAAAGTAATTTATGCACAGGTAAACTCACTGGGCTTTACATAGTCGAACTGGTGTTCCATCGAGACTTATAGGATCAAAGCATCCCGTCATGTACGAGTAACATGTTAGATTTTTTTTCTATCAAAAAAAACACATCAAATTTTTTGTTGTCGTTTATAGGTGAACATTATATTAAAAAATATATTTGTTCGTTATCCTAACAAGCATTTGTTCTTGGTCTAGTGGTTAGTACATGTGTGAGTTATTCTGCGCCGATGTCACGAGTTAGAATCCCGTCTGCATCATTTTTTTATTTCCTATTCCCAAATTAATGTGCACTTACAATGCGACCCATGTCTACATGAAATTAAGGGAGGGCTTCCGTGCGAAATGAAAAAAGGACAAGGGTATTTTCTGTAAAAATATGTCGCACGCTGTACACACGTGGCACACCACGCAAGCGGTGCGTATGCATAGGCGTTTTGTGATCGTATTTGCACTTAATGACAAGTTAGCTGACCACAAATTCGTATTTTTAAAGTTTTAGCATCAAACTGAACATCCAGATCAAGTTTTATGACTTCCAGTGATATTAGCTCTAAAGCAATAGAATCATCTCTTCAGTCTTCTTTGAGATATGCATCCCTGATTCTATGTAGCTTGGCAGCCACCTCCTGCATGTTGATACGTTCACCCAGAGATGACTTGGTGCAGCAAAGGCCAATGTTTAGCATAGACGCCAAAGAACGTAGACCTTTTTCCTTCATGGCAATTGGAGTTTCCTGGCAAAGCTCCAACTCTTGTAGTATTTGGGGATCAACAATATCAAATACCCTATTGGGGAAGTTTATCTCTACAAACTTTACTATGCCCAGTCCATCCTTAAAGATGTCATCAGTCGGGCTTCTTCGAATGAATGTCTCGAGAAGAATGACACCAAAGCTATAGACATCCGCGGCAATTGAAACATGACCACCTCCCGCATATTCTCCATAATGAATAAAAAGCGGAGCTAATGTCGCTTTCACTGGTTCACATGGATGCAGAAAAATGTAGCAACACAAGAATAAAAATTTCAATTACCTGGAGCAGCGTATCCGATTGTCCCCATGAGTGCAACAGAAGAAGAGTTTGTTATACCAATAAGTAATGTTGTGGAAGAAATTTTGAATCTCGCCAGGCCAAAATCTCCAACATGAGCTGTCATATTATCATCCAAAAGAATGTTACTAGGCTTCAGATCGCAATGAACCATTGTTCCTTGGTTGTTATGGTGTAGGTACTCCATTGCATCCGCTACATCCATGATAATGCTTATCCTTTGAGCCATTGTAATAAGGTTATTTGAAGAGCCTTCAGAGTCTTGGGTTGAATATAGTAGTTTATGTAAATCCCCTCGTGGCATGAACTCATACACTAGGGCCCCTGTCGGTGTCAAAACCGGCGGATCTCGGGTAGGGGGTCCCGAACTGTGCGTCTAGGCGGATGGTAACAGGAGACAAGGGACACGATGTTTTACCCAGGTTTGGGCCCTCTTGATGGAGGTAAAACCCTATGTCCTGCTTGATTGATATTGATATTGTGGATGTTTACAAGAGTGGATCTACCACGAGATCAAGGAGGCTAAACCCTAGAAGCTAGCCTATGGTATGATTGTAATGGTTGTTGTTGTGTCCTATGGACTAGAGCCATCTGGTTTATATAGACACCGGAGAGGGCTAGGGTTACATAGAGTCGGTTACAATAGTAGGAGATCTACGTATCCGTATCGCCAAGCTTGCCTTCCACGCCAAGGAAAGTCCCATCCGGACACGGGGCGAAGTCTTCAATCTTGTATCTTCATAGTCTTGGAGTCCGGTCGATGATGATGATAGTCCGGCCGATGATAGTTCGGCCGATGATGGTAGTCCGGCTATCTGGACACCCCCTAATCTGGGACTCCCTCAGTAGCCCCTGAACCAGGCTTCAATGACGATAAGTCCGGCGCGTATATTGCTTGGCATTGCAAGGCGGGTTCCTCCTTCGAATGATAGAAGATTGTGAACACCGGGATAGTGTCCGGCTCTGCAAAATAAATTCCACATTCCACCGTAGAGAGAATAATATATACACAAGTTCAATCTGCTGACGTTTTTTGCGGCATGACGTCACGCCACTACCAAGCCATTACTTGAATCGTTTTTTACTCTACCACCTCAGCGCATTTAGCGAAGCGGTTTCCTTGGCACGTCTTGTCGAAGCAGAGATCGTGTTCCCCCTTAATCCGGGATTCTCATCAATACGGACGTGGGTAACCCAACCGCGCCCGTCGCCACGCCCCCTCTATCGAAGGCGAGTCCCAAACGGTCACGGAGACGACTCTCGGTATTCTCCCTCTTTATAACGGGACCAAGGCTCGTTTCTTTTCTTCAATCCTCCATCGAATCCTCTCCCCGCTCCAAGTTCCAGCACCTAGAGCTCCAGATTCGAGCGCTTCGGACCTTCAATGATGTCCGGTTCCGACCTCCAGGGCCGGTGGATGCCCTCCTCCGTCATGGAGGAGGACGTGCTAAAGCTGCGGGAGGCCAAGTACCTGGCTTATGAGATTTCGCACAGGTTGCCTGCCGAAGGGCAGGCCATTCCCACCCCTGAGCCTGGCGAGTATGTCGTTTTTGTATCCCACCTCCATCGGGGTTTAGGCTTCCCGATGGATCCTTTTGTGAGAGGGCTCATGTTTTACTATGGGTTGGAATTCCACGATTTGGCTCCGGAGTCCATCCTCCATATTTCCGCATTTATTGTTGTCTGCGAAGCCTTCCTCCGCGTCACCCCTCACTTCGGCCTGTGGCTGAAGACCTTCAATGTGGCGCCGAAGATGATCGGGGGGCGTCAAGCGGAGTGCGGCCATAAGTAGGAGGGCCGATGCCCCGTGGCCCGTTGGCTCCTTCCAAGAGGAGCTCGGCCCGTGGCAGCAAGAGTGGTTCTATATTACCGTTTCGAGGGGCCGCAGACAAAAGCCGCCGCCCTTATCCCGCCCGGGACCTCCACGACGGTTGATGTCGTGGATCAACCAAGGGCTCAACTAGGGGCCGTCAAAGGACGTGCCCCTACTGCAGGGCCGGATTCGAGATCTCCAAACGAGGGAGGTTGATATGGTGGTGGTAATGCAGGTTATGCTGATTAGGCGTGTCCCGCCCTGCAAACGCCGCCTTCTCCGGCTGTGGGAGTTCAATCCGGAGGGCCCACGGATTCTTCAACACTTCATGTGTACGACACCCCTGGAGATGTACAAATTATTCTTCGGATCGCAAGAGGCGCGTCCGGAATTGACCGAGGATGCTGGCCTAAGCTGCAATTGCCTGGATACTCAAGTAAGTAGTTCCAAGTCCGGACATACCGTTTGTGTTGCCTTTCGATGATTCACCTTATGACCAACTTCTTTCTAAACAGGAGTGGATAGCGGAAGCAAAATTGATATGGTGTCCGGCCCTCCTCCCCGAGACCGCGCCGGATTCCGTGCTGGTCCGGATGCTTGAGGTTGCGCTTCTAGAGGAGGGCGAAGGGGAAAGCAGGAAAGCTACTGCCTCACTTAAGGAGGCTCTTGATAGAGGGGGGATCGAGAATCCCTCCCTCCAAGGGGAGAAGAGGACTGCCTCCGAGGACCCGGGGGCAAAAGCCCCTAAACGGGGGAAGAAATCTTCGCCAGAGGGTCCTGCGTCCGGGGAAGCCCCGGCCGCACAATCTCCCTTAACGAATCAGCCCTCCAACGAGCCGTAAGTAGAAAGAAAGGAGTTTTATAATAAGGGACATCCCTATTCGTGCTTCTGAGGATAACTAAAGTTTTTACCTTGTAGTTCGGATCTCCGTCCTTCGCAAATGAGCTCGTCTTCGGGGGACCTTCGTCCGCAGATGATGGAGAGCAAGACGCCTCCGTCCGGGGCGCCGTCGGATAGGGCGGACGAGCCTGAAGTGTCGTCACGGAGGGAGCCCCCTAGTTTGGCAAAGCCGGATAGTTCGGCGCCAACTGGTGTACGGCTGAAGGATCTGCTTGAGAAGGCGTATCTCAGAAGATCACCACGCATTGATGAGCATGGTGATTGAAAGGATTTTGTCCGCCGAAGGCGGGTTGCATAATGCCGTCAAGAGTTTGCTGGCGGGGTTTAAGGTATGTAAAAATGACACACCTTTTAACAGTTTTGCATATAGAATGCGCCCTGTATAGATAGTAGCCCCTGAGACTCGGTAGGTTGTCGAAATTGACAGCATGCCGAGGATCAAAATCGCAGGTATAAATTTCCGCCGTGCCGATGCAGGTGGCGGGTCGTCCGGGGGCCAGCCGGACTGATGGAGTTGCTGAACTAAAGCGGCAACTCGCTGTTGCGGATGCGGACATCACGCTGGTCAACAGGCGACTTGATGAGTTGCAAGGTAAGTGTTTCTATGCGGTCACTTGGTAAGGGAGCCGAAGCCAGCTCCTTACAACATGTGTGTGAAATGCAGATAGTGCCGCTGCTATGGAGAGCCTTCGGGCCGAACTTGCTCAAGCCAAGGAGCAGGCCAGAAGGAGTAATGCGGCGGCCTCGAGGGCGACCGAGGAGTTAGTGGCCGAAAGGGTCGCACACTGCCGGAGCAGGGAAGAGATGGCCGAAATGGCCGTGAAGTTAAAAGATGCTACCGACCGCAATGAGGCTCTTGGGAAGGAGCGCCTAGCGGGGCAAGAAGACCGGGGAAGTCCATCGCCGAAGCCAAGGATGCCCGCTCTGCAATGCGGGCTATAAAGGAAGAGCTGCGCCAGGCCGGAGATATTGTAGCTGGCAAGCCTTTTCTGCTGCGCCGAAGGTTTACGGATCCAGAGTATGCTCAGCTGGGCCAACTGTGGGGTCCAGAGGACCCTTATATGGACTTAGCAGCGAGTGCGGCGGATGCCGTTGTGCATTTTTGAAGCCAGAAGGATCACAAGACGGAAGAGCTGTTTTGGTCTCAATTCCATAGTCCGGAGTGTCCACTTCCGCTGACCGACCGTTTGGCTGAGTGGGCTGAGCTTAATAGGTTGTCCGGGCTTGCTATGACGGATATAGTGACCCATGTCTGGCCGGATAGGCCCGAGCCGAAGAGTTACTTTGGCTTATTGCAACAATTTCTTGGGGCGGTGCCGCATATCAAGGCGATGAAGCGGTCGGCCTGCATAGAGGGTGCGCGGATGGCACTCGCCCGTGTGAAGACACATTGGACAAAGATGGATGCCACCGCTGTTGCGACCTCGGGTTCGGATGATAACCGGTTACCCGCCGAGCACTATTTTGGCGAAGTGCTGCGTGGTGCTCGTGTAATAGAGTCGCAGTGCTCAAAAAATGTTACGTTTGAATGAACTTTTTTTATGATGTAAAACAATATTTATGATGTAAGCGCCTTTTATACTTGTGCGTTCAAGTAATGAAATATCTCCTGTGCGGCCGTTCATGTATACGTGTGTATAACCTGAAAGATGGCAGTCGTCGGCTCCAGCCCCCACGCACAAGGTGCGGGGGTGTTCGCAAAAAAAGGAGAGCGCGTTTTCACACTTAATCCGACGTCTCGGTCCTGTAAAGGAGGTGGTAGCATAGCAAACGAGGCAACCGGACTATAATGCTTTATCACTTTCACTTAGCCATGGAGTTCGAGGGTGGGGCTACGACATAGCCCCTGGGGGCACCGCGCTCTCCGAATTTGGGGCGCGTATGTGCCTGACCGGGAAACGGCCCTTCGTCAAAGCGGAGGAATTCTAAACATTCCCATGGTCGATCGAGTGGTTGACCAGTCTCTCGCTGTATCATGACAGTCAGTTTTCGACTTTCTCTACCGAGGTGCTCGCCCAGCCGAACTAGGGCACAATCGCAGTAGTTCTCCTGGTGCCGCGTTAGCCGGTGATACGGAACGTAAGGCAGCAAAACACAGGAGCCGGGCAAACCCAACATTTGACCAAAGACATGATTCGGAGCTGATGCATATAAGGCCTAACTCGAGACGCCGAACACCCCCGAAGGTGTTCGGTCTTTACAATAGCGGGCAAAACAATGCCCTAAGCCCCTTGTGTCCAGGTACGGGCAAGTTCTTCTGGCGCGGCCGATGCCAAAACGCCAGTCTCCACTCTGGTTATAATGAGAAACCAGGGGATTATAGCAACAAGAGACAGTAAGAAAGGTTTACGTAGGGTCTTAGTCTGAAAAGAGTCCTTGCAACGGGTCCCTACTGCACGTCTGCGCCTGTGTCTCCGTTGTGCCGTATCCTGGACGGGTGTGCACGCTGTTCATCTATAAAAAGAGAGGAACTTAGTTTGAAAAGAAATCGTGTGAGAAAGTGCATAAAAAATTGAAATATAGATTAATAAAGTTGAGCCTATGCTAGCTCATTATGGCTTATATGTACAAACCCTTGTGAAGGGGTGTGCGGCTAGGTAGCCCCTAGCTTATTTGTTCCGGACTCGTCCAGCCGTGTCCGGGGTCTCAGGCGACCTTTTAATGAAATGATGCCACATGGACCGGGCATTTTAAGCGTAAGAGACACGTAATGTGGTATTGCATTGAAGCGGACGAAAGCTTCCCATCCCAGTGATGCTTGATAGCTACTTTTAAATTGGGCGACATGAAAGGTTAGCTTTTCTCGTTGGAAGTTGTCAGGTGACCCGAACACAACTTCTAGTAATAATGAACCTGTGCACCTGGCGTAAGGGCCTGGCGCCACTCCTTTGAAGGAAGTGCGGCTATGCCGAATTGTAGTAGGGTCTATCCCAACTTGCGGATTATGTCCGGATATAGCAGGTTTGAGTTACTGCCGTCGTCCATCAAAACCTTCGTGAATTGCAGTCCGTCTATTATGGGATCCAATATCAGGGCAGTCTATCCTACACTCCGGATACTTCTGGACTAATCCAGATGGTCGAAAGTGATTGGTTTTGACATCCAATCTCGGTGTTCCGCTGGGGTGGACCGTGCGACACTTGTCTTAGCGAGTGCCGTGTTGGTTTTCCGTACTATCACATGAAGCGAGTTTACTGTTTTGACTTCTTGTGGGAAAGTCTTTTGACTTCCGGTGCTCTGCTGGTGGGGTTCGTCATCGTCCTCGCTTGGCGCATCGAGCCCCTTGTGTCCGGCGTTGAGTCTGCCGGACTGTTTAAAAACCCAACAATTTCGGTTGGTATGGTTTGCAGGCCTTCCGGAGGTACTATGGATTTGACATATCCGATCTAAGATTTTGTTTAAATTTGATAGCTCGTCGCTGTTGTCCTTAAGAGGCAATGTTTTATTGTTTGGCCGCGAGCTTTTGAATCCGGCGTTGACCGCCGTGCCCTTTGGGCTTTTTTCTTTATTCCGGCGCTGACCTTTCCTGCGCCGTGATTTTCCGTTTCCATCTCTGATCTCGGATGTACTCGGGTCGCTGGTGCTGCATCTTGCTAACCAGCTGTCTTCTCCTGCACAAAAGCGCGTCATGAGGCTTGTTAGCGCGGCCATCGTTCTTGGCTTCTCTTGGCCGAGGTGTCTGGCGAGCCATTCGTCTCGGACGTTGTGTTTAAAAGCTGCTAAGGCTTCTGCGTCCGGACAATCGACTATTTGGTTCTTTTTGGTAAGGAACCTGTTCCAGAATTTGCACGCTGACTCTCCGGGCTGTTGGGTTATATGACTCAAATCATCTGCATCCGGAGGGCGGACATAAGTCCCTTGGAAATTTGCTCTAAACGCGTCCTCAAGCTCTTCCCAACTTCCAATAGTGTTTTCTGGGAGGCTTTTGAGCCAATGCCGAGCTGTCCCTTTGAGCTTGAGGGGTAGGTATTTTATGGCGTGGAGATCATCTCCTCTAGCCATGTGTATGTGTAGTATGTAATCTTCTATCCAGACTCCGGGGTCTGTTGTGCCGTCATATGCCTCTATGTTTATGGGTTTGAACCCTGCTGGAAATTCATGATCCAGCACCTCATCGGTAAAACATAGCGGGTGTGCGGCGCCCCTGTATTTGGGTGTGCCGCTGTCTTCGAACACTTGTAGTGTTGTGTTACTTCCTGGGGCCCTCTTTTTTGGCCCGTAGATGGACCTAGTTGGGCCGTCCGTTTTCCCAGGATCATAAGTCGGCTTGTGTGCGGTGCCGCTTGTCGCTTTTGGCCTGTCATCTGGCCGTCTATCCGGACAGGCGGCCTCTTTATTTTTTAACTGTGAGGGTTCTATGGCTTCCTCGTCAAATTCTGGCAGCAACTTGCGCTTCGGGTAGCTCTTTGTTTGATGGCCATTGCCATATTTGTCTGCGGTCTTGAGTACTTTGCTCCACTTCATTCTGAGTATGTCTTCCGCTTTTTGAGCTTCCGTTTTTCCTTCTTCAAACTTCTTGCAGTGGCGACGAGTCTTTTGTGAAGGTTCTTATGCTCCGGTGTTGTGTCCGGACTGTTGATTGCTCCGTGAAGTGGTTGATTATCCGGTTCGTCTTGTTCGGATGGTTGCTTGGTTGTATGTTCGTCGTCCGCTGGTTTGCCCTGCTCTATCGCTGCGTCGTTAGAAATGCTGCTTTGATCGAGGCGGGACTTAGGGCGGCGTCTATGTCATCGTTTTGGTTGTTTATCAGCGGGATTATCCTCTGCCGCGTCCCATTGTTCCTCATTATCGCTTCCCTTTGGGGTGTCCACCATATGTATGTCATGTGACGAGGTGGCCTTCCAGTGCCCTATGGGCGCTGGTTCTTGATTGTCTCCGGCATCGTCGTCCATACCGTTGATGTTTTCGGAGTCATAGTTTAGCACGTCGGTTAGATCGTCGACGGTGGCTACGAAGTGGGTGGTGGGTGGGCTCTGAATTTCTTCATTGTCCGCGTCCCGACCATCCTGGCCGTAGTTCGGCCAGGGCTCTCCGGATAGTGAGAGATGCTTCAACGAATTTAAGATATCACCAAAGGGTGAGTGCTGAAAGGTGTCCGCAGCGGTGAATTCCATGATCGGCGCCCAATCGGATTCGACTGGCAGGGGCGCAGGAGGTTCGGAGTCCGGCAGGGGGTTCGGCACCTCGGAGTCATGGGCTTTATGCGGGACAAGGTAAGTGTTCGGCTCCATCGCCGTGGAAGTTGCAGCTCCCGAGGCAGTGTCTAGCCATCCGTCCTCGATCTGAGCGATCGGCCCCGGACTATGAGTCGGAGCGGATTCGTGTGCGGCCTCCAAGGTGCTGCCCGTCGGCAGAGTTAGGTCGTGCCCATCGTGACAGCGCGGCACGCTCGGCTGTGGCTCAGATCCATCGAAGATCAAGTCCCCGCGGATATCGGCCGTGAAGTTTAGGCTTCCAAACCTGACCTAACGGCCAGGGGCGTAGCTTTCGATCTGCTCCAGATGGCCAAGTGAGTTGGCCCGCAGTGCGAAGCCGCCGAATACGAAGATCTGTCCGGGGAGAAAAGTCTCACCCAGGACTGCGTCATTGTCGATTGAAGAGGCCATCAAGCCTATCGGTGACGACACAGAGGAACTCTCAATGAAAGCACCAATGTCGGTGTCAAAACCGGCGGATCTCGGGTAGGGGGTCCCGAACTGTGCGTCTAGGCGGATGGTAACAGGAGACAAGGGACACGATGTTTTACCCAGGTTCGGGCCCTCTTGATGGAGGTAAAACCCTACGTCCTGCTTGATTGATATTGATATTGTGGATGTTTACAAGAGTGGATCTACCACGAGATCAAGGAGGCTAAACCCTAGAAGCTAGCCTATGGTATGATTGTAATGGTTGTTGTTGTGTCCTACGGACTAGAGCCATCCGGTTTATATAGACACCGGAGAGGGCTAGGGTTACATAGAGTCGGTTACAATAGTAGGAGATCTACGTATCCGTATCGCCAAGCTTGCCTTCCACGCCAAGGAAAGTCCCATCCGGACACGGGGCGAAGTCTTCAATCTTGTATCTTCATAGTCTTGGAGTCCGGTCGATGATGATGATAGTCCGGCCGATGATAGTTCGGCCGATGATGGTAGTCCGGCTATCCGGACAACCCCTAATCCGGGACTCCCTCAGCCCCATTACAATCAATGCTTGAGCACACAGTTAGGATAGGAACCAAATTACGGTGTCGCACATTTCTCAATGCATTACATTCTGCGATGAAGCTCTTTTGTGCTCCTCTTGTCTCTAGGTTGAAAACTTCCACATCAATATCATCTTCAACTAGTTTTCCTTGATATACATAACTGTATCTCCCTCCGCCAATTAAGTTGGACGTTGACAATCCCTGTGTTGCTCTGGCTAGATCATTGTAAGAAACTTTGGGAAATTTTGTAGCAAATGATGGTTGAGATATATATTTGCTCATGTATTTTCCTCTCCAAAGCCAAGAGCCAAATATGACCATAGCAAGTGACACCATTATGGCTATTGGGATAACTATTTTGACAACCAAAGAACCCTTGTTTTTAGTTGAATTTGAAGGCATGCTAGCATGTGTAACTCCAACGCCCCACCACAAAGCCCTTGATTTCCATCAGTCCGCATGATAGTTGCATTCTTGAAAATCCCTTTAGTTGGAACCTCATCATGAAGATGGTTGAATGACAAGTCTAGTTCCTCAAGAAGTTGCAGGTTGCCAAGAGATGTTGGTATTGACCCCGTTAAGTTATTGGCAGAAATATTTAAAACTTTTAGGCTGCTTATGTTGCCTAATGAAGTGGCAATGCTTCCGCTGAAATTATTCGAGTCTAACTCAATGTATTCTAAACTTTGACAATCACTGAGAGTGCTTGGAATATCTCCATATAGTTTATTTAATGAAAGTACCAGATATACAAGTAGTTTGGCATTACCCATGTCGGTAGGAAGTTATCCAACAAGGTTATTGAAAGATAATTCAATTACAAATGTTGGGATTCTCAAGATCTCCACCGGAACCCTACCATGAAGATTGTTTTTGGAAATGTCCAAATATTGCAGCATTGGAAAGTTTCCAAAGTTAGGAGGTATCTAGCCAATGAACTAGTTCGAGTATAGATAGATAACTCCTATTTGAGACAAGTTTGACAAGGATGATGGAATGGCCCCAGTAAAGAAGTTTGTGTTTAAAACTATTCTCTGCAGACTTTTGAGAGTTCCAATCCACTCGAGAACCACACCTGTAAACCAATTTCCCACCATTGATACAACAATCAGGTTGCGAAGGTTTGCTATGCCGGAAGGAAAATCTCCTGATAGTTGATTTTCTTCTTTGAAATGTTAACTAATGAACTTGGTACATTCCCCGATAGGCGATTTTGACCTATAGAGAATATATATAGCTCGGTGCAGTTGCATAAGCTAGCCAAAAACTCCCAGTCTTGCTTGCTATGTGCTTCCAGCTGATTGTATTCAAGATTTAAGCAGGGAGTTTGGTAAGTTTGCCAATCATGGTGGGCACTGAAAGGGCTAGTTATTGACTAGAGGGGGGGGGTGAATAAGCGATTTTTAGGAATGTCTTCAAATCATGGGAGTTTCGAAGACAAACAATAGAAACAACACTATTCGAATGCAGCGGAAGGTAGACTACACTAGACAAGCCATAGTCAAGTATTCAATGAAGTGAAAGCACGAAGACTATTAGCAGCTAGGTAGTAAGGATCAGGATGGAAGATAGTATGAAGCCAATCAGAACAGGTAGTCACACAGTGAAGTAAATCAGATAATGCAAGCAGGCAATGACTTCACGAAGACAAACTGTAAGTAGAGAGAAGTGAGAGATAGAACCAGTAGCTTCAGGAGGATAGGGATTTTTTCGACCAGTTCCAGTTGCTGTGACAACTGTACGTCTGGTTAGGGAGGCTGAGATTCAACTCCGAAGACCACGTCTTCACCTTATTCCCCTTGAGCTAAAGGACACCTAGTCCCCGCCCAATCACTCTGGTAAGTCTTCAAGGTAGACTTCCAAACCTTCACAGACTTCGTTCACTGGCAATCCACAATGGCTCTTGGATGCTCAGAACGCAACGCCTAACCGGCTGGAGGATTCACAGTCCTCAAGTGTAACAAGTCTTCAGATCACGCGGACAGAAAGACTTCAGTGATGCCAAACACTCTTTGGGCTCTGGGTGGTTTGGGCTTTGTCCTCGCAAGGATTCTCTCTCAAAGGCTTCGGAGGTGGGTTGCTCTCAAAATGACAAAAGCCGTGTACTAACTCTAAGTAGCCACCAATTTATGGTGTAGGGGGTGGGCTATTTATTGCCACTGGGCAACCCGACCTAATTTGTCCGAAATGACCCTAGGTCACTAAGGAACTGACACGTGTCACAACAGTCAGATTTCAAACACACGCGGCAGCTTGACTTGGGTTACAAGTAAAGCTGACTCATCCGAGTCTGGATAAGATTTTCTCTCATTGTCTTCGCTTGAAGACATAGGATTTGGTTGAGCATCACTTCAATCATTCTGACTTTATTCACTTGGACCCCACTTAACAGTGCGGTGGTTTCTATGACTCAACAAAGAAGAAAAGGAAACAACAAAACAACTAAGTCTTCGCGCTCCATAGTCTTCACTCAATGTCTCATCGTGTCATAGTCTTCAATGTGAATAGCTTCACTGACCACCATTGTCTTCAATGTCTTCACACATTTTTAGGGGTCATCTCTAGCAGGTAAACCGAATCAATGAGGGACTACTACCTGCGTTATCCTGGAATTCTCACAAACACATTAGTCCCTCAACCAGGTTTGTCGTCAATACTCCAAAACCAACTAGGGGTGGCACTAGATGCACTTACAATCTCCCCCTTTTTGGTGATTGATGACAAACTGGTTGAAGTTTTCAACGGGGATAAAAGTATGTGAAATGTAAAGGATTAATATATTGTCTTCACAGGTGGCAAACAGGCTCCCCCTGAAGATGTGCATATACTTGTTTTGCTTTGGAATGTAAATGCACATGGCAGGTTGTACTTGTGGAGATCCTCTTCACCATATGAAGACAATACATCATGCATGAACAGATATACAATAATAATGACATGCATAATGAAAAATGGACGATTGCGAAATGACTTCATGCGGGATTTATCATCGCACAAGCGGAATTTATCATCGCATCACAGAATAGCAGAAAAAGTAGTAGACGACCATCACGATTAAGTGCTACAACTCAAAGAACCAAATGTATCAAGAAAAAAGAGAGTTGTAAACACTAGGCAAAAGTATAGAAACCACCCATATGGACCCGCTTGAAGACTATCAACATATGCTTCTCCCCCTTTTGTCAGTAAGGACCAAAAGGTTTGAAGACATAGTCACTACTCGTTCCCATGAGGAGTAGGTGAAGCAGCAGGGTCGTCGTTGAGGTTTGGTGGTGCAGAAGAACTTGGTGAAGTGTCGATATGCGCCGACGGTGGCGGTGGTGAAGTAGCATCATCGTCGCCATCAAGGACTCTGGCATTGACGGGAGCTGCGGAGGAGGAGTACTCTGAATCTTCAAGAGACGGGGTTCGACGCAAGACAGCATTCCTGGGAGGAGTGGAGTCGAACTTGAATCTTTCGGTGAAGCCATCGTCTTGAAGATCAGCTTCTGCACAGAGCAATGTCAGACTCTTCCAAGACCTCCGACAGGTTTCATGAGTGACAAAGGAATTCTTGGTGGCAAGATTGCGAATGCGATTGACATCCACCAAGAGACTTTGCATTTGTCGTTTGAGCCAATAATGATGCTTGTCATGTTTTTGATGCAAGGCCACGAGAAGCTCTCGGTCATTGAGCACACGAGATCGCTTCCGAGGCCTTGGAGTAATAGTGCTTTCTCTGGCTTCAGTGCGTGCACGGCGAGTGTTGCCGGCCAGAGGATAAACACGAGAAGCAACCTGAACACCTTCAACATGCCGGGAAAAGCTCTGACGATCTGCATTGTGAAGATATAGTGCTTCCTTGGTAGGCTCTGGGTAAATGGCTTCAATGGACATATCAACCTCTGGTAGAAATATGAGATGGTTGCGTGCAGAGGGCTGATAGTCAATGGCAGAGTGAAGCTTGATCAGACGCATAATCCAAGGAGCATAAAACTTCAGACCAAATATGTCAGAGCCAGATGCAGCAAACTGACGAATGAAGAAATCCTGAGTATTGAAGCTTTTGCCATTGAGAATATAGAAGACCAACGTCTTCATTGCACCTTCAAGCTTTGTTGAGGAGGAATGCCCTTTGATGGGCCATAGAGTTCGCCTAATGATGTGATACATGGTGCGGGGCAGATACTCTAGGTCTTCAACAAAGAATTCCTTTGGATATTCAGCATCCTGGGGCAATGGCTTCATCATACTTAGCATTTGGCTCATGTTGGGCTCTGGCTTCTGAAAGATGCTCTCCAATGCATCGCGGTGAAGCTGACAACCAGGTTCATAGAGTTCTCCTGGAGTGGACAGGCCGGTAAGATCAATGAGGTCAAAGGCTTTGGCTTCATGATGGACATTGCCTTTCATCCACTCAAGGACCCATGTCGTTGGATCCCTCTTGTAGCCGCGAATGTGGAGAGTTGCATAAAATTGTAGCAGAAGTTCTTCATTCCAATGCTCCTTATCAGTGACAAACTGGAGCAGGCCCGCATCTCGAAAACAGTCAAGTGCTTCTTCTAAGCAGGCCAGGCCAGCAATGGCTTCAGAATCCAGACACATATGAGGAAATATGCGCCCTTGGTTGTATAGAACGCATGAGTAGTAGCTGCGTTGCTGATAACTCTAGAATCGATCTGATGATATTCTTGGCTTGGAATATGGGTTCTTGGCGTTATCAAAGAAGGTGTTGTGTGCAATGAAGCCGTTGACATTGAATGAGCCTGGTGCTAATGCAGTACCTGGAAACCGTGGCAATCTGGGATTTGGCTTCTGAATCTATGGCTTGTGCTCCACATGATAATAAAATTGAGGTCCGGGAGCAGGCGGAGGAACCAGAATTGGCCATCTCACTGTGACTAGCTCGCCTTTATAGAATGCTTGCTCAATGGTATGATGCCTTGGAGGCGGGACATGAGCAGATGCATTGGAAATGGTGTCAGGCTGCACATTAGTGTGGCAGGTGCATCATTGGCTTCATCCACAGTGTTGACTGTAGGCGCCACATTATCTTCAGCCATGAAAACGTCATTGGCTTCAGTAGTGATGTTGGTGGCCGCCTCAGGATTCTCAACCTCCACTTGAGTAGCTGGAGGGTCGGGCACAGACACGTTCTCCTCGAGAACAACTTCTTGGGTGGTAGGGGGAGTAGAAACACATTCTTCTTCTCCTTGTCTTTCATCGGCTGATGCAGCCGGATTGTCTTCAGAAGCATTAGCTTCAGACACTTGAACTGCCACAGAAGGATTGTCTTCAGGGAACACTTGACGTGCCACTGAGTTGGACTAGTTGGAGTCTTCCTCTGTGATGGTAGTCATGGAGATAGATGGCCTTAGACCTTTGCGAAGCCGTTGAAACACGGGTGACGCCTTTGGCGAGGGTGTGGTCTCCATGTAATTATCATGATTCACCATCGGACTGGTGACTTGCGCTGGTGGAGGACGGGGTGTACTTGGTGAATCTTGACTAGGAGTTGCTGGTTGCGGGCGATCGGCCCATGAGGCATCTTGAGAGATTGGCGTCAAAGGACGACCAATGCTGATGAGCTTGCTGTTCATGAGAACAGGCGATGATACCATTGGGCACTCAATTTGAGGAAGGACTTCATCATCTTCTACATTGTCGTGAGGACCAATGTCTTCAGTCGCGATGGGGTCAACGACTGGAACTTCTTGAGCTTCAGGAGCCTCTGTGGAAGCAGACTCATGTATTATCAACTAACGCTGAGCAAAAGCAATGGGCTCGACAACAAGGGGCTCTTTGGGAGCAACCCGATCTTTCTTCTTGGTTTTTCTCTTCTTGGGGGGTGGTGCATCATCAGCGGTGTTCTTGATTTTTCACTTTCTGGCTTCAGCTTCAGCTGCCTTGGTTTTGTTCTGTTCTGAAGCCACTGTGGGGACCTTAGGCTTTGAGCATGTCATGCTCGCCGGGAAGACAATGTGAGGTTCTTCCCGCCTTGGAGCTTCAGTTGGGGCCACAGTAGACTTCTTCTTCTTTTTGGCAGCCATCTTGGGGTCAATGCGTGGACGCCCAAGTGCCTTGCGCTTTTCAGCTTTGTTGTAAGCTTGAACACACTTGGCAGCAAGATTTTTAATGCGCTCTCTTGAACCTTTGGCTTCTTGATACGTCTCCAACGTATCTATAATTCATGAAGCATTCATGCTATTTTATTATCTGTTTTGAATGATTATGGGCTTTATTATACACTTTTATATTACTTTTGGGACTAACCTATTAACCGGAGGCCCAACCCATATTGCTGTTTTATTGCCTGTTTCGGTATTTCGAAGAAAAGGAATATCAAATGGAGTCCAAACGGAATGAAACCTTCGGGAGCGTGATTTTTAGGAAGAATATGATCCGGGAGACTTGGAGTTCACGTCAGAAGAGCATCGAGGAGTCCACGAGATAGGGGGCATGCCCACCCCCCTGGGCGCGCCCTACCCTCTCGTGGGCCCCTCGAGGCTCCCCCGACCGACTTCTTTCACCTATATAAGCCTACGTACCCTAAAAACACTGAATATCAAGATAGATCGGGAGTTCCGCCGCCGCAAGCCTCTGTAGCAACCAAAAACCTCTCGGGAGCCCGTTCCAGCACCCTGCCGGAGGGGGAATCCATCACCGGTGGCCATCTTCATCATCCCGGCGCTCTCCATGAGGAGGAGGGAGTAGTTCACCCTCGGGGCTGAGGGTATGTACCAGTAGCTATGTGTTTGATCTCTCTCTCTCGTGTTCTCTCTATGGCACGATCTTGATGTATCGCGAGCTTTGCTATTATAGTTGGATCTTATGATGTTTCTCCCCCTCTACTCTCTTGTGATGAATTGATTTTTCCTCTTGAAGTTATCTTATCGGATTGAGTCTTTAATGATTTGAGAACACTTGATGTATGTCTTGCCGTGATTATCTGTGGTGACAATGGGATATCGTGTGCCACTTGATGTATGTTTTGGTGACCAACTTGCGGGTTCCGCCCATGAACCTATGCATAGGGGTTGGCGCACGTTTTTGTCTTGACTTTCCGGTAGAAACTTTGGGGCACTCTTTGAAGTACTTTGTATTGGTTGAATAGATGAATCTGAGATTGCGTGATGCATATCGTATAATCATGCCCATTGATACTTGAGGTGACAATGGAGTATCTAGGTGACATTAGGGTTTTGGTTGATTTGTGTCTTAAGGTATTATTCTAGTATGAACTCTATGATAGATTGAGCGGAAAGAATAGCTTCATGTTATTTTACTACGAACTCTTGAATTGATAGAACAGAAAGGATAACTTTGAGGTGGTTTTGTATCCTACCATAATCTCTTCGTTTGTTCTCCGCTATTAGTGTCTTTGGAGTGACTCTTTGTTGCATGTTGAGGGATTGTCATATGATCTATCTATGTTATTATTGTTGAGAGAACTTGCACTAGTGAAAATATGAACCTTAGGCCTTGTTTCCTACCATTGCAATACCGTTTACGCTCACTTTTATCGCTTGCTACCTTGCTGTTTTTATAATTTCAGATTACAAATACCTTTATCTACTATCTATATTGCACTTGTATCACAATCTCTTCGCCGAACTAGTGCACCTATACAATTTACCATTGTATTGGGTGTGTTGGGGACACAAGAGACTCTTTGTTATTTGGTTGCAGGGTTGCTTGAGAGAGACCATCTTCATCCTACGCTTCCCACGGATTGATAAACCTTAGGTCATCCACTTGAGGGAAATTTGCTACTGTCCTACAAACCTGTGCACTTGCAGGCCCAACAACGTCTACAAGAAGAAGGTTGTGTAGTAGATGTCAAGCTCTTTTCTGGCGCCGTTGCCGGGGAGGCTAGGTAAGCGTCACTCACACCCCGTCAACTAAGCTCTTTTTTGGCGCCGTTGCCGGGGAGGTGAGTGCTTGAAGGTATATCTTTAGATCTTGCAATCGAATCTTTTGTTTCTTGTTTTATCTCTAGTTTAGTCTATAGAAGAAAACCACAAAAAAATGGATTTGAGTTTGTCTCATACGCTTCATCTTTTTAATATCTTTCGTGAGTATGATGGAAAGGAAAATTGTGCTCAAGTGCTAGAAGAAGAGGTCTATAAAATGTTTGATACTAAATCTTTGAATAATGAGCATGATTACAATGTTGTTAATATGAACTCCTTGAATATCCATGATGCTAATGATATGCAAAGCCACAAGCTTGGGGAATCTATGATTGATGAATATGATATTTTTGTCCCCCAAGTTTTGATGAGCAAAGTTGTTATGATGATAGCATGCCTATTATCTATGATGATTATATTGATGAAAGTGGGTTTGGAAGAGTGTCAACTTTAGGAAGTAGTTATCCCACTATTTTGGAGGATGTTGAATCTTATTGTGATGAATATGAAAGTGGATTTGGAAGAGTGTCAACTTTATTTAGTGATGACTCCACTATCTTGGAAGTGGTTTCAATCGATTATGTTGAGAACAAAGTTGCTACTTATGATGATTATTGTGATGAAACTTATGCTATAAAAAGTAGTGATGATTATATTTATAAAACTTGTCATGATTATGATTACCCTTTTTCTGAACATTACTCTTTTAATGTGGAAACAATTTTTGGTGTTCAAGTCTCTTATGGTACTCTCACTATTCTGAATGAGAAGAATTTTGCTTATGTGGAGAGTAGTAAATTTTCTATGCTTGTAGATCATGAAAAGAATTCTTTAGGTGCTGGTTATATTGTTGAATTCATTCATGATGCTACTGAAAATGATTATGAGGGAGGAACATATGCTTGTAGGAATTGCAATAATGTCAAGTTTCCTCTCTATGTGCTTAAAATTTTGAAGCTATGCTTGTTTTACCTTCCTATGCTAGTTGATTATTGTTTCAATAAGTTGTTTGCTCAAAAAATCCCTATGCATAGGAAGTGGGTTAGACTTAAATGTGCTAGTCATATGCTTCATGATGCTCCCATTATGTTTCAATTCTTATCTTTTATGTGAGCATCATAGCCATCATCATGCCTAGCTAGAAAGACATTAAAGAAAAGCGCTTGTTGGGAGACAACCCAATATTTATCCTTAATGTTTTTGTGTTTACACATGATTATGTTACTGTAGTAATCATGTTTTATAGCTTTTGTTTCAGTAAAGTGCCAAGTAGAACCTTTGGGAAGACTTGGGTGAAGTTTATGTGATCTTACTGTAAAAAACAGAAACTTTTGCGCTCACGATATTAGCTGCCATTTTTTTACTGGAGAGTGATTTTAGGTTGATTCTTTTTGAAGATGATTAATAGACAAATTCCTCAGGTCCACCAATTTATTTCAGAATTTTTTGAGTTCCATAAGTATACGTTTGATACATATTACTACAGACTGTTCTGTTTTTGACAGATTCTGTTTTCTATGTGCTGTTTGCTTATTTTGATGAATCTATGAGTAGTATCGGAGGGTATGAACCATATAGAAGTTACAATACAGTAGATATTACACCAATATGAATTTATAATGAGTTCACAACAGTACCTAAGTGGTGATTTATTTTCTTATAGTAACGGAGCTTACGAGTTTTGTGTCGAGTCTTGTGTGGTTGAAGTTTTCAAGTTTTGGGTAAGGATTCGATGGACTATGGAATAAGGAGTGGAAAGAGCCTAAGCTTGGGGATTCCCAAGGCACCCCAAGGTAATATTCAAGGTCAACCAAGAGCCTAAGCTTGGGGATGCCCCGGAAGGCCTCCCCTCTTTCGTCTTCGTTCATCGGTAACTTTACTTGGAGCTATATTTTTATTCACCACATCATATGTGTTTTGCTTGGAGTGTCATTTTCTCTTGTTAGTATTTGCTTTCTGTTATTTAGAATAATGTTTTGCATCTTTAGTTTCAATAAAAATGTCAAGGATAGCCTTTACCATGCTTATTTTGCAAGTATACATGTTGCTGTTTGAAAACAGAAAGTTTACCGCTGTTGCAAAAATTCCCTAGAAAAGTTAGAGAATGGTATAATGTTGAATCTTTTTGAATATTGAGCTATGATAAATATTCTACAGCATAGTATTTTTCTCATAATTTGTGGAGTTAGGGAAGTATTGATACTCTTGCATTCTTTACAGACTGTACTGTTTTGGCAGATTGCTGTTATGGTTGCATTGTTTGCATATGTTTGCTTGTTTAATGATTCTATTTGAGGATAGGAGTGTTAAATATGCAGGGGAATTTAGTATGAAATGTTGAATAATAATTTTAGTGATTTGTTACAGTAGAAAATGATAAGGTTTTGCATTGGTTTATACTAACCTATCTCACGAGTTCTTGTTGAGTTTGTTGTGGATGAAGATTTTGATAAAAAGAGAAACCATGATATGATAGGAATTAAGGAGACACAAAAGTTCAAGCTTGGGGATGCCCAAGGCACCCCAAGATAATATTTCAAGAAGTCTCAATCATCTAAGCTTGGGGATGCCCTGGTAGGCATCCCACCTTTCTTCTTCAACAACTATCGGTTAGTATCAGTTGAGCCTAAGTTTTTGCTTCTTCACATGAGTTGTGCTATCCTTGCAATGTCATTTTATTTTGTTTTGCTTGCTGTTCGAATAAAATACCAAGATCTGAATTTCTTTAATGAGAGAGAGTCTTCACATAGTTACATAATTATTTAGCTACTCATTGATCTTCACTTATATCTTTTTGGAGTAGTTTGTCATTTACTCGTGTGCTTCACTTCTATCCTATGAGTAAATGGTTGAATGAGTTGAATGCCGTAAATCTGAAATTATATATGTATCATTTGCTTATCCCATGGGGAGTAATGACTTCACATCTAAGAAGTAGAGGTTGTAAATTTATTGAAGGTTAGCAAGCATTGTATTGGTCATTTGAACAATTCATGAAAGAATATTTAAGGAAGAGAGATTCCACATATAAATATACTATCCTAGACATCTTTGATAATTGTGAGCACCCATTAAGTATGACATGCTAAAGAGTTGATGTTGGACAAGGAAGACAACGTAATGGGTTATGTTTTCTCACATCTCAGTTAAAGTATATTGTCATGGATCATTCAAACATGTTGAGCTTGCCTTTCCCCCTCATGCGAACCAAAAATTCCTTGCACCAAGTAGAGATACTACTTGTGCTTCCAAATATCCTTAAACCCAGTTTTGCCATGAGAGTCCACCATACCTACCTATGGATTGCGTAAGATCCTTCAAGTAAGTTGTCATCGGTGAAAGCAATAAAAATTTCTCTCTAATTATGCATGACTTATTAGTGCGGAGAAAATAATCTTTGTACAATCTTTGTATGGAAGCAATAAAAGCGACGAACTACATAATAAAGGTCCATATACAAGGGGCAATATAAAGTGACGTTCTTTCACAATAAGATTTTGTGTATCCAACCCTAAAAGCGCATGACAACCTCTGCTTCCCTCTACGAAGGGCCTATCTTTTACTTTATGTCTTTTACTTTATGCAAGAGTCAAGGTGATCTTCACCTTTCCCTTTTTCATTTTATCCTTTGGCAAGCACTTTGTGTTGGGGTGATCCTAATATATATATCCAATTGGATGTAAGTTAGCATGAACTATTATTGTTGACATCACCCAAAGGTGAATACGTTGGGAGGCAACACTATAAGCCCCTATCTTTCTCAGTGTTCGATTAAAACTCCATAACCATTAGTATTGCGTGAGTGTTAGCAATTGTAGAAGACTATATGATAGTTGAGTATGCGGAGTTTGCTATTCCTGAAAATAAGATGAATTGCAATTGTTTGATGACTAAGAATGAAGTTTGCTAGTTTTGAAGAAAGTTTATGGTCTATGCTTTAACATGTGAATTACTTGTTACTTATTCCTGAGAAGTTTTATGAGATGAACTACTGTTATGACATATAATCATGCTAGAAAAGGTGATTGCAATTATCATTGATCAAACTTGTGCACCTTCTAGCATTCACACTTCATAAATTCTTTCTTTATCATTTACCTACTCGAGGATGAGTAGGAATTAAGCTTGGGGATGCTGATACATCTCCAACATATCTATAATTTATGAAGCATTCATGCTATTTTATTATCTGTTTTGAATGATTATGGGCTTTATTATACACTTTTATATTACTTTTGGGACTAACCTATTAACTGGAGGCCCAACCCATATTGCTGTTTTATTGCCTGTTTCAGTATTTCGAAGAAAAGGAATATCAAACGAAGTCCAAACGGAATGAAACCTTCGTGAGCGTGATTATTAGGAAGAATATGATCCAGGAGACTTGGAGTTCACATCAGAAGAGCATCGAGGAGGCCACTAGATAGGGGGGCACGCCCACCCCCTGGGCGCGCCCTACCCTCTCGTGGGCCCCTCGAGGCTCCCCCGACCGACTTCTTTCGCCTATATAAGCCTACGTACCCTAAAAACATCGAATATCAAGATAGATCGGGAGTTCCGCCGCCGCAAGCCTCTATAGCCACCAAAAACCTCTCGGGAGCCCGTTCCAGCACCCTGCCGGAGGGGGAACCCATCACCGGTGGCCATCTTCATCATCCCGGCGCTCTCCATGAGGAGGAGGGAGTAGTTCACCCTCGGGGCTGAGGGTATGTACCAGTAGCTATGTGTTTGATCTCTCTCTCTCTCGTGTTCTCTCTATGGCACGATGTTGATGTATCACGAGCTTTGCTATTATAGTTGGATCTTATGATTTTTCTCCCCCTCTACTCTCTTGTGATGAATTGAGTTTTCCTCTTGAAGTTATCTTATCGGATTGAGTCTTTAATGATTTGAGAACACTTGATGTATGTCTTGCCGTGATTATCTGTGGTGACAATGGGATATCATGTGCCACTTGATGTATGTTTTGGTGACCAACTTGCGAGTTCCGCCCATGAACCTATGCATATAGGGGTTGGCACACGTTTTCGTCTTGACTTTCTGATAGAAACTTTGGGGCACTCTTTGAAGTACTTTGTGTTGGTTGAATAGATGAATCTGAGATTGTGTGATGCATATCATATAATCATGCCCACGGATACTTGAGGTGACAATGGAGTATCTAGGTGACATTAGGGTTTTGGTTGATTTGTGTCTTAAGGTGTTATTCTAGTATGAACTCTATGATAGATTGAGCGGAAAGACTAGCTTCATGTTATTTTACTACGAACTCTTGAATAGATAGAACAGAAAGGATAACTTTGAGGTGGTTTTGTATCCTACCATAATCTCTTCGTTTGTTCTCCGCTATTAGTGTCTTTGGAGTGACTCTTTGTTGCATGTTGAGGGATTGTCATATGATCTATCTATGTTATTATTGTTGAGAGAACTTGCACTAGTGAAAATATGAACCTTAGGCCTTGTTTCCTACCATTGCAATACCGTTTACGCTCACTTTTATCGCTTGCTACCTTGCTGTTTTTATAATTTCAGATTACAAATACCTTTATCTACTATCTATATTGCACTTGTATCACAATCTCTTCGCCGAACTAGTGCACCTATACAATTTACCATTGTATTGGGTGTGTTGGGGACACAAGAGACTCTTTGTTATTTGGTTGCAGGGTTGCTTGAGAGAGACCATCTTCATCCTATGCCTCCCACAGATTGATAAACCTTAGGTCATCCACTTGAGGGAAATTTGCTACTGTCCTACAAACCTGTGCACTTGCAGGCCCAACAACGTCTACAAGAAGAAGGTTGTGTAGTAGACATCACTTCTTCACATTTCTTACGAAACGCCTCCTTGAGGTCATTCAGCATCAGCTTGAGTTTCTGAACATCAGCCACACTAAGCTTGGCCACATGCTTCTTGAACTGCTCTTTCTCAAAGTCAAGCTTGTTCTTCAATTCAACAATTCGCTGAGCCAGAGCCAGCTCAGGAGCAATTGCGCCTTGGAAGGCGACGCTGATGCCAATGGGGAGTTGAAGATCATCAAAACTGAGATCCTGATTGTCAAACCATTCATCAATGAAATTGTCCAAAATGTTCACATTGAAGAGGGGCAGATCATTGAAGATCTCCGCCTCTTGCTTGCTCTTTATCGGCTGCTCAAGAGCATCGTTGCCAAACTCCTCATCCGAAGACAGATCAATGGCTTTAGATTCGTTCCTCAGAACGGTAGATGGTGTCAGTGCTTGACTGGATCTTTGAGCAGTTTTCTTCTGTGGCTTCTCGCGCTTCTTGGAGATGCGAGAGAGATCTTCAGAGGTGTTACTTGGAGCAGGAGGGGCAGTTGCCAATGGCTTCACTCGAGAAGCTTTTGGTGCAGCAGTTGGTTTTAAAGCCTTAGCTTTCTTTTGCTTAAGTGGCTGAGAAGGAGGAGCTGGTGCATCAGAATTAACATCATCATCAGAATGATCCATATTTGCACCTTGGACAGCAATGTGTGTGATGAGGCTAGCAAGATTGTAGAAGGGGTCGATCCTGTTCTCATTGGCTTCACGGGAGCCATCGTCCCGAAGTGAAGAAGGACCAGGGTTGAAGTCAAGTCCTAATGCCTTCTTGTTCTTCGCAGCAGAGTCTTTGGAGAACTGGTAGTTGCGCTTGAACAGATGGTCTTCACGGCACCACAACAGAGAAGAAGAGTCAGTGTTCTCTGGCTGCGGTCCGCGAATCATGCACGGATAGAATTCTCGTTGAATGGCTTTAGAACGGGACCGGGGTTGAAGATCTTTGTATACAATATCTCCCCAGGGTCCCTTGATGGCATTCTTCTCTGCATACTCTTCTGTGACGAAAAGGTACTTGAACCATTCCTCTGCCCAATATCTTCGAATCCACTGGATTCGATTCTTGCGTCCTGTATAGGTTTCCTCTGGGTCTGTCTTGTATAGCTCGTGCAAATCTGGAGGCAAATCCTTGGAGGTGTTCCCACGGCGCTTTCTGCCACCCTTTCTTGCTGACTTTTCAGTGGCCATAAAGTTTAATCTAAAAGGCTTTAGTACTTGCAAAGGCTTCCAACGGCTGGTTAGACAAGAAATGGCTTCAGGAGAATTGATGTGACTCTGTAAGAATTCTACAAACAAATGCAGACTATGAGAACCAAGGGATTCTCCCACGGACATGTACCTGTGACAACATTAGAGGTGCGAGGGAAGGGGAAGAGGTCATATGCATTCTCAGAAGATTTTGAAGATAAATCAGTTTGAAGACATTGACCTCATAACGCGAAGACGTTCACTTGTTTGATGAGAGTCGGTTCCATATTTGTACGAATCCAAGAATAAGTACAAGTGAGGAATCTAACTTGTAAAGAAGCATAAGTGAATATACTATGCATAGTATGAGATGCATAAGGAGATAGATTCAATCTTTGGAGATCTAGAAACCACTTTTGGTAAAGAAGGATGAATCCATCAGATCGAAAAGACTGTAAAAAGTGAATTTTAATTTCCACACGAAGAACTGCTAGACGGAGCGAAGTTGGAGGCCGAGCAGTTCGATCTTTTGTTCCCTAACTTGGCGACGGAGGACACCTACGGCAACGGCGGAGAGGATGAGGTCCGCGGTCGGCGTGAGGACGGCGTCGGAGAAGTTGCGGCAGCTAAGCGCTTCGTCACCGGCGTCGTCGAGAGCTAGCGGAGGCGCTAGGGTTTTCGAGAGGTGGCGAGGTGGAAGAAGAATTTTTGACCAGATGTGACGGGTATTTATAAGGAAAGAGACGGCACAACGCAATTACACAGGTGCCCCTGGCGGTTCACATCTGAAGCGCATGTGGCAAGCATGCAACACCTTGGAAGTTGTTCTATGTTCCAACGCACGCCTGGACTGTCGGGGTGGTCGTTCCGAATTCTCCGGCTTTCAGGCAATTAGGATATAGCATTAAAAACAAATATAAATGTTTGTCAGATTGACTTCGCCTGACAAGGTTCAGTGAAGATAATCGACAGTTTTCAATAGAATGCATATGATTTGGATAGATAGAGTTGAGGTAGAAGCATAGATAGGTTAGGGTCCAATCACATTCACTTAATCAAAAGATTCAGTACGAAGTCATAGCCATAAGTGAATGTCGTAGAGGACAGAACAAAAATATGTATACCTAGCATAACACCAAATCAACATGATGAAGATAAATCAAGATGAAAGATTCATGAATATAACGTCAAGGGAAACACTTCAAACAAAAGTTTGGTGGTGGCGTTACCCACCGTATAGGAAGTATTAGAACCAGACACGGTGCACAATTATCGTGGTGCTCCGAAGTCAAATTTTGCATTAATGTATTCACACTTAGAGTGTATGTCTTCATTGATTGAAGATATACGTTACTTTGCGTGTTGCACATCTAAGTCATCAAAATGCATAAGTGTTAGGATGTGTGTCCAGTTCACAGGACATTTGAGGATTCTAAGATATTTTGCTCATACTGCAACTTGCAAAACCTTTTCTCATCCAAGGGCTTTGTGAAGATATCAGCCAATTGCTCTTCAGTGTTGACGTGAATGATATCAATATCTTCCTTCATAACATGATCTCTGAGAAAGTGATGACGAATCTCAATGTGCTTTGTCTTCGAGTGCTGAACTAGGTTGTTGGCAATCTTGATGGCACTCTCATTGTCGCAGTAGAGTGGCACATTCTTCAGGTGTATACCATAATCCTTGAGAGTTTGCTTCATCTAAAGAAGCTGAGCACAGCAAGATCCCACAGCAATGTATTCAGATTCAGCAGTGGAGAGAGATACACAGTTCTGCTTCTTTGAAGACCAACAGACAACAGATCGTCCCATAAAGTGACATGTGCATGATGTGGACTTGCGATCAACCTTGTCACCAGCATAATCAACATATGAGAATCCAACTAGATCAAACTCTGAGCCCTTCGGATACCATAATCCTAGTGTTGGGGTGTAAGCCAAATGTCGAAGAATTCGCTTCACAGCTAAGTGATGCGATTCCTTTGGTGCCACTTGGAATCGGGTACACATGCAAACACTAAGCATTATATCTGGCCTAGATGCACATAAATAAAGCAAAGAACCAATCATGGAGCGGTATACCTTTTGATCGAACTCTTTACCATTGTCGTCGGGACCCAGATGACTTTTGGTTGGCATTGGCGTCATGTATCCTTTGCAGTCTTGCATACCAAACTTCTTCAGGCAATCCTTGAGGTATATTTCTTGAGATATGAAGATGCCATTGCATTGCCGATGGATTTGGAGACCCAGAAAGAACTTCAGCTCGCCCATCATGGACATCTGATATTGCTCTTGCATCATGTGACCAAACTCATCACTATATTTCTTGTTGGTGCAGCCGAAGATAATGTCATCCACATAGATTTGGCACACAAACAGTTCACCATCGTATGTCTTCGTGAAGAGTGTAGGATCTAATGAACCAGGTTTGAAGCCTTTGCTCTTCAGGAAGTCTTTGAGCGTATCATACCAAGCACGAGGGGCTTGTTTGAGGCCATACAGTGCCTTGTTGAGCTTGTATACCATATCAGGATGTTTTGGATCTTCAAAGCCAGGAGGTTGTGCGACATATACTTCTTCTTCTATTTTTTCATTGAGAAAAGCACTCTTCACATCCATTTGATACAGAAGAATGTTGTGATGATTTGCATAGGCTAGCAGTATGCGAATGGCTTCAAGCCTTGCCAACGGAGCAAATGTTTCATCGAAGTCTATTCCTTCCACTTGAGTGTAACCTTGTGCAACGAGACGAGCCTTGTTTCTGACCACTTGACCATTCTCATCTTGCTTGTTGCGATATATCCATTTGGTGCCAATGATATTGTGCTTCCAAGGATTAGGACGCTTGACCAATTCCCACACATTATTTAGCTCGAACTGTTTAAGCTCTTCTTGCATAGCTTGAATCCATTCAGGTTCCATGAAGGCTTCATCAACTTTCTTGGGTTCAGAGATTGAGACAAATGCAAAATGCCCACATAAATTGGTTAGCTGTGTTGCTCTTTGAGTTGCTTTTGAACGAGTGAGTGGACCAGGTGCATTCAAGCTGTCAATTATCTTCTCAATCTGAACTTCATTTGCAACACGGGGATGAACAGGACGAAGATTTTGCTCTTGCTGATCAATGCCATTATTTGGGGGATTGTCTTCAGGCTGAGCACTGTCTTCAGGTTGATTAGGTGCAGAAATGAGAAGCTCCTCTTCAGTTTGATTCTCAGAAGGTATGATATCTCCAATTCCCATCTGCTTGATAGATTCACTTAAGGTACTTCATCTAGCACATTTGGCAGGTGCTCTCTTTGCGAGCCGTTAGTCTCATCGAACCGCACATCTACAGTTTCAACCACTTTATAGTGAAAGAGGTTGAAGACTCTGTAGGAGTGCGAATCCTTTCCGTAACCAAGCATAAAACCTTCATGTGCTTTCGGTGCAAATTTTGAAGTGTGATGTGGATCCTTGATCCAGCACCTAGCACCAAATACTCTGAAGTAGCTTACATTTGGCTTCTTACCAGTTAGGAGTTCATAGGACATTTTCTTCAGAAGCTTGTGAATATAAACACGGTTGATGATGTGGCAAGCAGTGTCAATGGCTTTAGGCCAGAACTTCCGTGGAGTTTTGTACTCATCAAGCATCGTTCGGACCATCTCAATGAGAGTTCTGTTCTTGCGCTCTGTGATGCCATTCTGCTGAGGTGTATAGGGAGTAGAGAACTCATGAGTGATACCCAGGGTATCCAGATACAGGTCGAGGCCGGTGTTCTTGAACTCAGTGCCATTGTCGCTTCTGATGTGCTTGATCTTGATGCCATAGTTCGTCATGGCACGATTGGCGAAGCTTCTGAAGACATCCTGCACTTCAGTCTTGTAGAGGATTATATGCACCCAGGTATATCTAGAGTAATCATCAACAATGACGAACCCATAGAGACAAGCAGTAGCATTGAGAGTAGAGTAGTGAGTAGGGCCAAAGAAGTCCATGTGTAGCAGCTCGAAAGGTTGAGATGTAGTCATGATGGTCTTCGGGCGATGCTTGGCCTTGGTCATCTTTCCAGCTTCACAGGCACCACATAGATGCTCCTTCTTGAACTTGACGCCTTCAATACCCACGACATGCTTCTTCTTCATGAGAGTGTGCAAGTTCCTCATGCCAGCATGCCCTAGCCTTCGATGCCAGAGCCATCACTCTGAAGCTTTTGCTAGAAGACATACATCCATCTGTGGTCCTGCTGAGAAATCTACCATATATAGATCATCTTTCCGATATACTTCAAAGACTACAGACTTGTCAGATTCCATTAGCACAAGGCATCGATATTTTCCAAATAGCACAATCATGTTTAAGTCACAAAGCATTGAGACAGACATTAAGTTGAAACCAAGGGATTCAACAAGCATCACTTTATCCATGCGCTGATCCCTTGATATTGCAACTCTACCTAGACCCAATACCTTGCTTTTACAAGTGTCAGCAAATGTGATGTGACTTTTGTCTGATGGACGTAGCGTTGAATCCATCAGAAGACTTTGATCGCCAGTCATGTGATTAGTGCATCCACTGTCCATAATCCATTTTGAAGTATGAGGTGTCATAGCCTACGAGGGGATAGGCTTCACCAAGTGAGTTGTGAAGCAAAAACATTTGATGAACAAGTGGAACATGGAAGTTCAGATCTTGGTTAGGATAGATAGGATGAATGTCAAGGAATCCTGGAACAAAGTACATAGTAATACCATTTGGGCATTTTATCTTGTGCCCCACAAGATGTTTAAGGTCCCCAGCATTTGTTTTGGACGCCTTAGTTTTCCGGCTGGAGACCTTTCCCTGCAAAAGAGAGTTAAGTTTTCTTAACCACCCACATCTTCAGGGGTGGCTTAGAAGCAATGAGTCTAAGTGCAGCATTTGAGAATTTTGGCTTTGGAGCCCTAGTAAATAGCCTTGCAGGGGGTTAATAATACTCATATGAATAAGCAGAAAAGTTCTTAGTTCTATGAACATAGCGGTTTGATGAAACATGCTCATATTCATAGGTCTGAGTATGATTTCCCTGCAAAACATTGACGTTAGGGTGGCTCAGATGAGTCCACGGTCTGTATGAAGCTTTAGGACCATATGAAGCCTTTGGTATGGGGTTTGTCTCCTTCACAGGTGGTGTCATGATGAAATTCACTGGAAGATTCTCAAGACAACTTTTAGGTACCCATATCTTCTTCATAGGTGGTACATTCCTGCAGTTAGTACCAATATACCTGGCAAACACTTCACCATTCTGATTCTTAAACAGTTTATAGTTTGCATCAAAGGATTCATCAATGATAATGGGGTTAGCACAAGTAAAACCAGATAAGGTGGATGGATCTACTGAAGGTTCCTTTGCAGCAACCCATGTGGTTTTGGGGTACTGCTCAGGCTTCCAGTACGACCCATCAACATTCATTTTCCTCTCGAACCCAACACCCTCTTTCCTAGGGTTTCGGTTCACAATCTGTTTTTTGAGGACATCACATAATGTTGGATGCCCTTTGAGACTTTTGTACATCCCTGTCTCAAGCAGTGTCTTCAAGCTGGCATTCTCATCAGCAATAGTAGTGGTATCCTCAACAAAGGGGTTAGTTACCACATCAGCAGTTGAAGATATTGCAACAGGAGCAGCAGTAGAACATTCAGCAACAGAGGCAGCGTTATCACGCTCAATGCATTTTAGGCATGGTGGTTCAAATCCTTCCTGAGCGGGACTGATCTGTTGAGCGCGGAGTGACTCGTTCTCCTTTTGAAGATCTTCATGAGCCGATCTCAATTTCTCAAGTTCCTGCTTCCTTTGAAGATAATCATAGGAAAGCTTTTCATGAGAAGTTGAGAGCGATTCATGTCGACCTTCAAGTTCCTGGTACTTAACATGAAGATTTTTGATATCTTCAATTAAGGACTGAGACTTGGTCATTTCCGCATCCAACAGTTCATCGCTTTTGTCTAACAGTTTTTGAGTATGTTCCATAGCTTTCTGTTGTTCAATTGCAATTTTAGCAAGTGTTTTGTAACTAGGTTTGGATTCACCATCACAGTCATCTTCACTATATGTTTGAAAGTAAGCATCGCATGATTTTACCTTGGCACCACGTGCCATGAAGCAATAGGTGGGAGGCGAGTCGTCCTTGGCATTATCATCAGTGTTGGTGACGGAGCAATTGTCTTCAGTGTTGAAGATGGACTTGGCGACGTAGGCTGTAGCTAGAGCCAGACTCGCAACACCAGAGTCAGACTCTTCCTTAGACTCCACCTCCACCTCCTCAGAAGCAGACTTCTCCTCTGAATCCATTTCCTTGCCAACAAAAGCACGGGCCTTGCCAGATGAGCTCGTCTTGTGTGATGAAGACTTGGAAGAGGACTTGGAAGAAGACTTTGAGGATTTCTTCTTCTTCTTCTTGTCATCAGAATCATATTCTTTGCTCTTCTTTTTCTTCTTCTCATTGTCCCATTGTGGACACTCAGAGATGTAGTGACCAGGTTTCTTGCACTTGTGACAGGTTCTCTTCTTGTGGTCATAGGCAGAAGCTTCATCATTCCTTGAGCTAGATCGTGAAGACTTTCTGAAGCCTTTCTTCTTGGTGAACTTCTGGAACTTCTTCACAAGCATAGCAAGCTCCTTTCCAATGTCTTCAGGATCACCAGAACTGCACTCAGATTCTTCTTCAAATGAGGAAGCAGCAGCCTTTGCCTTCAAAGCGCGAGTTCGGCCATAGTTGGGGCCATAGATATCTCGTTTCTCAGATAGCTGGTACTCATGTGTGTTGAGCCTCTCAAGTATGTCAGATGGATCGAGAGACTTGAAATCAGGGCGTTCTTGTATCATCAGGGCTAAGGTGTCAAATGAGCTGTCAAGAGATCTCAGTAGTGTCTTCACTATTTCATGCTTTGTGATCTCAGTGGCGCCGAGTGCCTGGAGCTCATTTGTGATATCAGTAAGGCGATCAAATGTGAGCTGGACATTCTCATTGTCGTGTCTCTTGAAGCGGTTGAAGAGGTTGCAGAGAGTACTGATCCGTTGATCTCGCTAAGTGGAGACGCCTTCATTGACCTTGGAGAGCCAGTCCCAGACTAGCGTCGACGTTTCCAAAGCACTCACACGACCATATTGTCCTTTGGTCAGATGACCACAGATGATGTTCTTGGCTGTAGAGTCCAGTTGAATGAACTTCTTGACATCAGCAGGGGTGACACCTTCACCAGTCCTGGGAACGCTGTTCTTGACGACATACCATAGATCGACATCAATGGCTTCAAGATGCATGCCCATCCTATTCTTCCAGTAGCGATACTCAGTGCCATCAAAGATGGGGCATGCAGCGGAGACTTTGATTATCCCTGCAGTCGACATAGCTAAAACTCCAGGTGGTTAAACCGAATCACACGGAACAAGGGAGTACCTTGCTCTGATACCAGTTGAAAGGGCTA
>NC_041383.1:814919130-814928129 GCF_002162155.2 Triticum dicoccoides | reverse complement strand
GGCGATCTTTAGGAATGTCTTCAAATCATGGGAGTTTCGAAGACAAACAATAGAAACAACACTATTCGAATGTAGCGGAAGGTAGACTACACTAGACAAGCCATAGTCAAGTATTCAATGAAGTGAAAGCACGAAGACTATTAGCAGCTAGGTAGTAAGGATCAGGATGGAAGATAGTATGAAGCCAATCAGAACAGGTAGTCACACAGTGAAGTCAATCAGATAATGCAAGCAGGCAATGACTTCACGAAGACAAACTGTAAGTAGAGAGAAGAAAGAGATAGAACCAGTAGCTTCAGGAGGACAGGGATTTGTTCGACATGTTCCAGTTGTTGTGACAACTGTACGTCTGGTTAGGGAGGCTGAGATTCAACTCAGAAGACCGTGTCTTCACCTTATTCCCCTTGAGCTAAGGACACCTAGTCCCCGCCCAATCACTCTGGTAAGTCTTCAAGGTAGACTTCCATACCTTCACAGACTTCGTTCACTGGCAATCCACAATGGCTCTTGGATGCTCAAAACGCAACGCCTAACCGGCTGGAGGATTCACAGTCCTCAAGTGTAACAAGTCTTCAGATCACGCGGACAGAAAGACTTCAGTGATGCCAAACACTCTTTGGGCTCTGGGTGGTTTGGGCTTTGTCCTCGCAAGGATTCTCTCTCAAAGGCTTTGGAGGTGGGTTGCTATGAAAACGACAAAAGCCGTGTACTAACTCTGAGCAGCCACCAATTTATGGTGTAGGGGGTGGGCTATTTATAGCCACTGGGCAACCCGACCTGATTTGTCCGAAATGACCCTGGGTCACTAAGGAACTGACACGTGTCACAACGGTCAGATTTCAAACACACGCGACAACTTGACTTGGGCTACAAGTAAAGCTGACTCATCCGACTCTGGATAAGATTTTCTCTCATTGTCTTCGCTTGAAGACATAGGATTTGGTTGAGCATCACTTCAGTCATTCTGACTTTGTTCACTTGGACCCCACTTAACAGTGCGGTGGTTCCTATGACTCAACAAAGAAGAAAAGGAAACAACGAAACAACTAAGTCTTCGCGCTCCATAGTCTTCACTCAATGTCTCATCGTGTCATAGTCTTCAACGTGAATAGCTTCACTGACCACCATTGTCTTCAATGTCTTCACACATTTCTAGGGGTCATCTCCGACAGGTAAACTGAATCAATGAGGGACTAATACCTATGTTATCCTGCAATTCTCACAAACACATTAGTCCCTCAACCAGGTTTGTCGTCAATACTCCAAAACCAACTAGAGGTGGCACTAGATGCACTTACAGGCACCAATCCGGTAAAGTTGTTAAGCGAAAAATCGATGAAGTTTAGACTGGAAGCATTAGTGAGTGAACTAGGAATGCACCCTAGAAAGAAGTTATCACCCAATACAAGTTTCTGGAGATTGAGCAGAGAGGTACAGAGATATGGTGGTACGTCTCCACTTAGACCACTGACAACAAGGTCAAGGCCGATGAGCGTAGAAAGATTCAGGATGGCTTGTGGGAACCTGCCAAACAACTTCTTGAGACCTACATACATGTATTGCAAGCTAGACAAATCTGCAAACTAACTTGGAAGATTGCCCTTGATGTGATTATCCGCACAGATAACAGTTGTTAGTGTTGTGATATTAGCAAGAGAAGCTGGGATGGTGCCAGTGAGGTTATTACGTGAAATTTGCAGTATCTGAAGGTGAGGAAGAAAATAAACAGGAAGTTGGCCAACTAAACTATTGGCCGAAACATGCACCACGTTGAGCCTTGAGCAGTTTGCAAAACTCGGCAACCTTCCTTGCAGTGTGTTATTAGTCAAGCGTAGGGTTTGGAGGCGACGCAAGTGACCAAGGGAGGGTGGGATTTCTCCAGTGAGTGTATTCTCGGTGAGGATTAGAGAATGCAAAAATGTTAGGTTCCCGGTTGAAGGAGAGATGTGTCCTACCAAACCACGACTTGCAAGGTTTAGAGAAGTGACGCGACATGGATTCTTCACCCTGCACAGGACACCTTCCAAATTGCAAAAGTGGTTGCGGTCGTTCCAGGACATGAAGGCTTGGTGCGGATCGAGGCTGATTGCATTCTTGAAATCAAGCAGTGATAACCGATCTATCTCGTTTCCATACAAGGAGGAGGAGCCGCAGACAACCGTATGTGCGCCGTAAGGAGCTGGCGCCTCCCTCGCGGCTTATCACAGACGAGGATCGTCGCGAGAACCGGAGGCGCTAGCGCCGTCTCAGGCTCACCGAGATGGACGAGCAAGCCATGGAGCAGTGGCGCCAATGGTTCCCGCAGGACGTCATCGACGAGCAGCAGTTCTTCGCCCAAAGGAGGGCGGAGAGGGAGGAGAAGAGGGCAGAGCGAGCCCCCTATCGCGAGGACAGACATGCGTAAAAGGCGGTCGCTGAGTTCAACATCGAGTTAGGAGAAGCGTCATCATGTGGCTCCAACGATGATCGGTACCTTGACATCTTCATTCAGACATTGTCCGAGGACATCACCGAGGCAGAGTCCGAGTCGGAGTCGGAGGGGGAGGACAACGAGTAGTTTTTTTAGCTATCGTTTTATTTATCGTAGGAGGAGGCTACCTATGTACCGTTTCGTTTTTTCATCTATGTATGTATACTATCTATCTATCGTTGTACCATCTATCTATCGTTTTTATGTCGAATGTGTATCGAGTTGTAGTAGAAAAAGAATCAATATAGCGCGTCTGCTAGAGCGGCTCGCGCACGTTATATTTTGCAGCGGCCGCTGGAGGCAGCGCTGCACGGGGCGCAAAAACTCACGATTCTGGCGGTGTAAACATTTTTTTAGCGCGTCGCGCATTGCGCGCCTCTTGAAGATGCTCTAAGGCGCACTAAAACTTTTTTTGATCGGTTTGGACCGGAACAGGCAGGTCCCGGTTGCGGGTGCGGGTGCGGTCAGCGTCCCCGGTGCGGATCTGCTACGTGCGCGTCGAGAAGGCCTGCATCGAGGCGTGCTCGAGGTGCGCGAGGGACGCAAGGGCCGTCGACATTTGTGATAGATGAGGACGACGCCCAAGTTGAAGGAACACAACCGGGTTTCCACTGGTTTTCTTGATTTTTTACCCATTTTTTCTTTGTTTCTTTCTCAGTTTGTACTGATTTTTTCTTTTCTCCATTTTTCATTTGTTTTCCCCTTTATTTTCACGGGCTTTTTTTCTTTTCTTTATTTATTTGTTCTCCATTTTCTTTGATTTTCTCTGTTTCTTTATGTTTTTTCATCAATTTTCTTTTGTATTCTTTCGGGTTTTCATTGTTTTTCTCTTACACATTTAACACTTCTCAGTATAGGACTACATTTCTTCAATAGGTCCGCATATTCGGAATAGACGGTCAACATGTTTTTCTATACTTGAAAAACATTTTTGAAATACTAGTTATTTTTTAATACATGGTCAAGATTTTTTTATACAATTTTAAAATTTCTTAAATACATTAAAAAATTAAAATGCTTTGATTACATTTTTAAATACATTAATAAAATTGCTTGGATTACTTTTTTAAATAAATGATTAAAAATTGCAAAGCAGGTAGTATATTTTTGGTATACATTTTTCATATACAGGAGAAATATTTTTGCTATACACTTTTAACATGTTTTAAATGCTTTGTTAACATTTTTAAAATGCTTTATTAACATGTTTTAATTTTTAATGTAGTGCATTTTGTAATATTTATTTGAAAATATAAACAAAAATAAAAAAAGGAAAACAATAGGAACAAAACTAGGCTGTCGCCGACAGGCGCTTGGGCAGGCCCATCTAGTGCCTCGCTTCACACGAATCTTCCTTGAGACTCGCAAGAAGCAAGGTATAGACCGGCAATTCCTATTTGGCACCATATGCGCCCATCAATGTGCAATTCGCTAATCGGAACACACACCCCTCTGTTCTGGTCCGGCGTATTTACATTTTTCTTTGTTAAAACTGCACAAAAGGGCACGCGCGCCCGACAAGAATCGGACTCGCGATCCCTTCAATTAGTTTAAACATCTACCGTGGTGATTATTTCCTTCCTTTTCCTTCTTTTCTTTTGTTTGATTTACATTGTTTGTATTTTTTTTCTTTTTTCTACCTCTTTTCTTTCTTTTCTATTTTCTTCTCCTCCTTCCTTTATTCTTTTTCCTTTAATTTTTTCTTTTTCAAAATGCATGGACTTCATTCAAAATAAATGAACTTCTTATCAACATTGATGAACGCTTTGCAAATTTGAGTACTTTTTTCCAAAATCACAGATTTCTTTTCAAATCCAATGATCTTTTTTCAAATTCGATGAACTTCGTTCAAAATTGATAAACTTTTTTCGAAGTCGGTGAGATTTTTCTCATAATTAGTGACTTTTTTTCAAAATTGATGAACTTTGTTTTTCTAATTCATGAACTTTTCACTTTTGTGTACTTTTTAAAACCTTTTTATGAACAGTTTCAACTGGTCAACCAGTGAGATGCGAGCAAACTAACGAATGTTTGGCCTCGCGTTCCAGGGGAATCTCCCATATGTTCTCATTATTTTTTTTCATTCCAGCGCCACGTTCAATCAAATCAAAGGATTTAATGGGCCGACCCACTAGGTGCGCCTTCGAGCGCCAATACCTTGACTCGACGCCGAGAGCATTGTTTAGGAGTTCTCTTATAGATATGCCCCATGGAAACTAGGATTGGCCGCGACCAAGAATCTCGTTCAGCCGAGTGATCATGTTAATGGTCCGCTACTGTCGACACGAGCTCTAGTGGCTCATCAGGCGCTTGAACCGTTGTATAGAAGGTCTCTAGACGCAGTGGATCGGGGGATTTTCTAACCAGCGCTTTGGGCGCCACAGAACGCATGCTCAAGCGACCTTAAGGCGGGCCGCTGCCCATATAGCGCTCAGCTCAGTTCACTCGGTGGTTGACTGGTTTTATAGCCTTTTTCTCACAATGGGTCTATCATTCAGTTGCACAAGCCAGTTAAGGCATGTCCAATGCAGGACACTTATTCAGGCGCTTATCATGTGGGGAAAAAATGCCACGAAGCTAGCGCCCGCTTGTCCAACGACTGATGCTAACAACGGGCGCTAACCACGGCTGGAGCTATAGATTAGAAAGAAGGGTCTAGTTCTCTTGTACGTGAAAAAAGGAGCAAGCGCTCGATGCCTTCCTTTGCATCGATGCCAGACACGGCGCTGGGAATCGACAAGATAACTGGCGATCTACCAGGATTAAATTCCTAGCGCCTCCTTCTAGGGAAGTGCCCTAAAAGACCAGCAAGATATTCGTTCAAAAAAAACTTTCAGTTTTCTATAGACTAAGAATTCATACATTCAAAAAATGTCCGAATGTTTTAGAAAAATCATGAATTAAAAAAATAGTTCTTGAACCCAAAATAAATCACAAATTTTAAAAAGATCTTTGTGAATACCCAAAATAGTTGCAAATTTGAAAATATGTTAATCAAGAACAAACATTGTTCATGATTTAAAAAAATCATGAAATTGAACAAAAATCCTGAATTCAAAAAGAGTTCACGAATTTGGAAAAAGTTCATCGGTTTGGAAAGAATTCACAAACTTTTTTTACAAAATCGCAGAATTGGAAAATTTAATGAATTTATGAAATTATCATGAACTCAATTTTTTGTCAATTTTTCTAAAAAGTTTTATGGATTTAAAAAAGTTCATAAACACGGAAAATGTCCATAGACTCGAAAAGATCTTGTAAATTCGATAAAAGTTCTCAAGGTTGCAAAAAGGTTCTCGGATTTGTTAAAAAGTTTGAAATTCAATAGAAGTTCCTAAATTTGAAAAATGTTCACGAATTTTTTAAAAATTTATGTTTTGGAAAACATTCACATTGGTTCTCGTTGTATGTATTATTTCAATTATATAACCTTGTTTATTTTCAAAAAATCTCTTAACATTTCTACAGGAAATTAGAAGCTATCTTCAAAATAACTCATATCATTCCCACAACATTGTGTTGCTTGATCATCTAGGCACTATGATATTTATAAGTGCTATTTTAATTGGTTCGCTAATTATATGATATATATTCAATTGGAATATTATTAGTGTGGAATAAATTACTAATTATTAATTAATTATGCATTTTTATAGTTGGGACCAATGTAAATTGGGTGGGTAGTCCTCTAAATGATTATTACATTACAATTTAACACAAGATACAATTGATTTGTAAATAAATGATAAACATATTTAATTAATCATTTTTCTATTAGATGAGTATACAATAGATGAACTTGTTTGCCAATAATGTTTAAAGGCGTTAATATTGTAACCAATATTATAATTATTAAAGAAGGATCAACATGATTCTACTACAAATATATCGGGTCAGAACAACTCCGGGGCAAGGCAAGTACAAAACATTTGTACTAAACTTTTATACTTATTTATAGCTCATTTTTACAACAGATAATCTTAGTAACTATTTTTAAATTATTTGGTGAACATAATTAACCAAATTATTAGGTTTTCTTGCCATTAATTATAGTATTTTGATTATATAGCTTTAATGTATATCATTGAAGAATACATTTGTGCTCAACTAAACTTAGACATTTGTTGTAGTTGAGGTTTCATTTTTGTGATATTGCCCCTTAAAATGATCTTTAAACCAAATTCGCATATATACGAGTAAACGAACAACAGAAAAGTATATATTAACTTGTGACACTTGGTGAGTTAAAGTGTGTATATATATCATTTCTCTCTCTCTCTCTCTCTCTCCCCCTCTCTCTTCAATGTTTTCATTGAGATATTTGAAGTGTGCTGTCAATCAAATATCTTGATACTTGTTTCTAGTCTATAATTGTGTATAAGTACCTAAATATTTCTAGAATATTTAAAGTGTGTACAGGAAGCTTTCCATGAGATCATTTAGATGTTTCTTTACAGTAGGTTCTATTCCATGGTCAAATGTGTTTTAAGTGTTATAGTTGGTTCAGTAATAAACTAAAACATGTGCTTGTTGTATAGTTGATAACAAAATACTGTTGTTTATAAAGATGACCGACGAACATGAACGCTTGCACAAAGAAATACAAACACATATTGAAATGATTACACAATAACAACAACAATTTATATTGGTTCTTCTCTGGTGCTACCTGATACGTACTAGGTGTATCTATAATTTTCAAAGTTCTCATGCCACTAAATTATCAATTTAACTTTATATTTATTGGCTAACCTACTAAAATTGTCGAAAAGGCAGAGTTGCATATCTTACCTTTTTGTTTTTAGGGAACTTCCTGACTCGGAAAAATATGAAAACTATTAGGCCCAAATATTTTCTCGGGTCACAATGACATGCAAAAGGAGACAACCAGATGGGCCTAGAAGGGCTCTACTCATCCAGCCCACGCGCCCTAGGCCTAAGCTGAGTCATAAGGGATGTCCATGGGTCCCACAAAATTATGTAGGGGTCACCCTTATGGTGAGAGCTTTGATACTTCTCCAACGTATCTACTTTTCTGACTCTAACTTGCATGATTTGAATGAAACTAACCCGGACTGACGCTGTTTTCAGCAGAGCCGCCACGATGTTGTTTTATGTGTAGAAAACAAAAGTTCTTGGAATGTCCTGAAAATCCTCGGAGGCACTATTTGGAAAATATAAAAAATACTGGAGAAAGAATCAAGACCAGGGGGCCCACACCCTGTCCACGAGGGTGGGGGCGCGCCCCCAATCTCGTGCCCCCCTAGGCTCCGCCGACCTCAACTCCAACTCCATATATTCCGTTTCGCGGAGAAAAAAAATCAGAGAAAAAGTTTCATCGCGTTTTACGATAAGGAGCCGCCGCCAAGCCCTAATCTCTCTCGGGAGGGCTGATCTGGAGTCCGTTCAGGGCTCCGGAGAGGGGGATTCGTCGCCGTCATCATCATCAACCATCCTCCATCACCAATTTCGTGATGCTCATTGCCGTGCGTGAGTAATTCCATCATAGGCTTGCTGGACGGTGATGGGTCGGATGAGATTTACCATGTAATCAAGTTAGTTTTGTTAGGGTTTGATCCCTAGTATCCACTATGTTCTGAGATTGATGTTTCTATGACTTTGCTATGCTTAATGCTTGTCACTAGGGCCCGAGTGCCATGATTTCAGATCTGAACCTATTATGTTTACATGAATATATGTGTGTTCTTGATCCTATCTTGCAAGTCTGTAGTCATCTATTATGTGTTATGATCCGACAACCCCAAAGTGACAATAATCGGAATACTTCTCGGTGATGACCTTAGTTTGAGGAGTTCATGTATTCACTATGTGTTAATGCTTTGGTCCGGTTCTCTATTAAAAGGAGGCCTTAATATCCCTTAGTTTCCGCTAGGACCCCGCTGCCACGGGAGGGTAGGACAAAAGATGTCATGCAAGTTCTTTTCCATAAGCATGTATGACTATTTACGGAATACATGCCTACATTACATTGATGAACTGGAGCTAGTTCTGTGTCATCCTATGTTATAGCTATTACATGAGGAATCACATCCGACATAATTATCCATCACTGATCCATTGCCTACGAGCTTTTCACATATTGTGCTTCGCTTATTTACTTTTCCGTTGCTACTGTTACAATCACTACAAAACCCAAAAACATTACTTTTTCTACGTTACCTTTATTACCATATTACTTTTCTACTAAATACTTTACTGCAGATACTAAGTTATCCAGGTGTGGTTGAATTGACAACTCAACTGCTAATACTCAAGAATATTCACTAGTAGAAAAGGGGGAATTTGTCCCGGTTCGTAAGGGCCTTTAGTCCCGGTTCATGAACCGGGACTAATGGGTCTTTACTAATACCTCCCCCCTTTAGTCCCAGTTCAATCACGAACCGGGACAGGTGTGCCTCCACGTGGCCAGTGCGCCGAGCCCAGGCAGGGGGGCCTTTGGTCCCGGTTGGAGGCACCAACCGGGACCAAAAGGCCTCCACGCGTCAGCATTCCAGTGGCTGGGGTTTTT
>NC_041383.1:814850694-814918883 GCF_002162155.2 Triticum dicoccoides | reverse complement strand
TTTGGGGGGTTAATTTATGTGTTTCTATATTGTGTTAGCTAGCTAATTAATAGAGAGAAGTGTCCTCTCTTATGTCCGTGCTTGGTCGACGCTATGTACTATACATAGATAGGCCCTCGACACACTAGCTAGTAAGAAAATGAAGGGAACCATTAAGTACAGAAGTTCGTCATGCATACCGAGAGAAGTGATCGATCGACCTCTCCTTCTCCGAGAGATTGGTCGAACAACAAGTTTTCATATTATCTATCCGACGCTACTGGCTACATACATATACAATATGTAAGATCTCTTAATTATAATCCCCTAGCAATTGAAATCAACTTCCACATGGTATTCTCCGGCTTTATTGATGACATGGTCAAGAAAGAATCCCACCAATTCCTCTTGAATTGCTTTCATGCGATCTGGTTCTAGGAGTTCATTCCGCACCTGCCACGTCTAATTTGAAGAAGGGGGTTAATTAATACATATATATGAATGAAACTCAACAGAAATGATGGTGTAATAAAATGAAATTGTGAATATTATTGCTTACGCACTTCATATTGTCTTTTAAAGTAGCCCCGCTTATTTTTCAAAGTCGCGTTGTGGATGAACTCGCACACGTAGTATCCACAGAAATCATTCCCTTGTTCCTGCCACAAGCACTTTACGAGAAATAGAGGTCAATCAAACTGATAATGAAGCATTATAAATGGCATTGATGAAAGTATAGTTATAGAATCAACGGGAGATGTGCGCAACTAGCTAGCCAGTAGTACTTACTTTCAGGTATGTATATCGCAGCTCCTTCGGCAGTCCCGGAGCTTCTGCGGTGAGCTGTTTCCAAACCCTGCAAGACAAATAAAATAATTATTATTACTTGAGATATCATGAAATGGACAAAAAGTTGCCGATATGGTGCGATAATGATCGATTGAACTTACTTGTTGAGCAATTCAGTCATTTCCGCATAGGTTTCGGGATCTTTTCGTCTCGAGTCTAAGACGGTTACTAGTCCCCGCTCAAGCTTAATCTCCAGAAGAACATAGTGGTACCTGCGCACGCATGCATAACTCATAAATTACATTACTATAACCTCGCTTGAGTAATAAGGGAAACCGAATATGCACACGACAGTAACACTGACTCGCCGTTGTAAGGAAAGAGTATGGTATCTTTGTTTTGATTTTCAACGATTGTAGCAAGTTGTCCTCGACCTCTTTGTCGTGCTTTTTAACCAGAAATTCATCTATGATATTTGTGTTAATGAACCCAATATCATAAATTTCTTGTTTTTTGCACTCGATGATCTTCAATCTGCATAATATATTGAGGATAATTAATTATAAATACATGCAATGAAAGAGCCAAGCTATATATAAAGACTTAATGACAGAAATAGTACTTACAGGCAGTAGCAAAAGACCGTTAATTTACCGAGGGCCTTTTGATTGAAGAACGCGAAGAACTCCTCAAATGGAACACACAACAGATCACTTGCAACGAGGTCGTGCTCCTCTTTAATGTTCAGATACAAACTATTCGTCCCCGCAGACTCTGTGCAGGTTTTCATGTACCAATTATGGAATCTTCGCATCATCGTTGTTAGAGATTTTTCATCTTTGATGAGAGGCTTCCCGTACTCGTATTTGTGTTCGTCCACCTCCATGAAATCAGGAAGTTGATCGTCAGGTAGGTAATCTTGTAGATTGCTATAACCGGCCACCATCCTCGGAGCATTAGCGACGATGTTGCCACTAGACACATTGAGCGGGGGGCACGATTGGTTTGCTTGTTTGCCGAGCTGGTCAATTTTTTTTCGCAGCTGCTCGTTCTCTTGACCTTTGATGTCTGACAATACTTCCCGACCACTCCGCTTGGAGATATGTTTGTTCAGTAATGCGCTCATAGTTGGTTCTCGGCGGAGACTTTGCCGGTTTCCTCAGGGCATCGAGAGTGCACTTTGCTTTCACCGGATCTACCTTCTCCTCCGGAGGTGGATGTCTCTTTGCTTTCACCCCTTCAAAGAACTCCTTCACGTGGGTCTGCACGATTGTCGCGTTTTCTTCCTCGGTCCTCTCGTAGAGTAACTTCTCTAGAGGCTTGAGAGGTGGACCGTATCAGTATTGCCTCCCGCCTCTGGTTGTGCTGCTAGACGCCGGACCAAACGGAGCAGCTGCGGCGTCTGTCTTCTTTCGTGCTTGCTTACGAGGCGGAGGAGAAGGACTATGACGCACCGGAGCAGCCATGGTGGCGGCGGGTCTCTTCCGCCCTTGCTGGCGAGGCGGAGAAGGAGGAGGCTGCTGGCTGCTTGGGCGTGCCGGCGCAGGAGGAGCAGGAGGCGGAGTGCCGCCACGCGCCGGAGAAGGAGGCGGAGTGCCGCCACGCACCGGAGAAGGAGGCCAAGTGCCCTGATCGTCACTCGCCGAAGGAGGAGGCGGCGGAGGAGGCGGAGTGCCCTGACTCACCGGAGGAGGAGGAGGAGGCGGTGGAGGAGGCGGAGTGCCCTAACTCGCCGGAGGAGGAGAAGGAGGCGGAGGCGTCCAGTTCGGAAGGTTGATGAGCTCCTTCCGCCATAGGCATGGAGTCTTCAGAGCAGAACCCAGCCTAGTCTCCCCTTCATCTGTAGGGTGGTCAAGCAGGAGGTCCTCAAATCCCTCCATTATTTCATCCACCATCACCCTAGCATAACCTTCTGGAATCGGCCGGCAGTGATAAGTTGCGCCGGGTCCAGTAGGATAAACAGAGCCAACAGCTGCCTTGACCTTCAAATTCATCCATCGTGTCATAATGTGACAATTTTTTGAGACTCCATGATAGCATCCACGGGATAGCTGGCAGGAGCCGTCAAGACATGCTCCGGCTGAAGCAGCTCGGTGGAAGCCACGCTGCTTCTCCGCTGAGATGGCGGGGTAGCTTCGGGGGAAGCTTCGGCAGGTCGTTTGCTGCGTTCTGCTGCTTCTTGTTCCTCTTCTCGTTCCTCTAGCCCCATTACCCTTTCGTGCAGCGCCTGTAGTTGGCCCTGCTCTAGTTTCTTCCTCCTCTCGTGGGTTTTGTAACCCCCCGCGTCCCGAAAACCAACCTTCCACGAAATGGAGCCTAGCGTGCCTCGTGTCCGTCCAGGGTGCTCAAGATTCCCGAGGGCCATTGTGAGCTCGTCCTTCTCCCTGTCTGAAACGAACGTCCCTCGCTGCGCTGCATTGATATAGTGCCGAAGCTTCTTGAATGGTATTTTCAGTTGCTCGTCCGTCCAACGGCACTTCCCTGATACAGGGTCCAAGGTTCTGCCAGCCCCGAAGAACCAAGTCCGGCAACGGTCTGGCCAGTTCATTGTCTCTGGTTCGATCCCTTTTTCAAGCAGATCATTCTCAGCCTTGGACCACTTAGGCTGGGCTTTGAGGTAGCTACCTGACCCCGTCCGATGGTGAAGCTTCTTCTTCTCAGCATTTAGCTTGTTTGTCACTGACATCTTCTTACTCTTTTCCGATGTCTTGTGGGCCACAAATGCGGGCTAGTGATCTTTGATCTTCTCATATTTGCCGATGAATTCTGGTGTCTCTTCTTTGTCGACAAACTTGTTCAGCTCTTTCCTCCACCTCCTGAATAGGGTTGCCATCTTCTTAAGAGCACAAGACTTGATTAATTGCTCTTTAACTGGCTTCTCCGGATCCTCCTCTGGCGGTAGGGTGAAATTTGCCTTCAGCTGAGTCCAAAGATCTTCTTTCTGCATATCATTGACATAAGACACCTCAGGGTCTTCCTCCTTAGGCTTATACCTTTGCTGGATGCTGATCGGGATCTTGTCCCTAACAAGAACCCTGCACTGAGCAGAAAATGCGTTCTTTGTCTGGATGGGTTCAATCAGTTCGCCGTCGGGCGCGATTTCTCTAATCTCAAACCTTTCATCCGAGCTCAACTTTTTCTTCAGGCCTCGTCTCCTTAGCGAAGTTGTGCTCGATCCGGAGGGCTAGAAATTAAAAGGAAGAAAGACGAGAGTAATTAATATGTGTACATATACCAAAACAATGGATGCATCAATTAACTAGTCAGCACGGGCTTAACTAATATATATATATATATACCTGGACGGACTCGGTTCGTTCACCGGAGCAGTCAGCACGGTCTCCTTCTTGTACCTCCATTATGTCACCGAAGCCATCATGAACATAGCCCTCTTCTTGTACCGGCATTAATGGGCCGAAGCCATCATGAACATAGCCCTCTTCTTCACCCAGTCCTTCCTGACCATTGGTGTCATTGAGAAATGACGCAACTTCATCACTTCATTGTGCGATTATGTCCCCCAACATCGCTTCTGTTGCTTCGTCTCGGGAGTGCTCCATAGTTTCTGCAAATATTTACAACATGTCAATTATTATTCAAACATGGTACAAATGGATATATATTAGTGGAAAACGTAGAACTAGCTAGCTAATCACAATAAGGAATCATGTTAGTGGTCTCGATGCTGCTTCTCTAGGGTTTGGGGTGGCCTCGACACAATGCTTCAAGGGTTTGTGGTGGCCTCGATGACAACGCTCTTTTAACTTGGTAAATTTGGGTGGCCTCGAGAGAGTTAATTTGTCGGGTAGGGGCACGGTGGGAGGGGGTAGGAGACGACCAACATCGTTTTCTCTCTAGGGTTTGGGTGTCCTCGAGAGTTTTGGTCGAGCGAGAGGGCCGAGGGGGGTGCTGCCGTGGTATAAGTTATCACGGTCAAGAGGGGGGTATATATATCGACCGGCCCCTCATGTCGAAGTTATCTCGAGGGGGTTATATCGACAATGACGCGACATACATATACATGGGAAAATAATGTTACCGGGGAGGGGGTATCGGTACCCCCCCTCGTGTTGAAGTTTCTTCTTTCTCCTCTATTCCTTTTATTCTTCTTCTTCTCCTCTTCTTTTTCTTCTTCTCCCTCGAGAAAGGAAAATAAGGAAAAGGAAGAAAAGAGGAAGAAGGAAGAAGGAAAAAAAAAGACTCCTCTTCTTATTTTCCTTTTTCCTCTCATTCCTTTCCTTTTTCTTCTTCCTTCTTCCTTTCTTCCTCTTTTCTTCCTTTTCCTTATTTTCCTTTCTCCTCTACACTAACCTAAAATGCAATAACCTAAAATCACCAAAAAATCTATGAACAGAAAAAAATCCTAACTTTTCTAAATATCTATCTTTTGCATATATGAAAACATTAATACACATATGAACCAAACATACATATATGAACAAAAACATGCTCTGAACAATTTTTTTATACATTCTGAACATCTACATACACATAGCCACATACATACACATATACATTATATATATATATATATATATATATATATATATATATGAACAAAAAAATTAAACTAGTAAAAATGGAAAAACAGAGCCAGGGCGGTGCGGCGGCTCATAGCGGGGGCGGCTAGCGATGACGATGGCGACGGTGGGGGCGGCGAGGGCGCTGGCGCACAGGGGCAGGACGTGGCTGTTGGAAATATGCCCTAGAGGCAATAATAAATTAGTTATTATTATATTTCCTTGTTCATGATAATCGTTTATTATCCATGCTATAATTGTATTGAAAGGAAACTCAGATACATGTGTGGATACATAGACAACACCATGTCCCTAGTAAGCCTCTAGTTGACTATCTCGTTGATCAACAGATGGTTACGCTTTCCTGACCATGGACATTGGATGTCATTGATAATGGGATCACATCATTAGCAGAATGAAGTGATGGACAAGACCCAATCCTAAGCCTAGCACAAAGATCGTAGTTCGTATGCTAAAGCTTTTCTAATGTCAAGTATCATTTCCTTAGACCATGAGATTGTGCAACTCCCGGATGCCGTAGGAATGCTTTGGGTGTACCAAACGTCACAACGTAACTGGGTGGCTATAAAGGTGCACTACAGGTATCTCCGAAAGTGTCTGTTGGGTTGGCACGAATCGAGACTGGGATTAGTCACTCCGTGTAAACGGAGAGGTATCTCTGGGCCCACTCGGTAGGACATCATCATATTGTGCACAATGTGACCAAGGGGTTGATCACGGGATGATGTGTTATGGAACGAGTAAACAGACTTGCCGGTAACGAGATTGAACAAGGTATCGGTATACCGACGATCGAATCTCGGGCAAGTACTATACCGCTAGACAAAGGGAATTGTATACGGGATTGATTGAGTCCTTGACATCATGGTTCATCCGATGAGATCATCGTGGAACATGTGGGAGCTAACATGGGTATCCAGATCCCGCTGTTGGTTATTGACCGGAGAACGTCTCGGTCATGTCTGCATGGTTCCCGAACCCGTAGGGTCTACACGCTTAAGGTTCGATGACGCTAGGGTTATAAAGGAAGTTTATATGTGGTTACCGAATGTTGTTCGGAGTCCCGGATGAGATCCCGGACTTCACGAGGAGTTCTGGAATGGTCCGGAGGTAAAGATTTATATATGGGAAGTCTTGTTTTGGTCACCGGAAAAGTTTCGGGTTTTATCGGTAACGTACCGGGACCACCGGGAGGGTCCCGGGGGTCCACCAAGTGGGGCCACCGGCCCTGGAGGGCTGCATGGGCCAATTGTGGGAGGGGACCAGCCCCAGGTGGGCTGGTGCGCCCCCCCACAAGGGCCCAAGGCGCCTAGGGTTTGGGGAGGGGGTGCTTCCACCTAACTTGGGGGGCAAGTTTCCCCCCTCTCCCCCCTTGGCCGCCACCCTTAGATGGGATTGGGGCAGCCGCACCCCTTGGGGTGAAAACCCTAGAGGGGGCGCACCCCCTCCCTCTCCCCTATATATACTTGAGGGTTTTGGGGCTGCCAACACATGAGTTTCTTCTCCTGCTGGCGCAGCCCTACCTCTCTTTCTCCTCATATCTCGCGGTGCTTGGCGAAGCCCTGCTGGACTAGCACGCTCCTCCACCACCACCACGCCGTTGTGCTGCTGCTGGATGGAGTCTTCCTCAACCTCTCCCTCTCTCCTTGCTGGATCAAGGCATGGGAGACGTCACCGGACTGTACGTGTGTTGAACGCGGAGGTGCCGTCCGTTCGGCACTAGGATCTCCGGTGATTTGGATCACGATGAGTACGACTCCTTCAACCCCGTTCTCTTGAACGCTTCCGCTTAGCATCTACAAGGGTATGTAGATGCACTCTCCTTCCCCTTGTTGCTGGTTTCTCCTTAGATAGATCTTGGTGACACGTAGGAAAATTTGAATTTCTGCAACGTTCCCCAACAGTGGCATCATGAGCTAGGTCTATTGCGTAGATTCTTTGCACGAGTAGAACACAAAGTAGTTGTGGGCGTTGATTTTGTTCAATATGCTTACCGTTACTAGTCCAATCTTGTTTCGACGGTATTGTGGGATGAAGCGGCCCGGACTGACCTTACACGTACACTTACGTGAGACAGGTTCCACCGACTGACATGCACTTGGTGCATAAGGTGGCTAGCGGGTGCCAGTCTCTCCCACTTTATTCGGAACGGATTCGATGAAAAGGGTCCTTATGAAGGGTAAATAGCAATTGACATATCACGTTGTGGTTTTTGCGTAGGTAAGAAACGTTCTTGCTAGAAACCCATAGCAGCCACGTAAAACATGCAAACAACAATTAGAGGACGTCTAACTTGTTTTTGCAGGGTATGCTATGTGATGTGATATGGCCAAAAGAATGTGATGAATGATATATGTGATGTATGAGATTGATCATGTTATTGTAATAGGAATCACGACTTGCATGTCGATGAGTATGACAACCGGCAGGAGCCATAGGAGTTGTCTTAATTTATTGTATGACCTGCGTGTCATTGAACAACGCCATGTAATTACTTTACTTTATTGCTAACCGGTAGCCATAGTAGTAGAAGTAATATTTGGCGAGACAACTTCATGAAGACACGATGATGGAGATCATGATGATGGAGATCATGGTGTCATGCCGGTGACGATGATGATCATGGAGCCCCGAAGATGGAGATCAAAAGGAGCAAAATGATATTGGCCATATCATGTCACTATTTGATTGCATGTGATGTTTATCATGTTTGTGCATCTTGTTTGCTTAGAACGACGGTAGTAAATAAGATGATCCCTTATTAAAATTTCAAGAAAGTGTTCCCCCTAACTGTGCACCGTTGCGAAAGTTCGTCGTTTCTAAGCACCACGTGATGATCGGGTGTGATGGATTCTTACATTCACATACAACGGGTGTAAGACAGATTTACACACGCGGAACACTTAGGTTGACTTGACGAGCCTAGCATGTACAGACATGGCCTCGGAACACAAGAGACCGAAAGGTCGAGCATGAGTCGTATAGTAGATACGATCAACATGAAGATGTTCACCGATGATGACTAGTCCGTCTCACGTGATGATCGGACACGGCCTAGTTGACTCGGATCATGTAATCACTTAGATGACTAGAGGGATGTCTATCTGAGTGGGAGTTCATAAGATGAACTTAATTATCCTGAACATAGTCAAAAGATCTTTGCAAATTATGTCATAAGCTCGCGCTTTAGTTCCACTGTTTAGATATGTTCCTAGAGAAAATATAGTTGAAAGTTGACAGTAGCGATTATGCGGACAGTAGAAAGCTTATGTCCTTAATGCACCGCTCAGTGTGCTGAACCCCAAACGCCGTCTGTGGATGTTGCGAACATCGGACATACACGTTTTGATAACTACGTGATAGTTCAGTTAAACGGTTTAGAGTGGAGGCACCAAAGACGTTTTTCGAAATGTCGCGGAACATATGAGATGTTTCGAGGGCTGAAATTGGGATTTCAGGCTCGTGCCCACGTCAAGAGGTATGAGACCTCCGACAATTTTCTTAGCCTGCAAACTAACGGAGAAAAGCTCAATCGTTGAGATTGTGCTCAGATTGTCTGAGTGCAACAATCACTTGAATCGAGTGGGAGTTGATCTTCCAGATGAGATAGTGATGTTTCTCCAAAGTCATTGCCACCAAGCTGCTAGAGCTTCGTGATGAACTATAACATATCAAGGATAGATGATCCTTGAGGTATTCACGATGTTTGACACCGCGAAAGTAGAAATCAAGAAGGGCAAGGGCAAGAAGGGACACTTCATGAAACGGCAAATCAGTTGTTGCTCCAGTGAAGAAACCCAAGGTTGAACCCAAACCCGAGACTAAGTGCTTCTGTAATAAGGGGAACAGCCACTGGAGCAGAATTACCCTAGATAGCACCAGGGTATTAGATACCGGTTCGGTTGCTAAGTGTTAGTAACTCGAAATAAAAGCTACGGAATAAACGGAGACTAGCTAAAGGTGAGCCGACGATACGTGTTGGAAGTGTTTCCAAGGTTGATGTGATCAAGCATCGCACGCTCCCTCTACCATCAAATTTGGTGTCTGCGTTGAGCATAGACATGATTGGATTATGTCTATCGCAATACGGTTATTCATTTAAGGAGAATAATGGTTACTCTATTTATTTGAATAATACCTTCAATGGTCTTGCACCTAAGGGAATGGTTTATTGAATCTCGATCGTAGTGATACACATTTTCATGCCAAAAGATATAAGATAGTAATGATAGTACCACTTACTTGTGGCACTGCCATGTAAGTCATATTGGTATAATACGCATGAAGAAGCTCCATGTTGATGGATCTTTGGACTCACTCGTTTTTTGAAAAGTTTGAGACATGCAAACCATGTCTATTGGTGTATACGCATGAAGAAACTCCATGCAGTTGGATCGTTTAGACTCACTTGATTTTGAATCACTTGAGATATGCAAATCATACCACATGGGCAAGATGACTGAAAAGCCTCGTTTTCAGTAAGATGGAACAAGATAGCAACTTATTGGAAGTAATACATTTTGATGTGTGCAGTCCAATAAGTGCTAAGGCACTAGTGCAGAACCGGGCAATAGCACCGGTTCGTAAGGCCCTTTAGTGCCGGTTCCATAACTGGCACTAAAGTGTGGTCACTAAAGCCCCCCCCCCTTTAGTACCGGTTCTGCACGAACCGGTGCTAAAGGGCAACCACGTGGCACGAGCCAGCTCCGGGGGCCTGGAGCCCTTTAGTAACGGTTGGTAACACCAACCGGTACTATAAGGTTTGGGGTTTTTTAGTTTTATGGTTTCTTTTTCATTTAATTTTGTGTTTCCATTTTAATTCTTTTTCGCTTGCTGGTATTTTACGATACTACACATTGTAAACGTTATGCATATATATATATATATATATATATATATATATATATATATATATATATAAATAGAATTTCTAGTAGAACCAATCATCGAGTTCAACATGATTGTCATGATATTATAAGCGTTCATATATAACACCACAAAAGCAAATCACTTAAGTTCAGAACGAAGAACACGGACATGAAATGCCAAGTACTAATTAAGAGCAGCATGAAGAACTAGCTAAATCACTCCTTCTAGCTACTCTCTCTCTGGTAAAATAGCATAGAACATGTATAGCTCTCCTGATTGATCATACTGGAGCATGACGATGAACCTGTCTCCTAATCGTGGGCTGCGCTTCTCATTGCTGCCCCCTAGTACTTCTCTGCGATCATTAACAATTTTCCTCCAATCTTTCACTATTAAGCATTCATCGCTTCTAGAAATCCTGAATGCATTCATGTGCAATGCAGGATATCTTGGCCTTAAGCTAACAATTGACATCTGACCTTTAGTCTCGATCCCCTGAGGCACAACTGTCATCGGGAGTCCCTGTTGAAGAACATCGTATAGTACTTAATTAATATACTCAGCAATGAAAGTTTTAAAAAAATATGTATGCAAAATATGCACTGAGGACAAATAGTAAATATCTTACCATCATTCCTAAATAGATGTGACCGTAGTTCAATACCATCACTATTGGTCGCACGTTTTGAGTACTAACATTTCCAAGTGCAGGAAAATTTTTGTCTTGACAGTATGAAGATCCTCAAGCCATGAAACATAATGACTTATCTCCTCGCAGTTTAGTTCAGCTCCGGGACAGTAGAAGGTCCCGTCTACCAAGCGCCGGACATGTTTGGTTGAATGGAGATAAGCTGTCAATAGAAATTAGTTGTCAGTTATTTTTGAAATAAGCAATATCAAAGACAAAAATATATTTGAGAAGAACTCACATAATGGTAGAACTGGAGGCGTCTGCACATCGACCCATATGTCTCTAGTACCTTCAATATCATCTTCCGGACGAATATCAAAGGTGATAACCATACCAGGCTCAAATGCATAAGCCTTGCATAGTGCTTGCCAAGTTTTGCATTCAAAATAGGTGTACGTATGTGCATTGTATACTTTGACGTTGAAAGTATAACCATCATGCTCAGTTTTCAGGTAAGCTCTCTTTACCTCCATAGTTTCCATATCTTTGAAACCTATCTTATCCAAGACAAAAATTCTTGCATGGCATGGGATGCGCTAGTAGAATAGTGAAAATTAAAAATTATAAGTCAGGCAAATGAAGCATATATAAGTCATGCTTAATTACGAAAACAGACTTGTCCTTGTGACTTACTGTATCGAATTCGAAAGTTTCATCCAGCTTGATGCTGAATCGCCTACCATCAACAAGGAAATTTTTGTCGCACTGGCCGCGCTCGTCTTCACAGTATGTGCACATACCGAAATTTTTTCCGTCGTCAGACGACATTTCCTATGTTCATATTAGGCGAAACATTAAACACTTACTAATTCAATTAATTCAACTACTTCTATTAATTCAACTAAGCATTTACTAAAAATAAACTAGTTATATTAATTCAGTTAGTTCAACTAAGCATTTACTAAAAATAAACTAGTTATATTAATTCAACTAGTTCAACTAAGCATTTACTAAAAATAAACTAGTTCTATATATTAATTCAACTAGTTCAACTAAGCATTTACTAAAAATAAACTAGTTTTATATATTAATTCAACTAGTTCAACTAATCATTTACTAAAAATAAACTAGTTCAAATATATATCTAACTATAATATTTTAATTAGACAATCAAATCTCAGATACGACAATTTTCTTACTAAAAATAAACTAGTTATATTAATTATTCAACTAGTTCAAATCTCATATACCTAAATAAACTAGTTCGACAATTTTCTTACTAAAAATAAACTAGTTATATTAATTATTCAACTAGTTGAAATCTCACATACCTAGCTAATTAATATCTAATTAAAATTTCTAAAAAACAGAAAACAGAAAACAGAAAATAAGTAAAAAATGTGTGTGTGTGTGTGTGTGTATGTGTAGTGTGTGTATATGTGTGTATGTGTGTGTACGCCGTCCCGTACGCTGCCGCCTCGTACGTACGAGCGGGGGTGCCGGCGTACGGGGCGAGGGCGGCGGCGTACGGGGCGGGGGCGCCGGCGCGCGGGTGCGAGAGACGACGTACGGGACCGCGGCGACGAGACGGACGGCGGCGGCGTTCGGGGCGGCGGCGCGAGACGACAACGACGACGGGCGGCGGCGGGGACAGCAACGACGACGACGGACGACGGGCGACGGGCGGCGACGACGGGATCGAGCGGCGCGCGGCGATGTCGAGAGGTTGGAGACGAAAGTGGGGAGATGTAACTGAAATTTTCGTAAGTGCTATATATATAGGATCACCTTTTAGTACCGGTTGGTGGCACCAACCGATACTAAAGGCCAACTTTGGCCAGGCCAAGAGGCGGGAAGAGCAGGCCTTTAGTACCGGTTGGTGCCACCAACCGGTACTAAAGGATGATCTGTAGTACCGGTTGGAGCCACCAACCGGTACTAAAGGCCTCGCGCTGCCACCCCAAACTTTAGTCCCACCTCGCCGGGCGAAGGGCAGCCGCACTGGTTTATAAACCCAGCCGTGGCTACCTCTTTAAACTCCTCTATATAGCAGGCTTGTGGGCCTAAATTCTGCGCGCTGCCCTGTGAGTCTGCTGGGCCTTTAAGGCCTGTAATTGCACGCCCGTGGCCTAGCAGGCCCACAGGGCAGGGCCCCAATTTTTTTTTATAGTTTTTTTCTTTTCTGCTTTATTTTCTTCTATTTATTTCTGCGTAGTTTTTTGTATAGTTTTTTCTTTTCTGTTATATTTATTTTCTTCTATTTATTTCTGAGTAGTTTTTCATCTAGTTTGCCAAAATTCAACATTTTCAGAGTTCATTTTGTAGTGATTTTCAATTTCACGCTCATTTTATATAGTTTTTTTCTTTTCAGCTATAGTTTTTTTTCCTGCTATTTTTTCTTTTCTGCAAAACTTGATGGTCAAAGTCTGGAGTTATAACCAAAGTTTAAAAAAAATAAATGCCGATGTGCAATTAGTTTTTGCCATAACAGAAGAAGTCTGGAGTTGTAATAAGTTATTAAAAATAAAAAAGAGGTGCAATGCTCGTTAATTTGCTTCAAGCCTTTCGGAATAGTGTAAACTGCACTGCGCATAGCTCCATGCAGTCTACCATATTCCTGAAGGCTTGAAGCTAAGAAACGTGAGCATTGAGCCTCTTCTTCATCGTCTCCGCACTCAGGGCTTATAAACCGCTCCTAATCCCTCTCTCTTCGCGAGGTGGGACTAAAAACAGCTTACTAAGAAACTGTAGTACTGGTTCATCCATGAACCGGTACTAAAGGTGCTCGTGCGGCCCCAGCTAGCCTTACCTGACACAACCTCATTAGTAACAGTTCGTGGCACGAACCGGTGCTAAAGGTTCGCCACGAACCGGTACTAAACAGCTCCTCCCGCCTAGCAGTTGGTGCATACTGAACGCAAAAAATATAAGAGCATTTAGATCATGATCTTACATTTCTTTACAGTCTAAATTGTCAATATGATCTTATAACATCAAAAATACTTTGATCATCAATGATCTTTGTGTGTACAATCTGAATTGTCAATATGAGTCATCAACGATTTATAAACCGATGAAGACTCATATTGCGGCCACAAATTCTACACATAGAGTTCAGTGAAGACCAAGTGCTTGTGATAGTTTGAGAAATAACATATTTAAGGTGGTAAAAGGCTTGTTAGGGGAGCGATGTGGGACTAAAAACAGCTTGCCATAACCTCATTAGTACCGGTTCGTGGTACGAACCGGCACTAAATTGTGATGGTGGGGCCATAGCCTGACCACAGGCTGACACAGCCTCTTTAGTACCGGTTCGTGGCATGAACCGGTACTAAAGGTTCGGCACGAACCGGTGCTATTGATCGCCGCCACGAACCGGCACTAATGTACACATTAGTGCTGGCTGAAATTCAAACCGGCACTATTGTGCTTCACATTTGACCCTTTTTCTACTAGTGAGGCACGCAGTGAATATCGTTATGTTCTTACTTCACGGATGATTTGAGTAGATACTAAGTATATTTACTTGATGAAACACAAGTCTGAATTATTGAATGGTTCAAATAACTTCAGAGTGAAGTTGAAGGTCATTGTGACAAGAGGATAAAATGTCTATGATATGATCATAGAGATGAGTATCTGAGTTACGAGCTTTGGCACACAATTAAGACATTGTGGAAATTGTTTCACAATTAATACCGCCTGGAACACCATAGTATGATGGTGTGTCCGAACATCATAGTTGCACCCTATTGGATAAGGTGCGTACCATGATATCTCTTATCGAATTACCACTATCATTCATGGGTTAGGCATTAGAGACAACCGCACTCACTTTAATAGGGCACCACGTAATTCCGTTGAGACGACACCGTTTGAACTGTGCTTTGGAGAAACCTAAGTTGTCGTTTCTTAAAGGTTTGGGGCTGCGACGCTTATGTGAAAAAGTTTCAGGTTGATAAGCTCGAACCCAAAGCGGATAAAATGCATCTTCATAGGACACCCAAAACAGTTGGGTATACCTCCTAATTCAGATCCGAAAGCAATAGGGATTGTTTCTTGAATCGGGTCCTTTCTCGAGGAAAGGTTTGTCTCGAGAATTGAGTGAGAGGATAGTGGATACTTGATGAGGTTATTGAACCATCACTTCAACCAGTGTGTAGCAGGGCACAGGAAGTTGTTCCCGTGGCACCTACACCAATTGAAGTGGAAGCTTATGATATTGATCATGAAGCTTCGGATCAAGTCACTACTGAACCTCGTAGGGCGACAAGGACGCATACTGCTTCAGAGTGGTACGGTGATCCTGTCTTGAAGGTCATGTTGCTAGACAACAATGAACCTACGAGCTATGGAGAAGCAATGGTGGGCCCATATTCCGACAAATGGTCAGAAGCCATGAAATCCGAGATAGGATCCATGTATCATAACAAAGCATGGACTTTGGTGGACTTGCCCGATGATCGGCAAGCCATTGAGATAAATGGATCTTTAAGAAGAAGACGGACGTGGACGGTAACGTCACCGTCTATGAAGCTCGACTTGTGGCGAAGAGTTTTTTCACAAGTTCAAGGAGTTGACTACGATGAGATTTTCTCATCCGTAGCAATGATTAAGTCCGTCGGAATCATGTTAGCATTAGCTGCATTTATGAAATCTGGCAAGATGGATGTCAAAACGAGTTTCCTTACCAGTTTTCGTAAGGAAAGGTTGTATGTGATACAATCAGAAAGGTTTTGTCGATCCTAAGGATGCTAAAAGGTACTAGCTCCAGCGATCCTTCTAAGGACTGGAGTAAGCATCTCGGAGTTGGAATATACACTTTGATAAGATGATCAAAGAATTTGGGTTTGTACAAAGTTTATGAGAAACTTGTATTTCCAAAGAAGTGAGTGGGAGCACTATAGAATTTCTGATGAGTATATGTTCTTGACATATTGTTGATCAGAAATGATGTAGAATTTCTGGAAAGCATATAGGGTTATTTGAAAGGTGTTTTTCAATAGAAAACCTGGATTAAGCTACTTGAACATTGAGCATCAAGATCTATGAGGATAGATCAAAACGCTTAATGGTACTTTCAAATGAGCATATACCTTGACATGATCTTGAAGGTGTTCAAGATATCAGTCAAAGAAGGAGTTCTTGCCTGAGTTGTAAGGTATGAAGTTAAGAGTTAAAGCTCGACCACGGCAGAAGAGAGAGAAAGGACGAATGTCGTCCCCTATGCTTTGGGCGTAGGCTCTACAGTATGCCATGCTAAGTACCGCAACTGATGTGTGCCTTGCCGCTTGTCTGGCAAGAGGGTAAAAAGGTGATCAAGGAGTGGATCACTAGATAGCGGTCAAAGTTATTCTTAGAGGAATAAGGATATGTTTCTCGATTATGGAGGTGATAAAGAGTTCGACGTAAAGGGTTACGTCGATGCAAGCTTTAACACCTATCCAAATGACACTGAGTAGCAAACCGGATACGTATAGTGGAGCAACCATTTGGAATAGCTCCAAGTGGAGAGTGGTAGCAGCATTTACAATATGACCTAGAGATTTGCAAAGTACATACGGATCTGAATGTTGCAGACCCGTAGACTAAAACCTCTCTTACAAGCAAAACATGATCAAACCCCAGAAGTCATTGAGTCTTAATCACATGATGATGTGAACTAGTTTAATGACACTAGTAAACTCTTTGGATGTTGGTCACATGGCGATGTGACCTGCCAGTGTTAATCACATGGCGATGTGAACTAGTTTATTGACTCTAGTGCAAGTGGAAGACTGTTGGAAATATGCCCTAGAGGCAATAATAAATTAGTTATTATTATATTTCCTTGTTCATGATAATCCTTTATTATCCATGCTATAATTGTATTGAAAGGAAACTCAGATACATGTGTGGACAACACCATGTCCCTAGTAAGCCTCTAGTTGACTAGCTCGTTGATCAACAGATGGTTACGGTTTCCTGACCATGGACATTGGATGTCATTGATAACGGGATCACATCATTAGCAGAATGAAGTGATGGACAAGACCCAATCCTAAGCCTAGCACAAAGATCGTAGTTCGTATGCTAAAGCTTTTCTAATGTCAAGTATCATTTCCTTAGACCATGAGATTGTGCAACTCCCGGATGCCGTAGGAATGCTTTGGGTGTACCAAATGTCACAACGTAACTGGATGGCTATAAAGGTGCACTACAGGTATCTCCGAAAGTGTCTGTTGGGTTGGCACGAATCGAGACTGGGATTTGTCACTCCGTGTAAACGGAGAGGTATCTCTGGGCCCACTCGGTAGGACATCATCATATTGTGCACAATGTGACCAAGGGGTTGATCACGGGATGATGTGTTATGGAACGAGTAAAGAGACTTGCCGGTAACGAGATTGAACAAGGTATCGGTATACCGATGATCGAATCTCGGGCAAGTACTATACCGCTAGACAAAGGGAATTGTATACGGGATTGATTGAGTCCTTGACATCGTGGTTCATCCGATGAGATCATCGTGGAACATGTGGGATCCAACATGGGTATCCAGATCCCGCTGTTGGTTATTGACCGGAGAACGTCTCGGTCATGTCTGCATGGTTCCCGAACCCGTAGGGTCTACACACTTAAGGTTCGATGACGCTAGGGTTATAAAGGAAGTCTGTATGTGGTTACCGAATGTTGTTCGGAGTCCCGGATGATATCCCGGACGTCACGAGGAGTTCCGGAATGGTCCGGAGGTAAATATTTATATATGGGAAGTCTTGTTTTGGTCACCGGAAAAGTTTTGGGTTTTATCGGTAACGTACCGGGACCACCGGGAGGGTCCCGGGGGTCCACCAAGTGGGGCCACCGGCCCCGGAGGTCTGCATGGGCCAAGTGTGGGAGGGGACCAGCCCCAGGTGGGCTGGTGCGCCCCCCCACAAGGGCCCAAGGCGCCTAGGGTTTGGGGAGGGGGTGCTTCCACCTAACTTGGGGGGCAAGTTTCCCCCCTCTCCCCCCTTGGCCGCCACCCTTAGATGGGATTGGGGCAGCCGCACCCCTTGGGGTGAAAACCCTAGAGGGGGCGCACCGCCCTCCCTCTCCCCTATATATACTTGAGGGTTTTGGGGCTGCCAACACATGAGTTTCTTCTCCTGCTGGCGCAGCCCTACCTCTCTTTCTCCTCATATCTCGCGGTGCTTGGCGAATCCCTGCTGGACTACCACGCTCCTCTACCACCACCACACCGTTGTGCTGCTGCTGGATGGAGTCTTCCTCAACCTCTCCCTCTCTCCTTGCTGGATCAAGGCATGGGAGACGTCACCGGACTGTACGTGTGTTGAATGCGGAGGTGCCGTCCGTTCGGCACTAGGATCTCCGGTGATTTGGATCACGACGAGTACGACTCCTTCAACCCCGTTCTCTTGAACGCTTCCGCTTAGCGATCTACAAGGGTATGTAGATGCACTCTCCTTCCCCTCGTTGCTGGTTTCTCCTTAGATAGATCTTGGTGACACGTAGGAACATTTGAATTTCTGCAACGTTCCCCAACAGTGGCAGGGGCTCGGGGCGGCACGCGCGCGCGGTGACGGGGACGGCGGTATCCACGGCGACAAGGACGAGGAGGGTGGGCTCGGGGAGGCACGCGGCGACGGGGACGAGGACGACGGGCTCGGGGAGGCCGGCGACGAGGACGGCGCGGGCTCAGGGAGGCCGGCGACTAGAACGGCGTGGGCTTGGGGGGGCCGGCGACGAGGACGGCGCAGGCTCGGGGAGGCGACGAGCTTGGCGGCGACGGCGGCGACGGCGAGGTGGAGCAGCCTGGCGGCGTCGAGGAGGTCGGCGTCGTCGGGGGCAACTGGCGATGAAATTCTGAATTTTTGCAAAGTGTTTGCTTATATAGCAAAGCCTTTGGTGTCGGTTGGTGGCACCAACCGGGACTAATGCACCCTTTAGTCCCGGTTGGTGCCACCAACCGGGACCAAAGGCCAGTTTTCGGCAGCCCAAAGGGTGGGAAGCGGCGGCCTTTAGTCCCGGTTGGTGCCACCAACCGGGACCAAAGGCCCCTATGTTGCCCGCGTCACGGCCAAAGTTTAGTCCCACCTCGCTAGTTGAGAGGGCTCGAGGGTGGTTTATAAGCGCAGCTGCGCCCACCCTCTCGAGCTCCTCTCAACTGCACGCTTTCGGGCCTAATCTCAAACTTTGCTGCTGTGGGCCTATTGGGCCTTTTGCGGGCCTGAATCCTGGCCCAGGTTGAGTTTCTAGTCGTATTCAGGCCGTGGTGGCCCAATAAGTGGCAGTTTTTTTTAGTTTTTTCCGGTTTTTTTGTTTTTTTTGCATTATTTATTTTCTTTTGTTTTTTGCTTTATTTTTTAATTCTTTTTGCTTTTAGTTTTAGAAAAATTATAAACTTTCTGTTAGTGCCATTAGTTTTCAAATTTGAAAACACTTTTTGTTTTTTTGTTTTCTTTCTTGCTTTATTTATTTTATTTTGTTTCTACTTACAACAAAATACTTATTGTTGCTATTTTTTTTATTTTTCCAGTTTTTTGTTTTGTTTTCTGCATTATTTATTTTCTTTTGTTTTTTGCTTTATTTTTTAATTCTTTTCTGCTTTTATTTTAGAAAAATTATAAACTTTCTGTTAGTGCCATTAGTTTTCAAATTTGAAAACACATTTTTTGTTTTTTTGTTTTCTTTGTTGCTTTATTTATTATGTTTTGTTTCTACTTACAATAAAATACTTATTGTTGCTATTTTTATTTTGTTTCCAGTTTTTTGTTTTGTTTTCTGCATTATTTATTTTCTTTTGTTTTTTTGCTTTATTTTTTAATTCTTTTTGCTTTTAGGTCAGCAAAATTATAAACTTTCTGTTAGTGCCATTAGTTTTAGAAAAATTATAAACTATCTGTTGAGAGTGTTCTTGGTGAGAACATAGTTGGCAAGGAGCGAAACAGGATTAATGGTATTACGAGGGACGAACCATAAGACATTAAAGCATTTCAAATGAACTCTGAAAAAGTTGAAAGTTGGCATGGTATCATAAATTCACCCACATAGCATGTGCATGTACAAAGCGGACAATGGTATCATACTCGTCTGTTACAAAGTTGGCATGGTATCATCATAATAGTTGCGGGAGGAAGTCTTCACTTTTTCTTCGCTTGTGTCATTTTCTTATTGCGCCATAAGCATGGATAATCTTCATCATCTATCAGGATGCTGGGGTCAGCCTTGACTTTTAAGGGAGGAATTTCATGAAACTTTTCATAATCTTCAGACATGTCTGTCTTGCCCTCCACTCCCACGATGTCCCTTTTTCCTGAAAGAGCTATGTGGCGCTTTGGGTCATCGTATGATGTATTCGCTTCCTTATCTTTTCTTTTTCTCGGTCTGGTAGACATGTCCTTCACATAGATAACCTGTGCCACATCATTGGCTAGGACGAACGGTTCGTTAGTGTACCCAAGATTTTTCAGATCCACTGTTGTCATTCCGTACTGTGGGTCTACCTGTACCACGCCTCCTGACAGATTGACCCATTTGCACTTAAACAAAGGGACCTTAAAATCATGTCCGTAGTCAAGTTCCCATATGTCCACTATGTAACCATAATATGTGTCCTTTCCCCTCTCGATTGTTGCATCAAAGCGGACACCGCTATTTTGGTTGGTGCTCTTTTGATCTTGGTCAATCGTGTAAAATGTATTCCCATTTATCTCGTATCCTTTCCAAATCGTAACAGTCGAAGATGGTCCCCTGGACAACAAGTACAGCTCATCACAAACAGTGTTGTCACCTCTAAGACGTGTTTCCAACCAACTGCTGAAAGTCCTGATGTGTTCACATGTAATCCATTCGTCGCACTGCTCTGGGTGTTTGGAGCACAGACTGTTCTTGTGTTCATCGACATACGAGGTCACCAAGGTAGAGTTCTGTAGAACTGTGTAGTGTGCTTGAGACCAAGAATATCCGTCCCTGCATATTATTGAGTCCCTTCCAAGTGTGCCTTTTCCAGTCAGTCTCCCCTCATACCGCGATTTAGGGAGACCTATCTTCTTAACGCCAGGAATGAAGTCAACACAAAACCCGATGACATCCTCTGTTTAATGGCCCATGGAAATGCTTCCTTCTGGCCTAGCGTGGTTATGGACATATTTCTTTAGGACTCCCATGAACCTCTCAAAGGGGTACATATTGTGCAGAAATACGGGGCCCAGAATGACAATCTCATCAATTAGATGAACTAGGACGTGCGTCATGATATTGAAGAAGGATGGTGGGAACACCAGCTCGAAACTGACAAGACATTGCACCACATCACTCCTTAGCCTTGGTATGATTTCTGGATCGATCACCTTCTGAGAGATTGCATTCAGGAATGCACATAGCTTCACAATGGCTAATCAGACGTTTTCCGGTAGAAGCCCCCTCAATGCAACCGGAAGCAGTTGCGTCATAATCACGTGGCAGTCATGAGACTTTAGGTTCTGGAACTTTTTCTCTGCCATATTTATTATTCCTTGTATATTCGACGAGAAGCCAGTCGGGACCTTCATACTAAGCAGGCATTCAAAGAAGATTTCCTACTCTTCTTTGGTAAGAGCATAGCTGGCAGGACCTTCATACTGCTTTGGAGGCATGCTGTCTTTTTCGTGCAAACGTTGCAGGTCCTCCCATTCCTCAGCTGTATCTTTTGTCTTCCCATACACGCCCAAGAAGGCTAGCAGGTTCACGCAAAGGTTCTTCGTCACGTGCATCACGTCGATCGAAGAGCGGACCTCTAGGTCTTTCCAGTAGGGTAGGTCCCAAAATATAGATTTCTTCTTCCACATGGGTGCATGTCCCCCAGCGTCACTCGGAACAGCTAGTCCGCCGGGACCCTTTCCAAAGATTACGTGTAAATCATTGACCATAGCAAGTACGTGATCACCGGTACGCATGGCGGGCTTCTTCTGGTGATCTGCCTCGCCTTTGAAATGCTTGCCTTTCTTTCGACATTGATGGTTGGTCGGAAGAAATCGACGATGGCCCAGGTACACATTCTTCCTGCAGCTTCCCAGGTATATACTATCGGTGTCAAGTAAACAGTGCGTGCATGTGTGGTATCCCTTGTTTGTCTGTCCTGAAAGGTTACTGAGAGCGGGCCAATCGTTGATGGTCACGAACAGCAACGCCTTTAGGTCAAATTCCTCCTGTTTGTGCTCATCCCACGTACGTACACCGTTTCCATTCCACAGCTGTAAAACTTCTTCAACTAATGGCCTTAGGTACACATCAATGTCGTTGCCGGGTTGCTTAGGGCCTTGGATGAGAACTGGCATCATAATGGACTTCCGCTTCATGCACATCCAAGGAGGAAGGTTATACATACATAGAGTCACGGGCCAGGTGCTGTGATTGTTGCTCTGCTCCCCGAAAGAATTAATGCCATCTGCGCTTAAAGCAAACCATATGTTCCTTGGGTCCTTTGCAAACTCATCCCAGTACTTTTGATTTTTCTCCACTGCGACCCATCAGCAGGTGCTCTCAACTTCCCATCTTTCTTACAGTCTTCACTGTGCCATCGCATCAACTTGGCATGCTCTCCGTTTCTGAACAGACGTTTCAACCGTGGTATTATAGGAGCGTACCACATCACCTTCGCAGGAACCCTCTTCCTGGGGGGCTCGCCGTCAACATCACCAGGGTCATCTCGTCTGATCTTATACCATAATGCACCACATACCGGGCATGCGTTCAGATCCTTGAACGCACCACGGTAGAGGATGCAATCATTAGGGCATGCATGTATCTTCTGCACCTCCAATCCTAGAGGGCATACGACCTTCTTTGCTGCGTATGTACTGTCGGGCAATTCGTTATCCTTTGGAAGCTTCTTCTTCAATATTTTCAGTAGCTTCTCAAATCCTTTGTCAGACACAGCATTCTCTGCCTTCCACTACAACAATTCCAGTACGGTACCGAGCTTTGTGTTGCCATCTTCGTAATTGGGGTACAACCCTTTTTTGTGGTCCTCTAACATGCGATCGAACTTCAGCTTCTCCTTTTGACTTTCGCATTGCGTCCTTGCATCGACAATGACCTGACGGAGATCATCATCATCGGGCACATCGTCTGGTTCCTCTTGATCTTTAGCAGCTTCACCCATTGCAGCATCATCGTGCACATCGTCTGGTTCCTCTTGATCTTCAGTAGCAGCACCGTATTCAGGGGGCACATAGTTGTCATCGTACTCTTCTTCTTCGCCGTCTTCCATCATAACCCCTATTTCTCCGTGCCTCGCCCAAACATTATAGTGTGGCATGAAACCCTTGTAAAGCAGGTGGGTGTGAAGGATTTTCCGGTCAGAGTAAGACTTCGTATTCCCACATATAGGGCATGGACAACACATAAAACCATTCTGCTTGTTTGCCTCAGCCACTTCGAGAAAATCATGCACGCCCTTAATGTACTCGGAGGTGTGTCTTGAACCGTACATCCATTGCCGGTTCATCTGCGTGCATTACAGAACATCATGAATAGATAATTAAGTGACCAAATTAATAGAAGTTCATCATCACATTAAAACCAAAGTACATACATAGTTCTCATCTAACAACATAAAGCTCTGCAAAGCATCTAAATTAATTAAACCATACATTGAAACTATGTAAAACATTTCAATGTGAAAACGAATGCGATCATAATCGCAACCAATGTAACAACTGATCCAACGACATAATGATACCAAGCCTCGGTATGAATGGCATATTTTCTAATCTTTCTAATCTTCAAGCGCATTGCATCCATCTTGATCTTGTGATCATCGACGAAATCCGCAACATGCAACTCCAATATCATCTTCTCCTCCTCAATTTTTCTTATTTTTTCCTTCAACAAATTGTTTTCTTCTTCAACTAAATTTAACCTCTCAACAATAGGGTCGGTTGGAATTTCCGGTTCCACAACCTCCTAGATAAATAAAATCTATGTCACGTTGGTCGGCATAATTGTCATAAACAATAAATGAACCAATAGTTATGAAAAGATAATATATACCACATCTGAATCATAGACAGGACGAGGGCCGACGGGGGCGGATACCAAAACCATCGCACTATATAAGATGCAATAATAAAAGTAAGAAAATTATACAAGTATCTATATAAACATACAAGTAAGAATTTTTTTCCTTTCAGAAAGAAGATAAGAACAAGAGGCTCACCACGGTGGTGCCGGCGACGAGATCGGGCGGGCGATCGACGGCGGTGAAGACGGGGACGGGACGTGACGGAACGCTAAACCTAGACAAATATTGAGGAAAATGGAGCTAGGAGAGGAGAAAGCTTAAGTAGTGTGGCTTGGGCAGTCCATCGAACACCTCGTGTGCATAGGAGGTGAGCTAGAGCACCACAAAGCTCTCCCCTCGCCGGCCAGGAAAAACAGAGCAGTGGGAGTGCTCTGCTCGCAGGCGAGGGGTATACATAGGCAACTCATTGGTCCCGGTTCGTCCCATGAACCGGGACTAAAGGGCAGCCTTTGGTCCCGGTTCAAGCCACCAACCAGGACCAATGGTGGTGGGCCAGGAGCGAGGCCCATTGGTCCCGGTTCGTCCCACCAACCAGGACCAAAAGTTCCAAACGAACCGGGACCAATGGCCCACGTGGCCTGGCCGGCCCCCGGGGCTCACGAACCGGGTCAAATGCTCCCATTGGTCCCGGTTCTGGATTGAACCGGGACTAATGGGCTGACCTGGCCTGGACCATTGCCCCCTTTTCTACTAGTGATTCTTTGGCTCCCCTTGTGCCGAATCAATAAATTTGGGTTGAATACTTTACCCTCAAAAGCTATTGCGATCCCCTACACTTGTGGGTTATCAAGACTAATTTCTGGCGCCGTTGCCGGGGAGCATAGCTCTATTCTCTGAGTCACTTGGGATTTATATCTGTTGATCACTATGAAGAACTTGAAAGATGACAGAACCAAGATTTTGCCCTCAACTACGAGGGGATGTAAGGAACTGCCATCTAGCTCTGCACTAGATTCTCCTTCTGTTATTAGTAAACTTGCGACACCTAAACCTGCTACTGCTATGAACTCTGATACGTCGCATGTTATTGATGATGCCACTTCTGCTTTGCATGATATTTATGATAAAACTACTTCTGTGCGTGATACTACTTTGCCATTAGGTGAATTTCTTGATGAGCAACGTGCTAGGGCTAGAGAGAATGAAATTATTGAAGATTCTATTATTGATGATAGTGATGATGAAAATTTTCCCAATGATTATGAATTACCTATTGTTCCTGAGGGTTATGTTATGAACGAAGAAGCTGCTAGAGCTATCTTTGCTTGCAATGATAGATATGATCTTAAGAATATTAGCTAAATGGAAGCAGCAGTCTCTTAATGCTAGAATGAAACCTAACCCTACTTTTGCTACTGCACCTATTTGTGTTACCTGCTAAGGATTATGAATTCTCTGTTGATCCTAAAATTATTACTTTAGTTGAATCTGATCCTTTTTATAGTCTTGAATCTGAAACTGTTGTGGCACATCTTACCAAGTTGAATGATATAGCTACCCTGTTTACTCATGATGATAAATCTCGCTATTATTATATCCTTGAGATATTTCCGTTCTCGTTAAAGGGTGATGCTAAGACTTGGTTTAATTGTCTTGCTCCTGGTTGTGTGCGTAGTCCCCAGGATATGATTTATTACTTCTCTGCTAAATATTTCCCTGCTCATAAGAAACAAGCTGCCTTGCGGGAAATATATAACTTTGTGCAAATCGAAGAAGAGAGTCTCCCACAAGCTTGGGGGAGGCTTTTCCGATTACTTAATGCTCTGCCTGATCATCCTCTTAAGAAAAATGAAATACTTGATATCTTTTATAATGGACTAACTGATGCTTCCAAGGACTACTTTGATAGTTCTGCTGGTTGTGTTTTCAGGGAAAGAACAATCGACGAAGATGAATTACTATTGAATAATATGTTGACTAATGAAAATAATTGGACTCCACCTGAGCCAATTCCCGAGGTAATTCCTAAACCAATTGAGCCAACTCCTGAGCCTATTCCTAAACCCACTCCGAAGAAGAGAGGTGTTTTATTTCTCAATCCTGAAGATATGCAAGAGGCAAAGAAATCAATGAAAGAAAAAGGTATTAAAGCTGAAGATGTTAAGAATTTACCACCTATTGAAGAAATACATGGTCTTGATATACCGCCTGTCGAAGAACCACATTATCTTGATAACCCGACACAGGTAGTAAAGGTAAATTCTCTCTATAGATATGATAAAGTTGAAATCCCCTCTACTAATTTTCATAGCCCGTGCTTAGATGAATTTGATGACTTTATGGCTAGACAAGAAAGTTTTAATGCTTATGTTGGTAGAGAGTTAAAGAATAATGCTTCTGAGATAGGACGCATGAGCGATAATATGGCTAGAGTTAAAGGTGAACTTAAACTCATTAGCAAATATGCTTCTATGGTTGCTACTCAAGTTGAGCAAGTACTTAAAGCTCAAAATGATTTGCTTGATGAATTAAATAATAAAAATGACTTTGCTGTTAGAGTGGCTACTAGAACTGGTAGAATGACTCAGGAACCTTTGTATCCTGAAGGCCACCCTAAGAGAATCGAGCAAGATTGTCAGAGAAATAATTTAGAGGCACCTATTTCTTCCAAAAAAGAAGAAAAAGAAAAACAATAGGACTTTGCATGCTTCTAGTGAACCTACTGTAGACATACCTGACAATCCCAATTATATTTCTATTTCTGATGCTGAAACACAATCAGGTGATGAACATGAACCTAGTGATAATGTTAATGATAATGTTCATGTTGATGCTCAACCTAGCAAAAACAATGATGTGGAGATTGAACCTTCTGTTGATCTTGATAACCCACAACCAAAGAATCAACATTATGATAAGAGAGATTTTGTTGCTAGGAAGCACGGTAGAGAAAGAGAACCATGGGTTCAGAAACCCATGCCCTTTCCTCCTAAACCATCCAAGACAAAGGATGATGAAGATTTTGAGCGCTTTGCTGAAATGATTAGACCTATCTTCTTACATATGCGCTTAATTGATATGCTTAAAGTAAACCCTTATGCTAAATGTATGAAGGATATCATTACAAACTAAAGAAAGATACTAGAAGCTGAATTTTCCACCATGCTTGCTAATTACACTTTTAAGGGTGGAATACCAAAGAAACTTGGAGATCCGGGGGTACCAACTATACCATGCTCCATTAAAAGGAATTATGTTAGAACTGCTTTATGTGATCTTGGAGCCGGTGTTAGTGTTATGCCTCTCTCCTTATATCGTACACTTGAATTGAATAAGTTGACACCTACTGAAATATCTTTGCAAATGGCTGATAAATCAACTGCCATACCTTTCGGTATTTGTGAGGATGTACCTGTTGTAGTTGCAAATGTCACTATCTTAACGGACTTTGTTATTCTTGATATTCCTGAGGACGATAGTATGTCGATTATCCTTGGTAGACCCTTTTTGAATACTGCAGGGGCTGTTATTGATTGCAACAAAGGCAATGTCACTTTTCATGTTAATGGTAATGAGCATATGGTACACTTTCCGAGGAAACAATCTCAAGTTCATAGCATCAATTCTATTGGAAAAGTTCCAACTATCATTATTGGAGGTTCTGAATTTCCTCTCCCTATTGTCAAGAAAAAGTATGATATTCTTATTGTTGGGGATTTTCATATCCCCGTTGAGGTAACTTAGTGTCATTCGAAATTTCTCCAGTTCCGTGCTATTCGGAATGAGTTTGTTAACAAGACTTGATCAACCTTGTTAGTGGATTCATTTTGATGATCATGAGATGGATGAAACTAGAAGGCATAACCTTCTGTACCCTCTTTTTACTTTCTGTTATTTAGAATAAATAAAGCAAAAATAGTATTATCCGTCTATTTTCTGAATTATCCGTGCATTAAAAAAATATCCCGAAAATAAAAGTGCTCCAAATGCCCTGCAAATTTAGTATGATTTTTTATGGAATATTTGAGGATTCTAGGCACTGAAATCACTTCAGGAGGGGCAAGCACCAGGCCACGAGAGTGGAGGACGCGCCCTCCCCCCTGGGCGCCCCCTGTCTCTTGGGCCCCTGGTGGCCCCCCTCCACTTATGCCAGCACCCACACACTCCATTTTCTTCCCAAAAAAATCCCCATCCAGCTCAAGCACGAGTTCTAGCTCATTTTGCTACTATTTTTGATCTCCTTGCTCAGAGCTCCATTCACAATACTGCTTTGGGAGATTGTTGCCTGGTATGTGACTCCTCCATTGGTCCAATTAGTTTTTGTTCTAGTGTTTTATTCATTGCAAATTTTTGCTGCATAGGTGACCATGTTCTTGAGCTTGCATGTTAAATTTATGAGGACCCAAGCAATTCTAATGTATGATATAGGCTCTAGGCACTTGTAGGAGTAGTTGTTACCAATCTTGTTTAGTTTTATTCACTTTTATTTTGAAGTTACTAAATTTTCAGAAATTTTCAGAAAATGGTAAGGAAACTTTTGAGGGGCTCTTCTAGCCAAGGCTCTCAGGAAAAATAAGCTAAAGAGAAGGAAAAAGCCAAGTATAATCTTCCTCGCTTAGCAGAAGTACGGTCGTGTGAATGGCCATGTGATAATTTCTTGAAAGAAGCTGGAATTCATGAAGATTTTTATTCCTTGATCAAGAATGCAGACCTCATCGATTTCCTCCACGACCGGATCGATCAGTATCTCTTACTCAGCAACACTTTCGTGCAATTTTTTTATTATTATCCTAAGAAGTCACCGCCTTCAGTATCATTTCATTTATATGATGAAGAGAAATGTCTTTACATGATTTTTGCACGGTATGTAGGATACCCTTTGAGGAACCCGATCGTAAAGATGTGGATGGCTTTGTTAACACTATCGCTGTAGAGGATTCAAAGAAGGGTTCCGATGCAAAAATCTCTAGCATACACTTTCCTGTTTTACGCTACTTTGCCATATTTGCTAGTAGATGCTTGATTGGTCGTGGAAATAGTGGAAACTTTCATGTTCCTGATATTATCATTCTTCAACATGCCTTGTTTGGAGACAATAGTTTTAGTATGGGTGCCGTCATTGCTAAACGGCTAAGCCTGAATCGTACAAAAGGCCCCATATTTGGAGGTATCTATGCTTCACGTCTTGCTACACATTTTAAGTTACCCATTAGGCACCATGAGAAAGAGGAGACAAAATTGCCTCCTTATATTTTAGATTACAAGATCATGGTAGCACACGCGTTTATTGTTGACAACAAAGAGAAGATGCTCTTGTATAACCTTAGATTTAATAAGAAACACAGTGAGACTATTATTTTTCCTGCGCCTCTGTTGTTTGATTTGATTGCAGATAATTTTCTTGTTACACCAGAGGCGGTGTACGCTCATCGAGGCCAAGCATCCACTCCAGAATCTGAACCTGAGTCGAAACCTGCACTGGACCCTTATCGTGCATCATCTTTCCAGTGGGATCGGGAGATGGCCAGCCAGTGGTATCCTGATTACACCTCCCAGTACACCGGGGAGAGTAGCAGCGGTCCTTGGTACTAGACCAACTTAGGCCAAAAGCCTAAGCTTGGGGGAGTACGTATTTCTCACCGACTTTACATTCATGTTCACACACTAGTCGTCGGTGCTCATACTCTTTCATTGTATTATCCATGTTAGTTTAAATTTATTTTTCTAGTTTTCTTCTTGTGTGTTTGATAAACCTTAATAAAAACCAAAAAAAAATAGTTAGTTTATTTTCTATGTTTGTAGTAGAATTAAAGTGAAAACCCAAAAAGATTTCTGGTTCTTCTTCTTACTTGTTGGGAGCTTTCCCGTGTAAATAGTTTTATTTTCTTTTCTTTCCTTTGGGGGTAGAGAGTAGAAGACAAAATTGAAAATGTTTAGTGGCTCTCATATGCATGATTGTTTATTTAACTTAGAGCCCATATTACTTTGTCTTCTCTCTTGAGTTGAATGCTTGCAGATTCTAGCTTAGTCCAATGCACGTGCACTATTATTATTATACACATCGTTCGGTCGTGCAAGTGAAAGGCAATAATGACGATATATGATGGACTGATTGAGCTGGAGGAAAGATGGTGTGAACTCGACCTCTCTTGTTTTTGTAAATATGAAGAGTTCATCTTTCCTGATTCAGCTTATTACGAAGTAAACATATTTGCAATGACATTTAGAGATTATAGTTGCTTGTGCCATGCTTTATTAGCTATGAGTTATAATGGTTTACCTTGCGTGCCAACATGCTATTAGAATGATTATGATGTTGTATGATGGGATGGTATCCTCCTTTGAATGAATTGAGTGACTCCACTTGGCACATGTTCACGCATGTAGTTGAAACAAATCAACATAGCCTTCATGATATTTATGTTCATGGTAGATTATATCCTACTCATGTTTGTACTCAGTGTGAATTAATTTTAATGCATGTTCATGACTGTTGTCGCTCTCTCAGTTGGTCGCTTCCCAGTCTTTTGCTAGCCTTCACCCGTAATAAGCGGGAATACTGCTTGTGCATCCAAACTCCTTAAACCCCAAAGTTGTTCCATATGAGTCCACCATACCTACCTATATGCAGTATCTACCTGCCGTTCCAAGTAAATTTGTATGTGCCAAACTCCAAACCTTCAAATGAAATTCTGTTTTGTATGCTCGAGCAGGTCATGTTACAACTAGGGCTGCCTATATCATCCATGCTAGGTGGGTTATTCTCAAGAGGAGTGGACTCCGCTCCTCATTCACGAGAAAGGGCCGGTAACCGGGATGCCCAGTCCCATGATCCAAAAAGATCAAAGCAAATCAATATAATTAAACAAAACTCCCCCAGGGCTGTTGTTAGTTGGAGGCACTCATTGTTTCGAGCAAGCCATGGATTGATGCTTGTTGGTGGTTGGGGGAGTATAAACCTTTGCCATTCTTTTTGGGAACTGCCTATAATGCATGTAGTATGGAAGATACAACCATCTCATAGTTGTTGTGTTGACAACAAAAGTATGCCGCTCAAAATGTTATTCAATCTCTATTTTAAAATCAAGCTCTGGCACCTCTACAAATACCTGCTTCCCTCTGCGAAGGGCCTATCTATTTACTTTTATGTTGAGTCAACACCCTCTTATTAAAAAGCACCCGCTAGAGAGCACACCGTCACTTGCATTCATTACTATTGGTTTATATTGGGTATGACTTGACTGGATCTCTTTTACCATGAATTACAATGTTTAGTCAGTCCTTGATCTTTAAAGGTGCTCTGCATTTATGTTTTGCGGTCTTAGAAAGGGCTAGCGAGATACCATTTTGTTATATCATGTTATGATTGTTTTGAGAAAGTGTTGTCATCCGAGTTTATTATTATGGCTCGCTAGCTGATTATGCTATTGATATGAGTAATTGTGAGACCTGGGTGTTATTATGAGTATGGTTAGTTCATAATATTTGCTGAAACCTGAATGCTGGCTTTGCATGTTTACAATAACAAGAGCAAACAGAGTTTGTAAAAGTTTTTCTTTATCACTTTCAGTTTATCAACTGAATTGCTTGAGGACAAGCAAAGGTTTAAGCTTGGGGGAGTTGATACGTCTCCAACGTATCTACTTTTCCAAACACTTTTGCCCTTGTTTTGGACTCTAACTTGCATGATTTGAATGAAACTAACCCGGACTGACGCTGTTTTCAGCAGAGCTGCCATGATGTTGTTTTATTGTAGAAAACAAAAGTTCTCGGAATGTCCTGAAAATCCTCGGAGGCACTTTTTGGAAAATATAAAAAAAACTAGAGAAAGAATCAAGACCAGGGGCCCACACCCTGTCCACGAGGGTGGGGGGCACGCCCCCCTGTCTCGTGGGCCCCCTGAGGCTCCGCCGACCTCAACTCCAACTCCATATATTCCGTTTCACGGAGAAAAAAATCAGAGAGAAAGTTTCATCGCGTTTTACGATATGGAGCCGCCGCCAAGCCCTAATATCTCTCGGGAGGGCTGATCAGGAGTCCGTCCGGGGCTCCGGAGAGGGGGATTCGTCGCCGTCGTCATCATCAACCATCCTCCATCACCAATTTCATGATGCTCACCGCCGTGCGTGAGTAATTCCATCGTAGGCTTGCTGGACGGTGATGGGTTTGATGAGATTTACCATGTAATCAAGTAAGTTTTGTTAGGGTTTGATCCCTAGTGTCCACTATGTTCTGAGATTGATGTTGCTATGACTTTGCTATGCTTAATGCTTGTCACTAGGGCCCGAGTGCCATGATTTCAGATCTGAACCTATTATGTTTTCATGAATATATGTGTGTTCTTGATCCTATCTTGCAAGTCTATAGTCACCTATTATGTGTTATGATCCGACAACCCCGAAGTGACAATAATCGGGATACTTCTCGGTGATGAGCGTAGTTTGAGGAGTTCATGTATTCACTATGTGTTAATGCTTCGGTCCGGTTCTCTATTAAAAGGAGGCCTTAATATCCCTTAGTTTCCTCTAGGACCCCGCTGCCACGAGAGGGTAGGACAAAAGATGTCATGCAAGTTCTTTTCCGTAAGCACATATGACTATTTACGGAATACATGCCTACATTACATTGATGAACTTGAGCTAGTGCTGTGTCACCCTATGTTATAGCTATTACATGAGGAATCGCATCCGACATAATTATCCATCACTGATCCATTGCCTAAGAGCTTTTCACATATTGTGCTTTGATAACCCACAAGTGTAGGGGATCGCAACAGCTTTCGAGGGTGAAGTAGAACCCAAATCTATTGACTCGACACAAGGGGAGCCAAAGAATATTCTTGAGTATTAGCAGTTGAGTTGTCAATTCAACCACACCTGGATAACTTAATATCTGCAACAAAGTATTTAGTAGCAAAGTAGTATGATAATAATGGTAACAGTAGCAAAAGTAAAGATAGACGTTTTTGGGTATTTGTAGTAATTGTAACTGTAGCAACAGAAAAGTAAATAAGCGAAGAACAATATATGAAAAGCTCGTAGGCAATGGATCAGTGATGGATAACTATGCCGGATGCGATTCCTCATGTAATAGCTATAACATAGGGTGACACAGAACTAGCTCCAATTCATCAATGTAATGTAGGCATGTATTCCGTAAATAGTCATACGTGCTTATGGAAAAGAACTTGCATGACATCTTTTGTCCTACCCTCCCGTGACAGCGGGGTCCTAGTGGAAACTAAGGGATATTAAGGCCTCCTTTTAATAGAGAACCGAAACACAGCATTAACACATAGTGAATACATGAACTCCTCAAACTACGGTCATCACCGAGAAGTATCCCGATTATTGTCACTTCGGGGTTGTCGGATCATAACACATAATAGGTGACTATAGACTTGCAAGATAGGATCAAGAACACACATATATTCATGAAAACATAATAGGTTCAGACATGAAATCATGGCACTCGGGCCCTAGTGACAAGAATTAAGCATAGCAAAGTCATAGCAACATCAATCTCAGAACATAGTGGATACTAGGGATCAAACCCTAACAAAACTAACTTGATTACATGGTAAATCTCATCCAACCCATCACCGTCCAGCAAGCCTACGATGGAATTACTCACGCACGGCGGTGAGCATCATGAAATTGGTGATGGAGGATGGTTGATGATGACAACAGCGATGAATCCCCCTCTTCGGAGCCCCGAACGGACTCCAGATCAGCCCTCCCGAGAGAGATTAGGGCTTGGCGGCGGCTCCGTGTCGTAAAACGCGATGAAACTTTCTCTCTGATTTTTTTCTCCCCGAGACGGAATATATGGAGTTGGAGTTGAGGTCGATGGAGGTCCAGGAGGCCCACGAGATAGGGGGTGCACCCTACAGGGGGGCCCTATCTCGTGGACAGGCCCTCGCCCCCCTGGTGTATTTCTTTCGCCCAGAAATTCTTATTAATTCCAAAAAGTGCCTCCGAGGATTTTCAGGACATTCCGAGAACTTTTCTTTTCTACACATAAAACGACATCATGGCAGTTCTGCTGAAAACAGTGTCAGTCCGGGTTAGTTTCGTTCAAATCATGCAAGTTAGAGTCCAAAACAAGGGCAAAAGTGTTTGGAAAAGTAGATGCATTGGAGACGTATCAACTCCCCCAAGCTTAAACCTTTACTTGTCCTCAAGCAATTCAGTTGATAAACTGAAAGTGATAAAGAAAAACTTTTACAAACTTTGTTTGCTCTTGTTGTTGTAAACATGAAAAGCCAGCATTCAAGTTTCAGCAAATATTATGAACTAACCATACTAACAATAACACCTACGTCTCACAATTACTAATATCAATAGCATAATCAGCTAGCGAGCCATAATAATAAAACTCGGATGACAACACTTTCTCAAAATAATTATAAAATGATATAACAAAATGGTATCTCGCTAGCCCTTTCTGAGACCGCAAAACATAAATGCAGAGCACCTTTAAAGATCAAGGACTGACTAAACATTGTAATTCATGGTAAAAGAGATCCAGTCAAGTCATACCCAATATAAACCAATAGTAATGAATGCAAATGACAGTGTGCTCTCCAGCGGGTGCCTTTTAATAAGAAGGGTGATGACTCAACATAAAAGTAAATAGATAGGCCCTTCGTAGAGGGAAGCATGGATTTGTAGAGGTGCCAGAGCTCGATTTTAAAATAGAGATTGAATAACATTTTGAGTGGCATACTTTCACTGTCAACGCAACAACTATGAGATGGTTGTATCTTCCATACTACATGCATTATAGGCAGTTCCCAAACAGAATGGTAAAGGTTTATACACCCCCAACCACCAACAAGCATCAATCCATGGCTTGCTCGAAACAACGAGTGCCTCCAACTAACTACAGCCCTGGGGGAATTTTGTTTAATTATTTTGATTTGCTTTGATCTTTTTGGATCATGGGACTGGGCATCCCGGTTACCGGCCCTTTCTCGTGAGTGAGGAGCGGAGTCCACTCCTCGTGAGAATAACCCACCTAGCATGGAAGATATAGGCAGCCCTAGTTGTAACATGAGCTGCTCGAGCATACAAACCGAATTTCATTTGAAGGTTTGGAGTTTGGCACATACAAATTTACTTGGAACGGCAGGTAAATACCGCATATAGGAAGATATAGTGGACTCATATGGAATAACTTTGGGGTTTAAGGAGTTTGGATGCACAAGCAGTATTCTCGCTTAGTACAGGTGAAGGCTAGCAAAAGACTGGGAAGCGACCAACTGAGAGAGCGACAACAGTCATGAACATGCATTAAAATTCATTTACACCGAGTACAAGCATGGGTAGGATATAATCTACCATGAACATAAATATCGTGAAGGCTATGTTGATTTGTTTCAACTACATGTGTGAACATGTGCCAAGTCGAGTCACTCAATTCATTTAAAGGAGGATACCATCCCGTCATACCACATCATAATGATTCTAATAGCATGTTGGCACGCAAGGTAAACCATTATAACTTATAGCTAATCAAGCATGGCACAAGTAACTATAATCTCTAAATGTCATTGCAAATATGTTTACTTCATAATAGCTGACTCAGAAACGATGAACTCATCATATTTACACAAACAAGAGAGGTCGAGTTCATACCAGCTTTTCTCATCCCAATAAGTCCATCATATATCATCATTATTACCTTTCACTTGCACAACCGAACGATGTGTATAATAATAAGAGTGCACGTGCATTAGACTAAGCTAGAATCTGCAAGCATTCAACTCAAAAGAGAAGACAAGATAATATGGGCTCTAAGTTAAATAAACAATCATGCATACGAGAGCCACTAAACATTTTCAATATGGTCTTCTCGGCCCCCAAAGGAAAGAAAATAAAATAAAACTATTTACACGGGAAAGCTCCCAACAAGAAAGAAGATGAACTAGAAATCTTTTTGGGTTTTCATTTAATTCTACTACAAGGATGGAAATTAAACTAACTAATTTTTTGTGGTTTTTCTTCTTAAGATTTATCAAACACACAAGAAGAAAGCTAGAAAAAGGAATTTAAACTAGTATGGATAATACAATGAAAGAGTATGAGCACCGACAACTAGTATAGTGTGAACATGAATGTAAAGTCGGTGAGAAATACGTACTCCCCCAAGCTTAGGCTTTTGGCCTAAGTTGGTCTAGAACCAAGGACCGCCGCTACTCTCCCCAGTGTACTGGGAGGTGTAATCAGGATACCACTGGTTGGTCATCTCCGGGTCCCGCTGGACAGCTGATGCACGATAAGGGTCCAGTTCAGGTTCCGGCTCAGGTTCAGGTTCTGGAGTAAAAGCTTGGGCTCGATGGTTGTTCACCGCTTCCGGTGTGATGAGAAAATTTTCTGCAAGCAAATCAAACAACAGAGGTGCAGGCAAAATAATAATCTCAAAGTGTTTCTTATTGAATCTAAGTTTATACAAGAGCATCCTATCTTTGTTGTCAACAATAAACTTGTGTGCTACCATGCTCTTGTAATCTAAAATGTGAGAAGGCAATGTTGTCTCCTCTTCCTCAGGGTGCCTAATGGGTATCTGAACATGTCTAGCAAGACGTGCAACATAGATACCTCCAAATATGGGGCCTTTTGTACGATTCAGGGCTAGCCATTTAGCAACGACGACACCCATACTAAAAGTATTGTCTCCAAGCAAGGCATGTTGAAGAATGATAATATCAGGAACGCTCAAGTTTCCACTATTTCCACGACCAATCAAGCATCTACTAGCAAATATGGCAAAGTAGCGTAAAACAGGAAAGTGTATGCTAGAGACTTTTGCCTCAAAGCCCTTCTTTGGCTCCTCTACAGCGATAGTACTAACAAAGCCATCCACATCTTTACGATGGGGTTCCTCTAATTCTCCCTCATAAGGTATCCTACATACCACGCAAAAATTACATAAAGATATTTCTCTGAATTCATCATATAAATGAAATGATACTGCAGGCGGTGCCTTCTTAGGATAATAATAAAAGTTTTGCATGAAAGTATTTGTGAGTAAGAGATACTGATCGATCCGGTCGTTGATGAAACCGGTGAGGCCTGCAGTCTCGATTAAAGCATAAAAGTCTTCATGAATTCCAGCTTCTTTCAAGAAATCCTCGCATGGCCATTCACACGACCGTACTTCCGCTAAGCGAGGAAGATTATACTTGGCTTTTTCCTTCTCTTTGGCTTGTTTTTCCCGAGAGCTTTGGCTAGAAGAGCCCCTCAAAAACTTCCTTAACATTTTCTTAAAATTTCTGAAATTTTAGTAACTTCAAAATAAAAGTGAATGAAACTAAACAAGATTGGTAGAAACTACTCCTACAAGTGCCTAGAGCCTATATCATGCATTGGAATTGCTTGGGACCTCAAAAATTTAACATGCAAGCTCAAGAACATGGTCACCTATGCAGCAAAAATTTGCAATGAATAAAGCACTAGAACAAAAACTATTTGGACCAATGGAGGAGTCACATACCAAGCAACAATCTCCCAAAGCAGTTTTGTGAATGGAGCTTTGAGCAAGGAGATCGAAAATCGCAGCAAAACGAGCTAGAACTCGTGCTTGAGCTGGATGGGGATTTTTTTGGGTGGAAGATGAACTGTGTGGGTGCTGTCATAAGTGGAGGGGGCCCACCAGGGGCCCACGAGACAGGGGGCGCACCCTATAGGGGGGGGGCCTCCACTCTCGTGGCCTAGTGCTTGACCCTCCTGCAGTGATTTCTGTGCCTAAAATCCTCAAATATTCCAGAAAAAATCATACTAAATTTGCAGGGCATTTGGAGCACTTTTATTTTCGGACTATTTTTTAATGCACGGATAATTCAGAAAACAGAAGGATACTACTATTTTTGCTTTATTTAATCTAAATAACAGAAAGTAAAAAGAGGGTACAGAAGGTTGTGCCTTCTAGTTTAATCCATCTCGTGATCGTCAAAATGAATCCACTAACAAGGTTGATCAAGTCTTGTTAACAAACTCATTCCGAATAGCACGGAACTGGCGAAATTTCGAATGACACTAAGTTACCTCAACGGGGATATGAAAATCCCCAACAATAAGAATATCATACTTTTTCTTGACAGCAGGGAGAGGAAATTCAAAACCTCCAAAAATAATAGTTGGAACTTTTTCAATAGAATTGATGCTATGAATTTGAGATTGTTTCCTCGGAAAGTGTACCGTATGCTCATTACCATTAACATGAAAAGTGACATTGCCTTTGTTGCAATCAATAATAGCCCCTGTAGTATTAAGAAAAGGTCTACCAAGGATAATATACATACTATCGTCCTCGGGAATATCAAGAATAACAAAGTCCGTTAAGATAGTGACATTTGCAACCACAACAGGCACATCCCCACAAATACCGACAGGTATAGCAGTTGATTTATCAGTGATTTGCAAAGATATTTCAGTATGTGTCAACTTATTCAATTCAAGTCTATGATATAAAGAGAGAGGCATAACACTAACACCGGCTCCAAGATCACATAAAGCAGTTCTAACGTAATTTCTTTTAATAGAGCATGGTATAGTTGGTACCCCCGGATCTCCAAGTTTCTTTGGTATTCCACCCTTAAAAGTGTAATTAGCAAGCATGGTGGAAATTTCAGCTTCCGGTATCTTTCTTTTGTTTGTAATGATATCCTTCATATACTTAGCATAAGGATTTACTTTGAGCATATCAGTTAAATGCATACGTAAGAAAATAGGTCTAATCATTTCAGCAAAGTGCTCAAAATCCTCATCATCCTTTGACTTGGATGGTTTAGGAGGAAAGGGCATGGGTTTCTGAACCCATGGTTCTCTTTCTTTACTGTGCTTCCTAGCAACAAAATCTCTCTTATCATAACGTTGATTCTTTGATTATGGGTTATCAAGATCAACAGCAGGTTCAATCTCTACATCATTGTTTTTGCTAGGTTGAGCATCAACATGGACATTATCATTAATATTATCACTAGGGTTCATCACCTGATTGAGTTTCAGCATCAGAAATAGAAATATCATTGGGATTCTCAGGTGTGTCTACAGTGGGTTCACTAGAAACATGCAAAGTCCTATCATTTTTATTTTTCTTATTTTGAGAAGAACTAGGTGCCTCTAAATTATTTCTTTGAGAATCTTGCTCGATTCTCTTAGGGTGGCCTTCAGGATACAAAGGTTCTTGAGTCATTCTACCAGTTCTAGTAGCCACTCTAATAGCAAAGTCATTTTTATTATTTAATTCCTCAAGCAAATCATTTTGAGCTTTGACCACTTGCTTAGCTTGAGTAGCAACCATAGAAGCATATTTGCTAACGAGGTGAAGTTCATCTTTAACTCTAGCCAGATTATCACTTACACGTCCTATCTCGAAAGCATTATTCTTTAACTTTCTACCAACATAAGCATTAAAAGTTTCTTGTCTAGCCATAAAGTCATCAAATTCATCTAAGCATGGGCTATGAAATTTAGTAGAGGGGATTTCAACTTTATCATATCTATAGAGGGAATTTACCTTTACTACCTGTGTCGGGTTATCAAGACAATATGGTTCTTCAACAGGTGGTATATTAAGACCATGTATTTCTTCAATAGGTGGTAAATCCTTAACATCTTCAGCTTTAATACCTTCTTCTTTCATTGATTTCTTTGCCTCTTGCATACCGTCAGGACTGAGAAATAAAACACCTCTCTTCTTCGGAGTGGGTTTAGGAACAGGCTCAGGAATTGGCTCAATTGGTTCAGGAATTGGCTTAGGAAGAGTCCAATTATTTTCATTAGTCAACATATTATTCAATAATACTTCAGCTTCGACGACTGTTCTTTCCCTAAAAACACAACCATCACAACTATCCAAGTAGTCCTTGGAAGCATCTGTTAGTCCATTATAAAAGATATCAAGTATTTCATTTTTCTTAAGAGGATGATCAGGCAAAGCATTAAGTAACCGGAGGAGCCTCCCCCCAAGCTTGTGGGAGACTCTCTTCTTTGATTTGCACAAAATTATATATTTCCCGCAAGGAAACTTGTTTCTTATGAGCAGGGAAATATTTAGTAGAGAAGTAATAAATCATATCCTGGGGACTACACACACAACCAGGAGCAAGAGAATTATACCAAGTCTTAGCATCACCCTTTAATGAGAACGGAAATATCTTAAGGGTATAAAAATAGCGAGACTTCTCATCATTAGTAAACAGGGTAGCTATATCATTCAACTTGGTAAGATGTGCCACAACAATTTCAGATTCAAGGCCATAAAAAGGATCAGATTCAACTAAAGTAATAATTTCAGGATCAACAGAGAATTCATAATCCTTATCAGTCACACAGATAGGTGAAGTAGCAAAAGTAGGGTCGGGTTTCATTCTAGCATTAAGAGACTGCTGCTTCCACTTAGCTAATAATTTCTTAAGATCATATCTATCATTGCAAGCAAATATTTCCCTAGCATTTTCTTCATTCATAACATAACCCTTAGGAACAACAGGCAATACATAATCATTGGGAGAACCTTCATCATCACTATCATCAATAATAGCATGTTCAATATTTTCATTCCCCCTAACTCTAGCAAGTTGCTCATCAAGAAATTCACCTAATGGCAATGTAGTATCACGCACGGAAGTAGTTTCATCATGCATAGCAGAAGTGGCATCATCAATAACATGCGACATATCAGAATTCATAGCAGTAGCAGGTTTAGGTGTCGCAATCCTACTAATAATGGAAGGAGAATCTAGTGCAGAGCTAGATGGCAGTTCCTTACCTCCCCTCGTAGTTGAGGGCAAAATCTTGGTTTTAGCGTCTTTCAAGTTCTTCATAGTGATTAACAGATATAAGTCCCAAGTGACTCAGAGAATAGAGCTATGCTCCCCGGCAACGGCGCCAGAAATTAGTCTTGATAACCCACAAGTGTAGGGGATCACAACAGCTTTCGAGGGTGAAGTACAACCCAAATTTATTGATTCGATACAAGGGGAGCCAAAGAATATTCTTGAGTATTAGCAGTTGAGTTGTCAATTCAACCACACCTGGATAACTTAATATCTGCAGCAAAGTATTTAGTAGCAAAGTAGTATGATAATAATGGTAACAGTAGCAAAAGTAAAGATAGATGTTTTTGGGTTTTTTGTAGTAATTGTAACAGTAGCAATGGAAAAGTAAATAAGTGAAGAACAATATATGAAAATCTCGTAGGCAATGGATCAGTGATGGATAATTATGCCTGATGCGATTCCTCATGTAATAGCTATAACATAGGGTGACACAGAACTAGCTCCAATTCATCAATGTAATGTAGGCATGTATTCCGTAAATAGTCATACGTGCTTATGGAAAAGAACTTGCGTGACATCTTTTGCCCTACCCTCCCGTGGCAGCGGGGTCCTAGTGGAAACTAAGGGATATTAAGGCCTCCTTTTAATAGAGAACCGGAACAAAGCATTAGCACATAGTGAATACATGAACTCCTCAAACTACGGTCATCACCGAGAAGTATCCCGATTATTGTCACTTCGGGGTTGTCGGATCATAACACATAATAGGTGACTATAGACTTGCAAGATAGGATCAAGAACACACATATATTCATGAAAACATAATAGGTTCAGATCTGAAATCATGGCACTCAGGCCCTAGTGACAAGCATTAAGCATAGCAAAGTCATAGCAACATCAATCTCAGAACATAGTGGATACTAGGGATCAAACCCTAACAAAACTAACTTGATTACATGGTAAATCTCATCCAACCCATCACCGTCCAGCAAGCCTACGATGGAATTACTCATGCACGGCGGTGAGCATCATGAAATTGGTGATGGAGGATGGTTAATGATGATGACGACGATGAATCCCCCTCTCCGGAGCCCTGAACGGACTCTAGATCAGCCCTCCCGAGAGAGATTAGGGCTTGGCGGCGGCTCCGTGTCGTAAAACGCGATGAAACTTTCTCTCTGATTTTTTTCTCCCCGAGACAGAATATATGGAGTTGGAGTTGAGGTCGGTGGAGGTCCAGGGGGCCCACGAGATAGGGGGCGCGCCCTACAGGGGGGGCGCCCCCCGTCTCGTGGACAGGCCCTGGGCCCCATGGTGTATTTCTTTTGCCCAGCAATTCTTATTAATTCCAAAAAGTGCCTCCGTGGATTTTCAGGATATTCTGAGAACTTTTCTTTTCTACACATAAAACAACATCATGGTAGTTCTGCTGAAAACAGCGTCAGTCCGGGTTAGTTTCGTTCAAATCATGCAAGTTAGAGTCCAAAACAAGAGCAAAAGTGTTTGGAAAAGTAGATACGTTGGAGACGTATCATGCTTCGCTTATTTACTTTTCCGTTGCTACTGTTACAATCACTACAAAACCCAAAAACATTACTTTTGATACCGTTACCTTTATTACCATATTACTTTGCTACTAAATACTTTGCTGCAGATACTAAGTTATCCAGGTGTGGTTGAATTGACAACTCAACTTCTAATACTCAAGAATATTCTTTGTCTCCCCTTGTGTCGAATCAATAAATTTGGGTTGAATACTTTACCCTCGAAAGCTGTTGCGATCCCCTACACTTGTGAGTTATCAAGCTTGCACGCATTTTTTTGGATCCGTCATTTTTTTTGAGTTTTTCGTAGTTACGGATCTCCAAGAAAATCCTAAAATGGCAAGCAAGTTAGATTTCTGCATCTAGAAAAAGACCCCCTCGAAACTGAGACCCAATCTTGAGGGAAGCTCTCTTCCTCTCCACTATGGCCACCAAAAACCATAGGGGGATACATCCCTCCTTCCAGGGAGAAGGCCAAGGAAGAAGAAGAAGAAGATGGCGGGCCCTTCCCCCTCTTCCACGCTGGTGCTAGAACCCGCGAGTGTAGGGGATCTACTGTAGCTCTTTTCAATAAGTAAGAGTATAGAACCCAATGAGAATCAGAAGGATTTGGACAATTGGTCAATATAAATCAACAATGAGTCACTTTAAAAGCTGCAAAGAGTGTTTGATGGTCTATTTGATCATAAGAACAATTGCAAGAACATACATAACAAAAGATCAATGGTGCAACAAATGGCTCAATTCTTAATTGTGCTAAGGACAAGCTGACACTTATAAGGGTCAGATCGCTCTCAAGGACACACGAGAATTTCAGCAAGTTGTTTTCATGAAGTTCCATTGAGTTTAACTTTCATAGCTTTGACAATTGTTGTGTGGTGGAACCAATGGTAATGAACTATTCTTACATGAACAAGATACATACTTAAGATTTAACTCTTAACGCAAGTATCCGTAACTATACAAGAGTAATTAAGATAACGTCTAACTACAACATTAAATTCAAGGGTTACAAGTTCAAGCCCTTCTGCAATAGTTCATGAACTTAGGGTATGAAAATTTCTGTCACACCAACCATCCATCATAGAAAAACTAACCATGGAATGCTCTCCTCTACGCCCATCAAGGTGAAGTGATACGCGGTCGACATTCGCTCATCACCACTAAAGAATCGCACCAAAACAAAATATCAAACGTTGAACTTTATTCAATTTCACATGATTACTAGCAACAAGGTTTCGCCCATTCCTCAAGAATGTAATGGACTACTCACAAGACATCACATGAATCATGATCAATGGGGGTATTGATATAATAAACAATTTGAACATAAGAATCTTTCATCAATTGAACCTCTAAGCATCAACTATAAGCAGTAATCAACACCAGAGAGTAATCTCAACAATAAATCCAAGGTAATAGTTCATAGACTAAAAAGTAGAGGGAGATGAAGGTGATGATGGAGATAGTGCTGATGTAAATGGTGATGGAGATGATGATCTCAATGACTACCAAAGTGTCGGTGATGACAATGGCTTCAAATTCTTCCACCCAGAGGGATAGAGTTCCAACAGATCAACCTACCGAAGATGAAAAGTGATCCGTTTTGTTCCGCCTCACAGATGGCAACGAGAAAATCCCGTAAAAAAAATCAAAATGGTGTTTTAAGGCAATATAGGACCATTGGTACTGGAGAGCAGTTGTGTGGAGGCCTATGGGTAACATGTAAACATGTTTGCGATGTCAAGGTAGGATGAATCACCCAGTCATACAATAGGTGTTGTCTCCAAGAACTCCGCCCTGCAAGCCCCATCGCAACAGAATCATTTCTTGTTTCCTAGCCGGTCTCTTTCCTAGTAAATTCTTAAGACGCCTGCCGCATTCTTCTTGATGCATAAATCTCCTGCGGCTCTTCGTGTAGATAGGCCATTTGATGTACCATGAGATGGCTCAGGAAGGTACTCACCCGTAGTAATAAGGAAGAGGAAAGTGATCGGTGGAATGATTAGAGTGCCGGTGGAGCACCGCCAAGGCCAGGAATAGGTCACGTCTCGCGTGTGTGCGGGCTGGTGCCGGCATAACTAATTAATTACCAAACAAATTTGAGGATAATTAAGAACCCCTTAACAGGAGATGTTTGCAAGGAGGGGCGTGGCATTTTGCGAACGATTTTGCTTGCATTTTTAGTTGTGATGGGTGGCACTTTTTTCAGAGCGATATGGCAGTTTCTGTCAGAGAAGGAAATTCTTCGTTCAAATCTGCCACTGTTTGTTCTGGTCTCAAAACTAAGATTGCTAGCGAAAGGGGTTCATTTGCCACCCCTTTCCCAGCGAAAGTCACCGAGCTAGCTTTTCTGTTAATTAATCTAATGATTCATGTGGATGCACAAGAATGCCCGTTTCAAAGTTTCCTAGGGGTGTATGTGTACCAAAGCACTGCTCAATAAAAAACCGTTTTAGACTACCCAGAGTGGGAGTAACATACATGGTAACATCACACATCTCTAGGCAAAACAGATGATGTGGCGAGTAATTAATGAGAAAAGAGGGACATGTAGTAACATAGCTAGTTACTGTAACATCATACACACCAAGACAAGATGAGTCTACAACCTAATAAATAAAGTGTTGCATGACACCACACATATATTACTCCCCACTATAGAGGTAGTAACATAAATTAGTAACATATGCATGTTAGTAGTCTAAATTACTACCCATTGTGACTAGTCTTAGCTGTACAGTGTGGCTTGACATGAATTTGAAGGCTCTAAAATTAAGCAACCGGCCATGGATTTCGACTACTGGTTGTTAAGTAGCCTATGATAATGTACTTCCTCTCCACCGTAGTCGGCTGATATTTTCTCTATGTTGTGCTTATACTTTAAATGGCAAAAGTTTTCGTTCCATTATTTGGCTTATGATATATGTTGACCATCGCACAGTGAACACAGAACACTGCCAGTGACATGGTAGCAATAGCATACAGTGTTCTGGCAGTGACATGGCAAAATTTCTGACCTTGCAGCTTAGTGATGTTGGAAATCTAAAAGAGACTACGATGTTGCTGAAGATCTTAAACCGGTGTCCAAAAAGAACCTACCTCGATCGATCCTATGCTAGGAAGCATACGGATTGACCACTCATCTTATTGACTAGATAGCACATCACACTCACACAAACACATCTACGTACTTGACCACCGTGCGTGTGTCACATAGTTCACTCACGAACTCTAAATTACATGGAACAACTCTTACATGTCGGCGGCGATCCCCTCGTCGTTGCCGGCGGCGGCGGCCTCGATGCGTGGGGGAGTGCCGCGGACGGCGCATCTGGCCCGGATCTCGCCCTTGTCGCCCGTGAGCAGGTCCATGTTGACCATCTTGGCCATGGACTTGGCGAACTGCTCGAAGAAGGCGTCCTGGTTGAGTGAGAAGCGAATGGACATGCGCTTGGTGGTGGGGTGGTCGAAGAGGCCCTGGTCCGACTTGAACAGGCCCTGTCTCGCGATCAGGTCGAAGTAGTACTTGTTGTCGAAGATGTTCGGCGTGCGCACGTCGAGGTTCTGCTTCAGGGTGCCTTCGGGGATGTCCTTGGCGCACTTGTTCCGCAGCTCCGTGGCGAACTTGGGGTCGATGGCTGGGCTCGTGTCGAACACCGGCTTGAACCGGTCCCTGAAGGCCCCGCAGTGGGCGACCCCGAAGGTGTGCGCGCCGGAGAGGGACACCAGGTCCGCCACGTTCAGGCCGCGGTCGCCGAAGGACTTGATGAGGGTGTCCACCGGGTGGAAGGGCGCCGGCAGCAGGCCGACCTGGTCCTTGGACGCCGGGAAGAAGGAGTCGCGCCGGCCGAGGGCGACGTCGAAGCGGGGCCCGCCGGCCAGGACGAGCGACTCGCGGGTGGCGAGCACGGTGATGTCGGCGCACGAGACCGTGCGGCTACAGGCGCTGTGCACGCGCATACGGATGCGGTCGATGAGGTCCAGCGCCACTCTGCGGAGCGTCTTGTTGGGGATCTCGTCCTGCTCGGTGCCGGGGCCCTCGATGAGCACCGACGCGTCGCAGCCCTGTAACATTATTATTAGGGTAAAATATGTCATGCATTTTGATATACACTTCCACCACCCGTATAAGTCAGTATTAAACATATCTGTTTGAGCGGCAACTAATTTCACACGAAGTAAATATATACCTGCGGGAAGCAGTCGTGGAAGAGGATGCGGATGAGGGCCGGCGCCACGCCGGAGTCGTTCTTGAAGGCCTCCCCCACGTGGAACGCCACGATTTGCTGCAGGGACGGGCACGTCGTCGCGTGGAAGTCAGGGGACAGACCCCCGGCGGCAGTGGCCGCCGAGAGGGACGGCTGCGCGGCACACACCAAGGCCAGGACGACCACGGCGGCCGCTGCTGCTCTAGACGCCATTGCTAGCTGCTAGCACTGTGGCTGTTGCACCTTCGTATATATGAAGGTCGTGTGGCTTGCACAAGATACCCGCTAGCCCTCGTTATTTATAAGCCGAACGGCCAGCTACCTCCTACCTAGCTCGATGTGTGTGTGTGTGTGATCCACAGGATGGACTAGTTGAAGAGAGAGGGAGCTTCGTTACCAAAGTGGAACGACAAGGTGCATGTGCAGGTCGCATGGACCAAGGTGGCGCGCGATTGGTGCCTCAGCCCGTGTCACTTTCTCGGTTTCTATATGCATTTGCGCCTGACAGCGCTGCATATGCCAACGAGACGCATGCTATGCTATATGTGTAAGGCAAAAGGTACATCGCTCGATGGATTCAATGCATGGAGTAGTAGCGAGTAGGGACTTGTTAACTTGGCAGCGGCATGATTTACGGATCATGGCTCCGGCATCGATCCAAGCTGGATCCAAGCTGAGTCATTAGCTAAGCTTTAGAGGTGTGGTTTGTTGGGGATCGACAAAGGTGGCGTCTTATCCCTCGGAGGACGCATGCAAAGCTACGTGCTACTTGCACCCTTGCAGGACCAGGAACGTGGTGCACACTGTACCGTGCCATTACTATATTAGTAGTATACTGTTACTCCGGGCCAGTCATGCACGTGAACGCGTGCGTTCTTACCCAAAAGGTCATGGCTCTTCGATCGTCGCGCGCCCATATATCCTTCGGTAAAGTAGTGAGATGAATAAAATGAAAACTTGTTCTTCCCTCCAAGGATGGAGGATACCGAATCATTTTGAAATTTGAATCGAGACACGTACATGTTTTTGAAAGATCTAGCAAATTGCTGGCTTCAATTAGATTTAGTAGAAAGCAGCAGAAAAAACAACATGAGGAGGATCCGAAGATCAAAGGGAAAAGGAAAAGGCAGCCCTATTGGCTGCAGAACAACACTACACTTACAAGACGGAACGCCATCCGCCCATAGCAAGACAACGCAGCTTCGACACCGACGAAGAAACTACAGAGAACAAAGCAAGGTTGGCGTCACAGGAGATCGCCGAACGGACCACATGTCGCTCGTCATCGTACGCTACCGGTGCCCCGCACCGCAGCTTTGACTTCACAGGAACAAGCAGCTGAGGTAATCTCACGGACACGCCGGAGAAGAGTCGACTACCATGACCGAAGCCACGTCTCCGACATTGCTCACCACCTTCATCGTTGCCACAGAAGCCAAACCTCCCTCATTGCCGGACACGACCAAGCAGCACGAACAACATCCTCCATCTATCTCTGGTCCCCCTGGCCGGTAAGGAGCTCCTGAAACGATGCCCCAAGAGGCGCGACACACATCGCCTTCATCGTCCAATCCCAGGGATCAAGGGTTTCCTTCGAGCAACCTTGCGTGGTGGAGCGAGCAGGAATGCCTCAGCGACGCCTTCAAGAAGAAAGCGGTGCCCGTAGGCGTTGTCGTCGCCTGCCCCGGACCAAAGACTGGCAGCAAGGTCTTCACCCCGCGTTGTACCTCCAACTACCAACCCGAGCCAGGCTACCACCGCAGACACACGCCCGACAGCCACCGGCCCCACGCGCCCAATGTCTGCCGCAACCACCAGATCTGGACACTGGGGCCCAAGTTACCATCACTGCCGCTGGTCCGTGCCGGATAACCAACAGCCCCTTGCGCCCGACGGTCATCGTAGCCACCTCGCAGAACAGGACGCGGGGGCCAGATCTGCCGCACACCGCCCTCTGGAGCCAATCGAGCCAACGGCAGGCGACGCGCATGAAGAGCCCATGCGCCGCCGAAAAGCTCCCTCCCGCCTGACCCCTCTCCTTCGCCACGGCGCTGACCATGAGTCCGCCCAGCGGGAGGCACTCTCTAGATCTAGCTTGGGCTCGCCCGGTGCAGCGCGCCCACGTCCCACGCGTGCCTAGCCCGCAGCTCAGTGCATTACCACCAGCCTCACCTTGCCGCCCACGCAGCTCAATAGCCCAGCACCAGAGCAGAGGAGATCCACCTTCGCAGCCCACTATCGGATCGTGCGCCGTACGCCAGATCCACGCCCTGCGCGCCCACGCCTACGCGCACCCGCGCCTCCGTACGCCGCCTCGCCGACCAGCCGCGTCGCCACCTTCATACGTGAGGAGGAAAAAGGGCCCCGCCACCGCCGATCCGCGCGGACTTTGCCCGGTGACTGTTCCGGCGGCGGTAAGGGAGCAGAGGGTGGTGGGTGATACGTTCATTTTGCATCATGCTTTTATATCTATATTTATTGCATTATGGGCTGTTACTACACATTATGTCACAATACTTATGCCTTTTCTCTATTATTTTATAAGGTTTACACGAAGAGGGAGAATGCCGGCAGCTGGAATTTTGGGCTGAAAAAGGACCAGAGGAAGTCCTATTCTGCACAACTCCAAAAGTCCTGAAACTCCATGAAAGTCAGTTTTGGAATATATTAAAAATATTGGGCGAAGAAAGCACCAGAGGAAGGCCACCCAGCAGCCACGAGGGTGGAGGCCGCGTCCTACCCCCTGGGTGCGCCCCCTGCCTTGTGGGCCACTTGGCAGGCCCCCGATGCCCATCTTCTGTTATATGGTGTCTTTTGCCATAGAAAAAAATCATAAGGAAGCTTTCGGGACGAAGCGCCGCTGTCTCGAGGCGGAACCTGGGTGGAACCAATCTAGGGCTCCGGAGGAGCTATTCTACGGGGGAAACATCCCTTCGGGAGGGGAAAAACGTCGCCATCATCATCAACATCGATCCTCTCATTGAGAGGGGGTCAATCTCCATCAACATCTTCACCAGCACCATCTCCTCTCAAACCCTAGTTCATCTCTTGAATCCGATCTTTGTCTCAAAACCTCAGATTGGTACCTGTGGGTTGCTAGTAGTGTTGATTACTCCTTGTAGTTGATGCTAGTTAGTTTATTCGGTGGAAGATCATATGTTCCGATGCTTTATGCATATTAATACCCCTCTGATTATGAACATGAATATGATTTGTGAGTAGTTACGTTTGTTCCTGACGACATGGGAGAAGTCTTGTTATAAGTAATCATTTCAATTTAGTATTCGTTCGATATTTTTATGAGATGTATGTTGTCTTTCCTCTAGTGGTGTTATGTGAACGTCGACTACATGACACTTCACCATTGTTTGGGCCTAGGGGAAGGCATTGGGAAGTAATAAGTAGATGATGGGTTGCTAGAGTGACAGAAGTTTAAACCCTAGTTTATGGGTTGCTTCGTAAGGGGCTGATTTGGATCAATATGTTTCATGCTATGGTTAGTTTTACCTTAATTCTTCTTTCGTAGTTGCAGATGCTTGCGAGAGGGATTAATCATAAGTGGGATGCTTGTCCAAGGAAGGGCAGTACCCAAGCACCGGTTCACCCACATATCAAATTATCAAAGTAATGAACGCGAATCATATGAGCATGATGAAAACTAGCTTGACGATAATTCCCATGTGTCCTCGGGAGCGCTTTGCTTTATATAAGAGTTTGTCCAGGCTTGCCCTTTGCTATAAAAAGGATTGGGCCACCTTTCTGCACCTTTTTTACTCTTGTTACTTGTTACCAGTTATGAATTACCTTATCACAAAACTATCTGTTACCGATAATTTCTGTGCTTGCAGAGAATACCTTACTGAAAACCGCTTGTCATTTCCTTCTTCTCCTCAATGGGTTTGACACTCTTACTTATCGAAAGGACTACGATAGATCCCCTACACTTGTGGGTCATCAAGACTCTTTTGTGGCACCGCTGCAGGGGAGTGAAGCGCATTTGGTAGGTGGAATTTGGTAAGGAAACATTTATATAGTGTGTTGAAATTTACTGTCACTTGTTACTATGGAAAATAATCCTTTGAGGGGCTTGTTAGGGGTACCTTCACCCCGACCAGAAGAGCAAAGAGTTCCTCCTCAACCTACTGAACCTACTGAAAATATTTACTTTGAAATTCCTTCGGGTATGATAGAGAAACTGCTAGCTAATCCCTATACAGGAGATGGAACATTACATCCCGATATGCACCTAATCTATGTGGATGAAGTTTGTGGATTATTTAAGCTTGCAGGTATGCCCGATGATATTTTCAAGAAGAAGGTCTTCCCTTATCTTTGAAGGGAAAGGCATTGACATGGTTTAGGCTATGTGATGATATTGGATAATGGAAGTACATCCGATTGAAATTGGAATTTCATCAGAAGTTTTATCCTATGCATCTGGTAAATCGTGATCATAATTATATATATAATTTTTGGCCTCCTGAAGGAGAAAGTATCGCTCAAGCTTGGGGGAGGCTTAAGTCAATGTTATATTCGTGCCCCAATCATGAGCTTTCAAGAGAAATTATTATTCAAATTTTTTATGCTCGAATTTCTCTCAACAATCGCTCCATGCTCGATACTTCTTGTACTGGTTCTTTTATGATGAAGACTATTGAATTCAGATGGGATTTATTGGAAAAAAAATAAACACAACTCTGAAGATTGGAACTCGACGAAGGTAAGGAGTTCAATTGTGTTAAATCTTTTATGGATACCGATGCTTTTCATGAATTTAGCACTAAATATGGACTTGACTCTGAGATAGTAGCTTCTTTCTGCGAATCATTTGCTACTCATGTTGATCTCCCTAAGGATAAGTGGTTTAAATATCATCCTCCCATTTAAGTAAACGTAGTAGAACCTATTAAATTTGAAGAAAAGACTATTACTTATAATGTTGATCCTATATATTGTTCCTACTGCTTATATTGTGAAACCACCTTTCCCTGTTAGAATAAAGGATCATGCTAAAGCTTCAACTGTGGTTCATAAGAGTACTCCCTGAGCAAATTAAAGTTGAACCTAGTATTGCTATGGTTAAAGATCTCTTGGTCGATAATATTGATGGGCAGGTTATTTATTTCTATGATGAAGCTGCTAGAATTGCTAGACCCGATACTAAAAATAAACATAGACCTGTAGTTGGCAGGCATGTTGTTTCTATTAAAATAGGAGATCATTGTTATCATGGCTTATGTGATATGGGTGCGAGTGTGAGTGCAATACCTTATACTTTTTATAAAGAAATTATGCATGATATTGCACCTGCTAAAATAGAAGATATTGATGTTACTATTAAGCTCGCCAATAGAGATACTATTTTACCAATTGGGATTGTTAGAGATGTTGAAGTCTTGTGTGGGAAAATTAAATATCCTGCTAATTTTCTTGTTCTTGCATCCCCACAAGATGACTTTCGTCCCATTATATTTGGTAGACCCTTCTTGAATACTGTTAATTCTAGGATAGATTGCGAAAAGGATACTGCCACTGTTGGTTTAGGGGATATGTCTCATGATTTTAATTTTGCTAAATTTCGTAGACAACCCCATGATAATGAATTGCCTAGTAAAGATGAAATTATTGGTCTTGCTTCTATTGTCGTGCCTCCTAATGATCCTTTAGAACTATATTTGCTAAACCATGAAAATGATATGTTTATGAATGAAAGAAGAGAAATAGATGAAGTATTCTTTAAACAGGGCCATATTTTGAAACACAACTTGTCGGTTGAAATCCTTGGAGATCCTCCTCCACCCAAGGGTGATCCCATGTTTGAGCTTAAACAATTACTTGATACTCTTAAATATGTTTATCTCGATGAAAAGAAGATATATCCTGTTATTATTAGTGCTAACCTTTCAGAGCATGAAGAAGAGAAATTATTGAAAACTCTGAAGAAGCATCGTGCCGCTATTGGATATACTCTTGATGATCTTAAGGGCATTAGTCCCATTCTATGCCAACACAAAATAAAATTGGAAAAGGTTGCTAAACCAGTTGTTGATCACCAAAGATGGTTAAATCCTAAGATGAAAGAAGTGGTAATGATATACTAAATCTTCTAGAGGTAGGTATAATTTATCTTATTGCTGATAGTCAATGGGTAAGTCCCGTTCATTGTGTCCCTAAGAAGGGATGTATTACTGTTGTTCCTAATGATAAGAATGAATTGATCCCACAAAGAATTGTTATAGGATATAGAATGGTAATTGATTTCCGCAAATTAAATAAAGCAACTTGAAAAGATCATTACCCTTTACCTTTTATTGATCAAATGCTAGAAATACTATCCAAACATACACATTTTTGCTTTCTAGATGGTTATTCTGGTTTCTCTCAGATACCTGTGTCAAAAGAGGATCAGGAAAAGACCACTTTTACTTGCCCTTTCGGTACTTTTTCTTATAGACGTATGCCTTTTGGTTTATGCAATGCACCTTCTACCTTTCAAAGATGTATGATTGCTATATTCTCTGACTTTTGTGAAAGGATTGTTGAGGTTTTCATGGATGATTTCTTCATTTACGGAACTTGTTTTGATGATTACTTAAGCAACCTTGGTCGAGTTTTGTAGAGATGCAAAGAAACTAATCTTGTCTTTAATTGGGAGAAGTGCCACTTTATGGTTAATGAAGGTATTGTCTTGGGGCATAAAATTTCTAAAAGAGGTATTGAAGTTGATAAAGCCAAAGTAGATGCTATTGAAAAATGTCGTGTCCTAAAGATATCAAAGGTATAAGAAGTTTCCTTGGTCATGATGGTTTCTATAGGAGGTTTATTAAAGACTTCTCTAAAATTTCTAGGCCTCTCACTAATCTCTTGCAAAAAGATGTTCCTTTTGTTTTTGATGATGATTGTGTAGAAGCATTTGCAATACTTAAGAAAGCCTTGATTTCTGCACCTATTGTTCAGCCACCTGATTGGAATTTACCCTTTGAAATCATGTGTGATGCTGGTGATTATGCTGTAGGTGCTATTCTATGACAAAGAGTTGATAAGAAATTAAATGTTATCCAATATGCTAGTAAAACTCTAGACAGTGCCCAGAGAAATTATGCTACTACTGAAAAAGAATTTTGAGCAGTTGTGTTCGCTTCTGATAAGACCTTATATTGTTGATTCCAAAGTAACTATTCACACTTATCATGCTGTTATTAAATATCTTATGGAAAAGAAAGATGCTAAACCTAGACTTATTAGATGCGTTCTCTTGCTAAGAGAATTTGATTTGCATATTATTGATAGAAAGGGAGCTGAGAACCCCGTTGCCGACAACTTGTCTAGGTTAGAAAATGTTCTTGATGACCCACTACCTATTGATGATAGCTTTCCTGATGAACAATTAGCTGTCATAAATGCTTCTTGTACTGCTCCATGGTATGCTGATTATGCCAATTACATTGTTGCTAAATTTATACCACCTAGCTTCACATACCAGCAAAATAAAAGGTTTTTCTATGATTTAAGACATCACTTTTGGGATGACCCACACCTTTATAAAGAAGTACTAGATGGTGTTATTAGACGTTGTGTACCTGAGCATGAACAGGAACAGATCCTATGCAAGTGTCACTCCGAGGCTTACGAAGGACACCACGCTAGAGATAGAACTGCACATAAGGTATTGCAATCCAGTTTTTATTGGCCTACTCTTTTCAAAGATGCCCATAAGTTTATCTTGTCTTGTGATGAATGTCAAAGAATTGGTAATATTAGTAGACGTCAAGAAATGCCTATGAACTATTCAGTTGTTATTGAACCATTTGATGCTTGGGGATTTGATTATATTGGAACTTTTCCTTCCTCTAATGGGTATACAGATATTTTAGTTGTTGTTGATTACGTTACTAAGTGGTATAAGCTATTCCAACTAGTAGTGCTGATCACAACACTTCTATTAAGATGCTTACATAAGTTATTTTTCCGAGGTTTGGAGTCCCTAGATACTTATGACTGATGGTGGTTCACATTTTATTCATGGTGCTTTTCGTAAAATGCTTGCTAAGTATGATGTTAATCATAGAATTGCATCTCCGTACCACCCACAGTCTAGTGGTCAAGTAGAATTGAGTAATAGAGAGATTAAATTGATTTTGCAAAAGACTGTTAATAGATCTAGACAGGATTCGTCCAAGAAACTTGATGATGCATTATGGGCCTATAGAAGTGCATATAAAAATCCTATGGGTATGTCTCCGTGTAAAATGGTTTATGGAAAAGCATGCCACTTACCTCTCGAACTAGAACATAAGGCATATTGGGCCATTAAAGAGCTCAATTATGATTTCAAACTTGCCGGTGAGAAGAGGCTATTTCACATTAGCTCACTTGATGAATGGAGAACCCAGGCCTATGAGAATGCCAAATTGTTTAAAGAAAAAGTTAAAGATGGCATGACAAAAGAATACAAATGCGTGAGTTTAATGTAGGTGATTATGTTTTGCTATACAACTCTCATTTAAGATTTTTTGTAGGAAAACTTCTCTCTAAATGGGAAGGTCCTTACGTTATCGAGGAGGTCTATCGTTCTAGTGCCATCAAAATCAACAACGCCGAAGGCACAAATCCGAAGGTGGTGAAAAGTCAAAGAATCAAACATTATATCGCATGTAATCCCATAAATGTTGAAACCAATGTTATTGACACTGTAACCCCGGAGGAGTACATAAGGAACACTTTGCAGAATGTTTCAGACTCCGAAAAGGAATAGGTATGTGGTACGGTAAGTAAACCGACTCCAAAACTGCTCAAATAGCATTTTTTCTCCGTTTTGGAATATTTAAAAAATTAGGAAAATAAATAGTCTGAAGGAGACATGAGGCATCCACGAGGGTGGAAGGCGCGCCCTACCCCCTGGGCGCGCCCCCAGCTTCGTGGACACCTCGTGTGCACTCCGGACTCCGTTTTCTTGCACGATACTTCTTTTGGTCGGTAAAAAATCATTATATAATCTCCCGAAGGTTTTGACCACCGTACCACGACGAAACCCTCTATTTTTGTTTTGAGCTGTTTCTGCAGCAGATTTAGAGCAAGATGTCTTCTCAAGAGTCAGTGGGGAAGAGTCGGGTATCTCATCCGACAACGGGGCCAAGAGCAAACAGCGATGATGACCACTTTGGGCCATCAACGGAGGCAGAGATGGAGGACGACTTGAGAAGGATAGATTCCATGGAGGAAGACCAAGAAGTTACCTCTCGTCTCCAAGCCAGATTCAAGATGGAGGAACTTCAGAGCTCAGCAATCCCAAACTCGGTCATCCCTCCCAATGCTAGATTTCTTTCTTATAATATGAAAAAGAGTGTTACTTGTTCTCCCGCAGCTATGCAACATCCATGGGTGAAAGGAGCTTTAGCCGTCACAGGTAAACTTCATAGGGAAACAATGGATCTTAAGCAGCAAGGCAATACGCTAGAGGAATCGGATCATATCCTAAGGGCATCATTGCGAAGAATAACATATCACCGCCTCCGAAGAAAGAGACATAAATACATGGGTATGGGCACTCCCCTTGGCAACTGCCAAGCTTGGTGGAGGTGCCCCGATATTGCATCACCATCACACTTCTATCTTTACGGTTTTTCTTAGTTCGACCCTTTTGGTTATATCTTTATCTAGTAGAATAAAGTTTAGTATGATCTAGCTTTGAGTTTTGTTTCGATCCCTATCTATGTAATCGAGTCCGTGAGCTATATATAATAAAGATTAGTTTTGAGTTGAGGGCTTTGCTATCTTGCTATGATCTTGAGGGAATAAAATAAAGAACAAAAAGAAATAAAAAGATCATATTGATATTTATGGAGAGTAATGACTTCACGTATAAATATTATGATGAATAAAAGTTGTTGAGAGTTGACAAACATAGTTTTTGTCATCGTTGCAATTAATAGGAAGTAATAAAGAAAGAGATATTTTCACATATAAATATACTATCTTGGACATCTTTTATGATTGTGAGCACTCATTAAAATATGACATGCTAAAAGGTTGATGTTGGACAAGGAAGACAACGTAACGGGTTATGTTTTCTTAGATCCGAAATAAATTATATTGTCATGGATCATCCAACATGTTGAGCTTGCCTTTCCCCCTCATGCTAGCCAAATTCTTTGCACCAAGTGGAGATACTACTTGTGCTTCCAAACATCCCTAAACCCAGCTTTGCCATGAGAGTCCACCGTACCTACCTATGGATTGAGTAAGATCCTTCAAGTAAGTTGTCATCGGTGCAAGCAATAAAAATTTCTCTCTAAATATGTAGGACTTGTTAGTGTGAAGAAAATAAGCTTTATACGAGCTTGTGATATGGAATAAATAAAAGCGATGGACTGCATAATAAAGGTCCCTATCACAAGTGGCAATATAAAGTGATGTTATTTTGCATTAAGATTTTGTGCATCTAACCATAAAAGCGCATGACAACCTCTTCTTCCCTCTGCGAAGGGCCTATCTTTTATTTTTACCTTCTACCCTTATACAAGAGTCATGGTGATCTTCACCTTTCCTTTTTACACTTTATCCTTTGGCAAGCACTATGTGTTGGAAAGATCCTGATATACATATCCAATTGGATGTAGGTTTTCATAAATTATTATTGTTGACATTACCCTTGAGGTAAAAGGTTGGGAGGCGAAATTAATTATAAGTCCCTATCTTTCTCTGTGTCCGATTGAAACTTCATACCCATAAGTATCGCGTGAGTGTCAGCAATTGTGAAAGACTAAATGATAGTTGAGTATGTGGACTTGCTGAAAAGCTCTTATATTGACTCTTTCAGATGTTATGATAAATTGCAATTGCTTCAATGACTGAGATTATAGTTTGGTAGTTTTCAATGAAGTTTCTGATTCATACTTTACATTGTGAACAGATTGTTACTTTAGCATAAGAAATTATATCACAAAATATATGTTGCTGTTCTAAGAATGTTCATGATGCCCTCATGTCCGTATTTTATTTTATTGACACCTATATCTCTAAACACGTGGACATATTTTTCGATATCGGCTTTCGCTTGAGGACAAGCGAGGTCTAAGCTTGGGGGAGTTGATACGTCCATTTTGCATCATGATTTTATATTGATATTTATTGCATTATGGGCTGTTACTACACATTATGTCACAATACTTATGCTTTTACTCTCTTATTTTATAAAGTATACACGGAGAGGGAGAATGCCAGCAGTTGGAATTCTGGGCTGCAAAAGGAGCAAATATTAGGGACCTATTCTACACAACTCCAAAAGTCCTGAAACCCCACAAAAGTCAGTTTTGGAATATATTAAATATATTGGTTGAAGAAAGCACCAGAGGTGGGCCACCCAGCAGCCATGAGGGCGGAGGGCGCGCCCCTGCCTCGTGGGCCACCTGGCAGACCCCTAATGCCCATCTTCTGCTATATGGTGTCTTTTGCCCTGAAAAAAAATCATAAGGAAGCTTTCGGGACGAATCGCCGCCGTCTCGAGGCGGAACCTAGGCAGAACCAATCTAGGGCTCCGGCGGAGCTGTTTTGCCGGGGAAACATCCATCCGGGAGGGGGAAATCGTCGCCATCGTCATCATCATCGATCCTCACATCGAGAGGCCACTACTAGGGAAAAGCCTAGCAACAGTGCGGTTTTGGGCCTATTAGTAGCGCAGGGGCCGGCGCTACTAATAAGGCGCTACAGCTAACGTATAGCAGTAGCGCGGGTGCCACCCGCGCTACTACTACGTCTGTTAGTAGTAGCGTGGGTAAAAATCCGCGCTACTACTAATCTCTAATCTCTGATTTTTTTTTTGAATTTTTTCGAAAAAAATCGATTTTCCCCCCTAATTTTCAAATTTCTGAATTATTTTAACCTCCAATCTCTAATCACCCCTCATCGCTGCTCAATTTAATCTCTAATCTCTAATCACCCCTCATCATTCCAAATCATCTAACTTCCCAGACGGTCACCCATCCTCTAGCTACTCCAGCCTGAGCACGCTTAAATTCCGGGTTCTATTCTCCCTCGTTTCCAAGTCTGCACTTGTTGTTTTCCTGACAATAGTAAGATTTCAATCCTATTAACCTCAGGAATTTAGCTTGAGCATGAAGTCACACATTTCACTGTTTGAGTCTGAAAATATTGTTCTAAAAAATAACACTAATATTTAGTAACACTTGTATTTCTTGAATAAGTAGTTTGACCATTGTTTGACCACAGTTTGACCAGATTTGATCAAAATTCAAAAAAACTGAAATAATTATTTAGTAACACTAATATTCTTGAATAATTAGGTTGACCATAGTTTGACTAGATTTAACAAAAAATAAAAAAACTGAATTTTTGTTGAATTTTTTTGCCTCCAGATCTTAAAAGCCCCGTAACTTTTTTCTGTTAGGTTTTTGAGGATTTTGAAAATGTTTAACGGGGTTTCCCCGGTTAAATTTGGATGTAACTTTTTGAGTAGATGATTTTTCATATAAAAAACTTTTTCATCCGAGTTAGTATGCAAAAGTTATGCCCATTTTTACAAATTCTCGAGAGATTTTGCAAATAAAGTCGAAATTCATATTTGCAAATTTTTCCCAACAACTAGACCACATATCACATGGGAAACTTATTTTCTTTTATTTTTTTGACATTTTCATCATTTTCTTTTATTTTTTAAAACTGAAATGGCGATCCAGGGGGGGTGGGAGTTTGAAACCCAGTATTTAGTAGTAGCGCGGGTTTTTACCCCTCGCTACTACTATGGCATGTCCCCGAGGGGCACGGTTGAGACCGATTAGTAGTAGCGAGGGGTAAAAACTTATTAGTAGTGCGGGTTTATAACCATCGCTACTACTATGGCATGGTCCAGGGGAACGGTAGAGACCACTTAGTAGTAGCGAGGGTTAAAAACCAACGCTACTGCTATCAACTTAGTAGTAGCGAGGGTTAAAAACCCGCGCTACTACTATGGCATGTCCCGGGGGGCATGGTAGAGACCGCTTAGTAGTAGCGAGGGTTAAAAACCCGTGCTACTCCTATCAACTTAGTAGTAGTGAGGTTTAAAAACCTGCGCTACTAGTAAGTAGCAGTAGCGAGGGTTTTTAACCCTCGCTACTAGTAAGCGTCTGTGTATAAGGTTTTCCCTAGTAGTGGGCGGTCAATCTCCATAAACATCTTTACCAGTACCATCTCCTCTCAAACCCTAGTTCATCTGCTGTATCCGATCTTTGTCTCAAAACCTTAGATTGGTACCTGTGGGTTGCTAGTAGTGTTGATTACTCCTTGCAGTTTGATGCTAGTTGGTTTATTCGGTGGAAGATCATATGTTCAGATCCTTTATGCATATTAATACCCCTCTGATTATGAACATTAATATGATTTGTGAGTAGTTACGTTTGTTCTGAGGACATGGGAGAAGTCTTGTTATAAGTAATCATATGAATTTGGTATTCGTTCAATATTTTGATTAGATCTATGTTGTCTTTCCTATAGTGGTGTTATGTGAACGTCGACTACATGACACTTCACCATTGTTTGGGCCTAGGGGAAGGCATTGGGAAGTAATAAGTAGATGATGGGTTGCTAGAGTGACTGACGGTGTCCTGGACTAGGGGGTACTTACCACGTCGTCTCCCGATCAGTTGGATTGGGCCGAGGATCCCCATGGCCGTATACTCATGGGCCTGTCCGGATAGTTGCCGCATACAAGGAAGGTTCCACAAGACTTGGCTATCAAGACAAGGACTCCTCCCCCACCGGAGTATTCGGCTAGGACTCTTGTTATCCTAGGCCTCTGGTGCATTATATAAACCGAGGCCAGGCTAGTCGATAGACAATTTCATATACAACAACAACCATTGCAATCATACCATAGGCTAGCTTCTAGGGTTTAGCCTCCTTGATCTCGTGGTATATCCACTCTTGTAAACATCCATAATATCAAAATCAATCAAGCAGGACGTAGGGTTTTACCTCCATCAAGAGGGCCCGAACCTGGGTAAAACATCGTGTCCCTTGTCTCCTGTTACCATCCGCCTAGACGCACAGTTCGGGACCCCCTACCCGAGATCCGCCAGTTTTGACACCGACATTGGTGCTTTCATTGAGAGTTCCGCTGTGTGTTCGGCAAAAGGTCGATGGCTCGCCTGCAGATCAACTGCGACTTCGGCATCTTCGTCACCAGCTCGACTAGTCATCTTGGTTCGACCAAGGACTGTGCCCTACCTTCGATCGTCATGTTCGGATGAGGGCCTTCATCAACATCAACTCCAATCTCTGTCAAGATCATGGATGAATCATCCAGGGAACCCAGGGGCTCAACGTCAACATTGCCCTCAGGCGACCGTGCTGTTTTTCTGGACAACAAACTTGTATCAGCCACCACCGCCTCCTCGAGTATCGCCTAAACGATTGCTTCGGTGGAATTATGCGGAATTAAGTCTACAACAACCCTGCGAAAATTTCGTCGAGTTCCGTTGGAGGAATCTCTGACAATCTCCGATATACCGGAGCCCTGTTGAATCTGGACGAGAATCCGGACGAGTTTGGAGCAGGGTGTCCAGCATCTAGCTCGGACGTCCTTTGGAAGATCCAACCGTTGATCGGCTGCGGAATTCCCATATCTGCCACCTCCCAAAAATTCAGCTCGATCCGACCGTCCAAACTCCGGGAAACTTCCGATTAGTGCATCACTTTTCGGATCTGTTTTCTGCGCGAGAACGAATCCGACCCGAGTTCATCTTCTTTATGAACAGGATTTCGGACATCCTTTTTGAAGAAAGTTTTTGTATGGGGTATTGTGCTTTATTCTCAAACACATCCCATTAATATTAAAAGTATTTTTACAATACGATCTTCACCATCACGCCGGTGTCAAACCGGCTCGACAACATCACTCCACGACGGCCGACATGCGCTAGACGCGTGGTTGCTTTGTTGAGCCGAGCTCAACTTCTTCGGATCATCATCTCGGTAAGCCGGACAAGAGTCCGGCATCGCGAAGGATAAATCATCACCAACATCGCCACTCCACGGATTACACGGAGCGGGCACACCTGCATCGCCACACGGTCACTTCATCAAGCCGACATCGACCACGTCACGACCTGCATCTGCAGGGCCGCACTCTGGACCGGGGGCTTCATCATCTCTTCATCAACCTACTCCGGAGATTTCGGCGTCGCTGGCCGACCAGCTCCGTCACGTTAGCTGGACCGAGGGCTTTGCCTCGCCGAGCCAACCTTTGCCAGCATCGCCATGCCGTTGCTTTATCGCCCATTAGGCGGTAGGTGTGCGGATCGAGTCCCAATTTTGGGAATCACCTTTCTTTGGATTGCTACAACAAATAAGCCAGGTGCTATTAATCCTAGTATTTTTTGCTTGTTGGGGTTCATTTTTTCCAACGAATTATTACTCTGGTTTGTCCATCATATGTACGCAGGTCTATCAAATGGTGGCCGCATTAACGACGGTCGCATGGTGGTTCGGTCAGTTTCCGTACATAGTCCGGCGAACGCCGCATCCGGAACTCGAACCGACCTGCGAATTCAGGCCTTGCCATGCCTTTACCGCATCACGCCGCCGCCCTGCACCGATTTTGGTGCCAGGCCATATTTCTTTTATTACTCACTTTGCATAAATTATTTATTATGCAACATTTTTTTATTAGTATCTCTGGTTTGCACTATTTTTTGTGCACAGGAAAATGATCCAGCCGGACTATATCCTTTGACGTCACCTCGGCTGGACGGGGGGCTTCGTCAACACTTCATTACTCCATGCCAGGGACTTCGGCATCACTCTGCCGTCCTGCATTGACCGTGCTATGTCACCACTTCACAGTGCCGAGCTCTTTGCTCCGCCACCTCAGGACCGGCTTGGGGGATAGAACCTTGTCCCGCATCAAGCTCGGACCGCATCATCAATACCGAACATATTAACCAGCTAAGTTTCCTTCATGCTCAAAGTTTTAAATTTCTAACTTGTGTTCGGTTCGCCCAAGCATTATACTTTTTTGGAAAAAAGTTGCTTGTAAAAATTTTCCTTGTCGAAACTTTGTTCGCACACATTTGACGTGCTACCCGCGCTCATTATACCTGGGGGGCTTCTTTAACAGAAGCTTATTAATACGGGCTTTATGCCCAACACATGTGTCACACTTCCGCATGTACCTTTTATTCACCATTATATGCATCGATATGACTTAAGTTTTAGCCAAGCTGGGTTGCCTAGCTCCTGTGCTTACCCCTACGTTCCCGATTGTTCGGCTAGGTGGTAAAGGGAGCACCTCTGCGATTGTTACTGCCGGGTCAGCCGGGTGTGTACCTCAGACTGGGTGAAGCCGAAAGCTAGCGTTCTTAAGGGAATACTCGGTCGGTGAACTAAAAGATGATTTCTTACCTATTTATTTACCTGCCCACAGATGTTTTTCTGCTCTTTTCGCAGTCCGGACATGCACTTTAGGGCATGCCTCCCAGGGAAAGGAACCCCTAACGGAACTATTCTCCCTGGAAGATGTTTCTTACTAACCATGTAATATAACATAACTAGTTGGGCACTTGTCTGATAAAGCACTAATGACCCCTACGCCTGGTCTCCACGCATGCCCCGGTTTTTATAACCGCGAGGGTATTCGGACACACTCCGGACTATTGGGTCCAGAGGTTGAAGCGAAAAGGTCCGCCACGACAAACGATCTACAATCTGGCTAGAAGACATTCTACATGTCACCTTACATTTTATAGTCAACTTTTACCCAAGTCGCTTGGGGGCTCTTATGTTTATTTGAGCCGTTTCATACTAAGTGTTTTTCTTCTTAGTCGTTGCAAAGTTAAAGCACGGCAGAAGCACTTTTTTTCTAAGTCCAATTTTCGGATTGGCACCGAACACTTGATCTAGTTCGGACATTAACCTTTTTGGCTTTTCGAGCCCATGGCACTTTTAAACTATTTCTGTGTTTTCAGCATAAGTCTCGCAGTGCAACGCCGGACACCTTTAGAGATTCGGCAAAAACATTCTCGGATATTGCTAAATATGCATCGGTTTCGAATTGTGTCTTCGGTCAATAGTTGGGTTGCCCGGCTCCTGCGCTTGCCTCCTACGTTCCGCTTTGTTTGGCTAGGTGTGCAAAGAGAGAACCACTGCGATTGTGCTTCCAGCTCACATGGTCAAGCACCTCAGCGGAGAAAGCCGAAAACTGACTGTCACAATAGGTGTAAACTGGTCAGCGATCTGATGACTATATTAAATGACGGGCCATTCATAACATTGGCCGAAGTGTTTCCGGCTTGACCTGGACTGTCGCCGAACACTACCGGGGGCTAGTAACTGGCCTCCCAAATTAAATCCTCAATATTTTGCTCTTACATTAGAGCTGAGGTTTCATGATCATGCTTAGCATGACAGCTCAAAGAAAGGAACCGATAGCGGGACTATTTTTTTGGAAGACATTTCTTCTGTTAAATAGTAATATAACATACCTCTCTGCGTACCTTTGTTTATAAAACCGTATGGCCAGATTGCCTTGTTTGTTGTAAATCTTTGCCCTCATAAAGGCTTTATAAAGTAGGACAAACACTCCTCGGCTATTGGCCGAGGAGGCGGAAGCCGATGGTCGGTCAACAAAGTTTTGTACAATGCGGATCCGAGCATTAATGACGTAAAGTACTTGGATACATAGAGTCATTACACATAATTTGTGATTTTACTATGGATATCGATCCTTAATTCGGCCTCCCGTGCCCGCATTAAGGCTCGGGGGCTACTGGGCTTCGGGCTTATTATTTACAAATATTAAAGGGGCACATCAATCCCCTGATCTGGTGTTGCCACCCGACCAGTGTCTCGGGGGCTACTGCATTGCCTGTTCTATGCAGAAAATTTTAAGTGCAATATAGTTTCCGAGGAGATTTTGATCCTCAGGTTGGTCGGCCGCACCCAACCTGAGTCTCGAGGACTGAGCACGCCGCTTTTTGTGTCCCGAAGTATTCCGCCGAGCTAGGACTTGATCCTCAGACCGATTTTGCAAATCAACACGAGTCTCAGCGGCTACGGGGATCAGTGGTATTATGTCATCCTTCATGTGCATCTCGGGTTTTAGACCGATACCCACCTTGAGGCTACTGGCACCAATCAAAAATATTGACAAAAATCGGCCCACATTCGGGGTGGTGCACCACCTCAGAAGCAGTCCGGCGTAAAGCTCGGGCGCTAGTGGCTGGCTCCATAGAGGGCACTTCCGGCATTAAGCTCGGCTAAACTCCTTCAAACTTCTTTGAACCAAAGTGATTTTCGACACCTCGGATACAGTCCGGCGTTGGAGCTCGGATACATACTCCGGCGTTGGAGCTCGGATACATAGTCCGGCGTTGGAGCTCGGATACATAGTCCGGCGTTAGAGCTGGGAAGCAGTCCGGCATTGGTGCTCGGCTGCAAAAGATACCTCGAATGCAGTCCGACGTTGGAGCTCGGACGCAAGAGGGCGTTGCCGCCCGGGAACAACTTCAAACCCGAGGTGTGGCATAAAAATAACAAGGCATTGATAAAGGCCGAAAACTCAAAGGGGCTCCTCGGATACCCGACGTATAAACTCGCCGAATGCATTTCGGCGATCCTCAAGATCGAAGATGAGAAGATTTGTTGAACCAGTTTTCAAGACCAACGACCGAAGATGAAGAACAGTTCGGAAGAATCGAGGAGCGTCCCCAACTTGAAGACCGGTTCAGGGGGCTACTGACGGTGTCCTAGACTAGGGGGTACTCACCACGTCGTCTCCCGATCAGTTGGATTGGGCCGAGGATCCCCATGGCTGTATACTCATGGGCCAGTCCGGACAGTTGCCGCATACAAGGAAGGTTCCACAAGACTTGGCGATCAAGACAAGGACTCCTCCCCCACCGGCGTATTCGGCTAGGACTCTTGTTATCCTAGGCCTCTGGTGCATTATATAAACCGAGGCCAGGCTAGTCGATAGACAATCTCATATACAACAACAACCATTGCAATCATACCATAGGCTAGCTTCTAGGGTTTAGCCTCCTTGATCTCGTGGTAGATCCACTCTTGTAAACATCCATAATATCAATATCAATCAAGCAGGACGTAGGGTTTTACCTCCATCAAGAGGGCCCGAACCTGGGTGAGCATTTTTCATATATGCATGTTTGCTATTATCACCAAGTAGTTTTTTTATTCTTGTTCTTGTTTCCTTTCATTAGTTGTGGGTAAAATTGCTTTACTAAAAATAACAAATACATTTTTTTCCTACATGCACCTTTATACCTACTTTAATGGCTTTAAAGAAACCACAGCCTGGGAGATAACCCGGACATTCTAGAGAGTCTTTTTCATTATTTTGCGTGCCTTTAAACTTTTCAAAAACAAAAATAAATAAATAAAGTGAAAAACCTAAAACTTTCTTAAAAGGAGAAGTGATTTGCATCGAAGATGTGAGGGATCGACCTTGAACACTTGTATTCATGCTCATGAAAACAATGTAAGACTTTGAACATTGTGAACCAAATGGAATCATAATATAAATTAAACATATGAATATAAATGGTACAAAAAGCAATTCACAATACAACAATCGTTTCCATTACAACAAATGTTCAAATTCGAATAATTGTTACAACACCAAATTGTTCTATTCACACACAAATACAATGAATAAAAATGAGGATCTATCCCCCATAGAGTTGCCAGCGATGCTCAATAAGATCATGCTAGAGTTGGTTGTGTGAATCATAGCTCTCAATCTTCCGAAATGTGTCAAATACAATGATCACTTCTACGTCCCTGGCAGGCTTCACATCGCTACCAGAATTGTCATAATAAAACTCTAAATCCAAATCCCTCTCATCCTTGATGATCATGTTATGTAAAATTACACAAGCAGTCATGATGTTTCTAAGGGATTTTTTATCCCTGAAGCGAGTGGGACCTCGAACAATGGCAAACCGAGCTTGCAGCACACCAAATGCCCTCTCCATATCCTTTTGGCAAGCTTCTTGTGCTTTGGCAAAAAAAATTGTGTTTCTTGGTTCTAGGGTCACTAATGGTCTTCACAAAGGTTGACCATGAAGGATAAATACAGTCGGCAAGATAGTAACCCATGGATAGTCATGGCCATTAACGGTATAGTTGAGCAAGAGTTGTGCCACTAACTAGCTGAGCAAATAGTTGAGATCGCTTCAAGACATTGATATCATTGAGAGACCCCGGCAAACCAAAGAAACAATGCCAAATCCATAAATCATATGAGGCCGCAGCTTCAAGCACAATGGTGTGTTTACATTTTTGGCTGATGTATTACCCTACCCAAGCCACTGCGTAGTTCTTCCACAGCCAATGCATGCAATCAATACTACCTAGCATGCCTGGCCACCCCCTTTCATCGTTTAGTGCCATGAGCTTGTTTGTGTCTTCCTCATTTGGAGCTCAAAGGTACTCTGGGACAAAAACCCGGATCATTGTCTTCGGAAAGATACAAATGCATTTCATGGTGGTATCTTCTCCAATGTGAATATATTCATCCGCGTTGTCAGCGGGAACACCATATGCAATCACTCTCATCGTCGCAGATTTTTTTTATATAAACTAAAGCCAAGTAAACTGGCGACATTCCTATGCCGAGTGAAAAAATGGCTATTCTGCTCACAAGCCTACGCATTCTGTATCGATGAAATAGGTGAGCCTTGAACACTTGTTCATTTAAATGATTGAAATCTTGTGCATTGAAGATGTGAGGGTCGACCTTGAACACTTGTCTTCATGCTCATGAAAATAATGTAAATCTTTTCATGGAAGTTTCACATAGAAAATAATTATCCCCTTGTATATACCACTATACAATAAAAATAAAAGAGCCAAGGTTTGCCATTAGGATGTTGAAATTGCATGTTTGTTAACTGTTGTGCAGAAACATAAATTTTTACCTCAAGTATTTGAATTTCTTATTTGTACTAGAAGACGAGCAATTCCTGGTAATTTTACTCAGTACTGAATTAGAAATTATCTATTACGTCCTAACTTTTCAGAATGGTGAGTTACAAGAGTATGCATCATAATTAAATTACTATAGACTCATCTGGTTTTGACAGATTGTTGTTATAGTTTTGTTATCTGCTTGTTCTAGAGTTTCCATGGCTTATATGGGAATATAAATTGTGAAAACAATATTATACAGTAGCTAATGTTGTCAAATAATTATGTACCTTTTCTTGATAGTACATGATTGGGTGGTTTATTTTCATGTATACTAATCTATCTCACGATTTCGTTGAGTTTTATGCGGAAGAAGCTTTTTAAGATCGAGTGAAGACATCGAGAGGGATTCATGGAACAAAACAATACCTGAGAAATGGAACCAATCACGTAGGTCTGTGCATATAGCTTGGCATACGATACGATGTTGGCGACGGCCGCGTCTCCCGCTACCCTCAAGATTCTAACCATCTATATGTACGACGATGCCCTCGGCTTTGCACACACAACTCACATTCAACATGTCGCTCTCCTCGAGCTCCATGTTTTAGGCTTTCTTGGTCTTTTTTTTTCCTGGTTTTCTCTATTTCTCTTGTTTTCGTTGTTTTCACACCGGTTTTCTTTGTTTTGGTTTTCACTGTTTTTTTCCTTTTTTATTCTTCGGTCTCTTTGTTTCTCTCATGTATTTCATTGGTTTTATTCATTTTCCTTTGTTTCTTTCTCACTTTTCATTCTTTTATCATGGTTTTCTTTGGGCTTTTTGTTTGGACTCCTTTGTTTCTTTTTAAATTTTTGTTGGTGTTCTTCGTTTTTCTTTGTTTCCTTGCATTGTTTTTCTTCAATTTTCTATGATTTCTTCAATTTCTTTATTT
>NC_041383.1:814816409-814850510 GCF_002162155.2 Triticum dicoccoides | reverse complement strand
TTTTTTTGGTTTTCTTTGTATTTCTTTTTTTTTTTCCTTTTTCCTTTTCACTATTTACATTCTTTTCCACTGATTTAATGGCAGTACACATTTTTTCAAACACAATGTCATATTTCTAAAACATTAAGAACATTTTATATACATGTTTAACATTTTAAAATACAAAAGTAATTTTTGAATATATATTTTTATGTCTACTTTTATACAATATATGTTGTACCTTTTTTTGTATACATCAGGAACATTTATTTATACATATTTAACAATTTCTAAACACATGATCAACATTTTTACATGCAAATTGTATCCTTTTGGTATACATATTTGTGTACACGAGATGCATTTTTTGTATACACATTATTTTTGAAATTCTTGATTCATATTTTTTAAATACTTGATTAGCATTTTTATAGACATTTTAGATATTTTATTATACATGAGAAACAATTTCCTATACAGATTTACCATTTTGAAAATGATTTAATGACATTTTTAGAATACTTCATTATTATTTTTTAAATGCTTGATTAATATTTTGAAATACATAGTCGAATTTTTCATACATGTTATATTTGTTTTTGTATACATTTTTGGAATACGTGAGAAGTATTTTTTGATAAACATTTAACATTTTTCAAATGCTTGATTAGAAAATTTCTAGATGATTTATGTCTAGTGTTTTTGTAATATATATATATATATATATATATATATATATATATATATATATAGAAATTAAATATAGATAGAAATTATAAAGATGGGGCGTGCAGCCTCCAGAGCACTGAGCCGACCCAGCTTCGCGCTCACCTAGGCGAGGCTGCTCTACGTTTTGCCTTAAGCGAGATATAGGGGCGCCCAAAAACTGGTGGTTCTCAATATTGTTCACCATATCGAATATTTATTCTCTGATTTCGGGAAGCTTCCCGAAGGTTCTAGTTTGGTTGTTACTGTTTTCCCTTTTTCCTGCATTGTCATTTTACCGGCTTTCCTTTTCTTTCATTTTTTTCCTTTTAGAAAAGCTTCCTTTAAAGAATGTTTGGGAATATTCAAAAGTAATACCAAGTTTGAAAAGTGTTTGTGTTGTCAAATATTATTGGGAGTTTTCATATTTCTTTCCATTTTCAAAATTTGTTCACAAAGAAGAAAATTCAAAAATTCTATATGTTCATTTGGTGTCCAAAATTGGGTCCAATTTTAGAAAATGCTCTTTTTTTAATAATTTTCACAAATTCAAAATTATTTGGGAATTAAAAATTCGTTCATGATTTCATAATTTGTTTATAAAATTCAAAACAATTGTTGGTATTAAACAAATCCTCTTACAAATATGTCCGTGTTTTAAAAGATGTTCAAATTTTGTAGAAAATGCACAAGTACTAACCGGTTAACTACACTGTCAGTCCACTGCGATAAACCAGTTTGTTACAGTAATCTGGATCAATGGTGCTCGATCACTGCCTGACTACAATGGGTTGGGCTAGTAGGGCACACCTTTGCAAATCTTTGTTTTCTTGATGCAGTGTGCGTGATATAAGTTTGTTTTTACATAAACGTGTGTGACAGAAGTGCTCCTGTTGTGGAGCTTGTATGTCTCACTTATGGCGAGACAGACATCCATCTTTTTTTTTGAGGAGGAGACATACATCCATCTAGTAGTATGATTTTTATATATTTTCATTTTCATTTTTGTTTTATATTTTCGTTTTTGTATATTTCAGAAATCCTCTAAATTTTGTACTCACGTCTATTATTTTTATGAATAACTTTGAATTTAAATTATAAAACAGTTAATTGTGCATTTGAAAAAAAAATCATGCGGCGTAATATATTAGTTCGGGAAATTTTTAAAATGTGTGTACCATTAAAAAATGGCACATTTAAAAATTGGAAAAGGTCGGTATGTGCCACTGCCGAAGTTGCATATTCGAATTCTACCACTTAAACTTGCTTATTTCGGTCTATGACTAACGCTCGCAAAAATAATTAGGTTCATGCCACTCCACGTTGTCCGCACCAATTGTCGTTCTTTTGTCACCAACTTTCATTGTTTCATTGCATATTGGACACACCACTTTGCCACGTCAACCATAGCGAGGAGGAGATGCATTTGACTTTCGCTGCCAGTATGCCTTCCTTTTTTAGGTGCTTTGACTAGCTTTCTCCTCTATGGGCCCCACCGCATGTCATGTTAGTAGTATCTTGCAAACCTCTCTGTAAACCCTAGGACTCCACCGTCTATATAAGGGGAGTCCAAGGGACCTCCATGAGCATCTATTCTCAGATGGAAACTCTCAGTAGCATTATCATACACCATTTTAACCCCTCGCACGAGGTATCCCTCCACCATGAATAATCAAAACAAACATGATGTAGGCATTACTCTCCGGAGGCCTGAAACTAGGTAAAAACCCTTGTGCGTTCTTAGATCTAAGACTTCCAACTGCGCCTGCACCCCTACCGACGGATCTGACGGTATTTCATACCGTCAGGGTCCTCGTCCCGTCCCATTGGTCGTGTGACGATGTGATGAGTTACCACCAATCTGACACACCGTCACATGGCCTTGTGGATTAACTTCCTTTCTTTGATCGATACTTGGTTGGATGAAGCGATATTGACAACAATCAAAAGACATGGCTGATGACCCACAAGTGTAGGGGATCTATCGTAGTCCTTTCAATAAGTAAGAGTGTCAAATCCAACAAGGAGTAGAAGGAAATGACAAGCGGTTTTCAGTAAGGTATTCTTTGCAAGCACTGAAATTATCGGTAACAGATAGTTTTGTGATAAGGTAATTCGTAACGGGTAAGAAGTAACAAGAGTAAACAAGGTGCAGCAAGGTGGCCCAATCCTTTTTGTAGCAAAGGACAAGCCTGGACAAACTCTTATATAAAGCAAAGCGCTCCCGAGGACACATGGGAATTATCGTCAAGCTAGTTTTCATCATGCTCATATGATTCGCGTTCGTTACTTTGATAATTTGATATGTGGGTGAACCGGTGCTTGAGTACTGCCCTTCCTTGGACAAGCATCCCACTTATGATTAACCCCTCTCGCAAGCATCCACAACTACGAAAGAGGAATTAAGGTAAAACTAACCATAGCATGAAACATATGGATCCAAATCAACCCCTTACGAAGCAACGCATAAACTAGGGTTTAAGCTTCTATAACTCTAGCAACCCATCATCTACTTATTACTTCCCAATGCCTTCCCCTAGGCCCAAACAATGGTGAAGTGTCATGTAGTCGACGTTCACATAACACCACTAGAGGAATGACAACATACATCTCATCAAAATATCGAACGAATACAAAATTCACATTATTACTTATAACAAGACTTCTCCCATGGCCTCAGGAACAAACGTAACTACTGAAAAATCATATTCATGTTCATAACCAGAGGGGTATTAATATGCATAAAGGATCTGAACATATGATCTTCCACCGAATACACCAACTAGCATCAACTACAAGGAGTAATCAACACTACTAGCAACCCACAGGTACCAATCTGAGGTTTTGAGACAAAGATCGGATACAAGAGATGACTAGGGTTTGAGAGGAGATGGTGTTGTTGGAAATATGCCCTAGAGGCAATAATAAAAGGATTATTATTATATTTCCTTGTTCATGATAATTGTCTTTTATTCATGCTATAATTGTGTTATCCGGAAATGGTAATACATGTGTGAATACATAGACCACAATATGTCCCTAGTGAGCCTCTAGTTGACTAGCCCGTTGATCAACAAATAGTCATGGTTTCCTGACTATGGACATTGGATGTCATTGATAACAGTATCACATCATTAGGAGAATGATGTGATGGACAAGACCCAATCCTAAGCATAGCACAAGATCGTGTAGTTCGTTTGCTAGAGCTTTTCCAATGTCAAGTATCTTTCCCTTAGACCATGAGATCGTGTAACTCCCGGATGCCGTAGGAGTGCAATGGGTGTACCAAACGTCACAACGTAACTGGGTGACTATAAAGGTATACTACGGGTATCTTCGAAAGTATCTGTTGGGTTGACACGGATCGACACTGGGATTTGTCACTCCGTATGACGGAGAGGTATCTCTGGGCCCACTCGGTAATGCATCATCATAATGAGCTAAAAGTGACCAAGTGTCTGGTCACAGGATCATGCATTACGGTATGAGTAAAGTGACTTGCCGGTAATGAGATTGAACGAGGTATTGGGATACCGATGATCGAATCTCGGGCAAGTAACATACCGATTGACAAAGGGAATTGTATACGGGGTTGCTTGAATCCTCGACATCGTGGTTCATCCAATGAGATCATCAAGGAGCATGTAGGAGCCAACATGGGTATCCAGATCCCGCTGTTGGTTATTGACCAGAGAGCCGTCTCAGTCATGTCTACGTGTCTCCCGAACCCGTAGGGTCTACACACTTAAGGTTCGGTGACGCCAGGGTTGTAGAGATATTAGTATGCAGCAAACTGAAAGTTGTTCAGAGTCCCTGATGAGATCTCGGATGTCACGAGGAGTTCTGGAATGGTCTGGAGGTAAAGAATTATATATGGGAAGTCGAGTTTCGGCCATCGAGAAAGTTTTGGTGGTCACGGTATTGTACCGGGACCACCGGAAGGGTCCCGGGGGTCCACCGGGTGGGCCCACCCATCCCGGAGGGCCCCATGGGCTGAAGTGGGAGGGGGACCAGCCCCTGGTGGGCTGGTGCGCTACCCCCCCTTGCCCCCCCTTGGCCCCCCCTGCGCCTAGGGTTGGGAACCCTAGGGGAGGGGGCGCCTCCACTTGCCTTGGAGGGCAAGGCACCCCCCTTGGTCGCCGCCCCCCTAGGAGATCCCATCTCCTAGGGCTGGCGCCCCCCTGGGGACCCTATATATAGAGGGGGGAGGGAGGGCAGCCGCACCCTTGCACTTGGCGCCTCCCTTCCCCCTTGCTACACCTCTCCCTCCCGCAGACGCTTGGCGAAGCCCTGCCGGGATCCCTGCTGCATCCACGACCACGCCATCGTGCTGTTGGATCTTCATCAACCTCTCCTTCCCCCTTGCTGGATCAAGAAGGAGGAGATGTCACGCTGACCATACGTGTGTTGAACGCGCAGGTGCCGTCCGTTCGGCGCTAGGATCTCCAGTGATTTGGATCACGACGAGTACGACTCCCTCAACCCCGTTCCCTTGAACGCTTCCGCTCGAGCTACAAGGGTATGTAGATGCACTCCTCTCTCTCGTTGCTAGATGAACTCCTAGATTGATCTTGGTGAAACCGTAGGAATTTTTTTATTTTCTGCAACGTTCCCCAACAGTGGCATCATGAGCTAGGTCTATGCGTAGTTCTCTTTGCACGAGTAGAACACAAATCTTTTGTGGGCGTAGATGTTGTCAACTTTCTTGCCACTACTAGTCTTATTTTGCTTCAGCGGTATTGTGGGATGAAGTGGCCCGGACTGACCTTACACGTACGCTTACGTGAGACAGGTTCCACCGACTAACATGCACTAGTTGCATAAGGTGGCTAGCGGGTGTCTGTCTCTCCCACTTTAGTTGGAGCGGATTCGATGAAAAGGGTCCTTATGAAGGGTAAATAGAAGTTGACAAATCACGTTGTGGCTTTTTCGTAGGTAAGAAAACGTTCTTGCTAGAACCCTATTGCAGCCACGTAAAAGATGCAACAATAATTAGAGGACGTCTAATTTGTTTTTGCAGCAATTGCTTTGTGATGTGATATGGCCAAAAGTTGTGATGAATGATGAATGATATATTGTGATGTATGAGATCATGTTCTTGTAATAGGAATCACGACTTGCATCTCGATGAGTATGACAACCGCCAGGAGCCATAGGAGTTCTCTTAATTATTGTATGACCTGCGTGTCAATGATTTAACGCCATGTAATTACTTTACTTTATTGCTAAACCGTTAGCTATAGTATTAGAAGTAATAGTTGGCGAGCAACTTCATGGAGACACGATGATGGAGATCATGATGATGGAGATCATGGTGTCATGCCGGTGACGAAGATGATCATGGAGCCCCGAAGATGGAGATCAAAGGAGCTATATGATATTGGCCGTATCATGTCACTACTATTTGATTGCATGTGATGTTTATCATGTTTTTGCATCTTGTTTACTTAGAACGACGGTAGTAAATAAGATGATCCCTCATAATAATTTCAAGAAAGTGTTCCCCCTAACCGTGCGTTGTTGTGACAGTTCGTTGTTTCGAAGAACCACGTGATGACCGGGTGTGATAGATTCTAACGTTCACATACAACGGGTGTAAGACATATTTACACATGCAAAACACTTAGGTTAACTTGACGAGCCTAACATGTACAGACATGGCCTCGGAACACAAGAGACCGAAAGGTCGAACATGAGTCGTATGAAAGATACGGTCAACATGGAGATGTTCACCGATGATGACTAGTCTGTCTCACGTGATGATCGGACACGGCCTAGTCGACTCGGATCATGTAACACTTAGATGACTAGAGGGATGTCTAATCTGAGTGGGAGTTCATTGAATAATTTGATTAGATGAACTTAATTATCATGAACTTAGTCTAAAATCTTTGAAAAAATTTCTTGTAGATCAAATGGCCAACGCTCATGTCAACATGAACTTCAAGGCGTTCCTAGAGAAAACCAAGCTGAAAGATGATGGCAGCAACTATACGGACTGGGTCCGGAACCTGAGGATCATCCTCATAGCTGCCAAGAAAGCATATGTCCTAGAAGGACCACTAGGTGAAGCACCCATCCCAGAGAACCAAGACGTTATGAACGCTTGGCAGTCACGTGCTGATGATTACTCCCTCGTTCAGTGCGGCATGCTTTACAGCTTAGAACCGGGGCTCCAAAAGCATTTTGAGCAACACGGAGCATATGAGATGTTCGAGGAGCTGAAAATGGTTTTCCAAGCTCACGCCCGGGTCGAGAGATATGAAGTCTCCGACAAATTCTATAGTTGTAAGATGGAGGAAAATAGTTCTGTCAGTGAGCACATACTCAAAATGTCTGGGTTGCACAACCGCCTGTCCCAGCTGGACATTAACCTCCCGGACGAGGCGGTCATTGACAGAATCCTTCAGTCGCTCCCACCGAGCTACAAGAGCTTTGTGATGAACTACAATATGCAGGGGATGGTGAAAACTATTCCTGAAGTATTTTCAATGCTGAAGTCAGCAGAGGTAGAAATCAAAAAGGAACATCAAGTGTTGATGGTCAATAAAACCACCAAGTTCAAGAAAGGCAAGGCTAAGAAGAACTTCAAGAAGGGCGGCAAGGATGTTGCCGCGCCCGGTAAGCCAGTTACTGGGAAGAACTCAAAGAATGGACCCAAGCCTGAGACTGAGTGCTTTTATTGCAAAGGGAAGGGTCACTGGAAGCGGAACTGCCCTAAATACTTAGCGGACAAGAAGGCCGGCAACACTAAAGGTATATGTGATATATATGTAATTGATGTGTACCTTACCAGTGCTCGTAGTAGCTCTTGGGTATTTGATGCCGGTGTCGTTGCTCATATTTGTAACTCAAAGCAGGAGCTGCGGAATAAGCGGAGACTGGCGAAGGACAAGGTGACGATGCACGTCGGGAATGGTTCCAAGGTCGATGTGGTCACCGTCGGCACGCTACCTCTACATTTACCTACGGGATTAGTTTTAAACCTCAATAATTGTTATTTAGTGCCAAGTTTGAGCATGAACATTGTATCTGGATCTCATTTAATACGAGATGGCTACTCATTTAAATCCGAGAATAATGGTTGTTCTATTTATACGAGAGATATGTTTTATGGTCATGCCCCGATGGTCAATGGTTTATTCTTAATGAATCTCGAACATGATGTTACACATATTCATAGTGTGAATACCAAAAGATGTAAAGTTGATGATGATAGTCCCACATACTTGTGGCACTACCGCCTTGGTCACATTGGTGTCAAGCGCATGAAGAAGCTCCATGCTGATGGACTTTTAGAGTCTCTCGATTATGAATCGTTTGACACATGCGAACCATGCCTCATGGGCAAAATGACCAAGACTCCGTTCTCTGGAACAATGGAGCGAGCAACCAACTTATTCGAAATCATACATACTGATGTGTGCGGTCCAATTAGCATTGAGGCTCGTAGAGGATATCATTATGTTCTCACTCTCACTGACGACTTGGGTAGATATGGGTATGTCTACTTGATGAAACACAAGTCTGAGACCTTTGAAAAGTTCAAGGAATTTCAGAATGAGGTAGAGAATCAACGTGACCGAAAGATAAAATTCCTACGATCAGATCGTGGAGGAGAATATTTAAGTCACGAATTTGGTACGCACTTAAGGAAATGTGGAATCGTTTCACAACTCACGCCGCCTGGAACACCTCAGCGTAACAGTGTGTCTGAACGTCGTAATCACACTCTATTGGATATGGTGCGATCTATGATGTCTCTTACCGATTTACCGCTATCATTTTGGGGATACGCACTAGAGAGAGCTACATTCACTTTAAATAGGGCTCCGTCTAAATCCGTTGAGACGACACCATATGAATTATGGTTTGGGAAGAAACCTAAGCTGTCGTTTCTAAAAGTTTGGGGATGCGATGCTTATGTCAAGAAACTTCAACCTGAAAAGCTCGAACCCAAGTCGGAAAAATGCGTCTTCATAGGATACCCTAAGGAAACCATTGGGTATACCTTCTACCTTAGATCTGAAGGCAAGATCTTTGTTGTCAAGAACGGATCCTTTCTGGAAAAAGGGTTTCTCTCGAAAGGAGTAAGTGGGAGGAAAGTAGAACTCGATGAAGTACTACCTATTGAACCGGAAAGTAGTGCAGCTCAGGAAAATGTTCCTATGGTGCCTACACCAACTGGAGAGGAAATTAATGATGATAATCAAGGTACTTCGGATCAAGTTGCTACTGAACTTCGTAGGTCTACAAGGACACGTTCCACGCCAGAGTGGTATGGCAACCCTGTCCTGGAAATCATGTTGTTAGACAACGGTGAACCTTCGAACTATGAAGAAGCGATGGCGGTCCCAGATTCCAACAAATGGCTTGAAGCCATGCAATCCGAGATAGAATCCATGTATGAAAACAAAGTATGGACTTTGACAGACTTGCCCGATGATCGACGAGCGATAGAAAACAAATGGATCTTTAAGAAGAAGACAGACGTGCATGGTAATATTACCATCTATAAAGCTCTACTTGTCGCTAAGGGTTATCGGCAAGTTCAAGGGGTTGATTATGATGAGACTTTCTCTCCCGTAGCGAAGCTGAAGTCCGTCCGAATCATGTTAGCGATTGCCGCATACTATGATTATGAGATATGGCAGATGGACGTCAAAACGGCATTCCTTAACGGCTATCTTAAGGAAGAATTATATATGATGCAGACGGAAGGTTTTGTCGACCCTAAGAATGGTAACAAGGTATGCAAGCTCCAGCGATCCATTTATGGACTGGTGCAAGCATCTTGGAGTTGGAACATTCGCTTTGATGAGATGATCAAAGCGTTTATGCAGACTTATGGAGAAGCCTGCGTTTACAAGAACGTGAGTGGGAGCGCTGTAGCATTTCTCATATTGTATGTAGATGACATACTTTTGATGGGAAATGATATAGAACTCTTGGACAGCATTAAGGCCTACTTGAATAAGTGTTTTTCAATGAAGGACCTTGGAGAAGCTACTTACATATTAGGCATCAAGATCTATAGGGATAGATCGAGACACCTCATAGGTCTTTCACAAAGCACATACCTTGACAAGATATTGAAGAAGTTCAATATGGATCAGTCCAAGAAAGGGTTCTTACCTGTATTGCAAGGTGTGAGATTGAGCTCGGCTCAATGCCCGACCACGACAGAAGATAAAGAAGAGATGAGTGTCATCCCCTATGCCTCAGCCATAGGATCTATTATGTATGCCATGCTGTGTACCAGACCTGATGTAAACCTTGCCGTAAGTTTGGTAGGAAGGTACCCAAGTAATCCCGGCAAGGAACACTGGACAGCGGTCAAGAATATCCTGAAGTACCTGAAAAGGACAAAGGACATGTTTCTCGTTTATGGAGGTGACGAAGAGCTCGTCATAAAGGGTTACGTCGATGCTAGCTTCGACATAGATCTGGATGACTCTAAGTCACAAACCGGATACATGTATATGTTGAATCATGGAGCAGTAAGCTGGTGCAGTTGCAAGAAGAGCGTCATGGAGGGATCTACATGTGAAGCGGAGTACATGGCAGCCTCGGAGGCAGCGCATGAAGCAATATGGATGAAGGAGTTCATCACCGACCTAGGAGTCATACCCAATGCGTCGGGGCCGATCACTCTCTTCTGTGACAACACTGCAGCTATTGCCCTTGCCAAGGAGCCCAGGTTTCACAAGAAGACCAGGCACATCAAGCGTCGTTTCAACTCCATCCGTGAAAATGTTCAAGATGGAGACATAGATATTTGCAAAGTACATACGGATCTGAATGTTGCAGATCCGTTGACTAAACCTCTTCCGCGAGAAAAACATGATCAACACCAGAACTCTATGGGTGTTCGATTCATCACAATGTAACTAGATTATTGACTCTAGTGCAAGTGGGATACTGTTGGAAATATGCCCTAGAGGCAATAATAAAATGATTATTATTATATTTCCTTGTTCATGATAATTGTCTTTTATTCATGCTATAATTGTGTTATCCAGAAATCGTAATACATGTGTGAATACATAGACCACAATATGTCCCTAGTGAGCCTCTAGTTGACTAGCCCGTTGATCAACAGATAGTCATGGTTTCCTGACTATGGACATTGGATGTCATTGATAATGGGATCACATCATTAGGAGAATGATGTGATGGACAAGACCCAATCCTAAGCATAGCATAAGATCGTGTAGTTCGTTTGCTAGAGCTTTTCCAATGTCAAGTACCTTTTCCTTAGACAATGAGATTGTGTAAATCCCGGATGCCGTAGGAGTGCTTTGGGCGTACCAAACGTCACAACGTAACTGGGTGACTATAAAGGTATACTACGGGTATCTCCAAAAGTATCTGTTGGGTTGACACGGATCGAGACTGGGATTTGTCACTCCGTATGACGGAGAGGTATTTCTGGGCCCACTCGGTAATGCATCATCATAATGAGCTCAAAATGACCAAGTGTCTGGTCACGGGATCATGCATTAGGGTACGAGTAAAGTGACTTGCCGATAACGAGATTGAACGAGGTATTGGGATACCGATGATCGAATCTCGGGCAAGTAGCATACCGATTGGCAAAGGGAATTGTATACGGGGTTGCTTGAATCCTCGACATCGTGGTTCATCCGATGAGATCATCGAGGAGCATGTAGGAGCCAACATGGGTATCCAGATCCTACTATTGGTTATTGACCGGAGAGCCGTCTCAGTCATGTCTACGTGTCTCCCGAACCCGTAGGGTCTATACACTTAAGGTTCGGTGACGCCAGGGTTGTAGAGATATTGGTATGCAGCAAACCGAAAGTTGTTCAGAGTCCCGGATGAGATCTTGGACGTCACGAGGAGTTCCAGAATGGTCCGGAGGTAAAGAATTATATATGGGAAGTCGAGTTTCGGCCATCGGGAAAGTTTCGGGGGTCACCGGTACCAGGACCACCGGAAGGGTCCCGGGGGTCCACCGGGTGGGGCCACCCATCCGAGGGCCCCATGGGCTGAAGTGGGAGGGGAACCAGCCGCTGGCGGGCTGGTGCGCCCCCCTTGGACCCTCCTGCGCCTAGGGTTGGGAACCCTAGGGGAGGGGGCGCCTCCACTTGCCTTGGGGGGCAAGGCACCCCCCTTGGCCGCCGCCCCCCCAGGAGATCCCATCTCCTAGGGCCGGCGCCCCCCCTGGGGACCCTATATGTAAACGGGGGGGAAGGAAGGGCAGCCGCACCCTTGCACGTGGCGCCTCCCTTCCCCATTGCTACACCTCTCCCTCCCGCAGACGCTTGGCGAAGCCCTGCTGGGATCCCTGCTGCATCCACCACCACGCCGTCGTGCTGCTGGATCTTCATCAACCTCTCCTTCCCCCTTGTTGGATCAAGAAGGAGGAGACGTCACGCTGACCGTACGTGTGTTGAACGCGGAGGTGCCGTCCGTTCAGCGCTAGGATCTCCGGTGATTTGGATCACGATGAGTACGACTCCCTCAACCCTGTTCTCTTGAACGCTTCCGCTCGATCTACAAAGGTATGTAGATGCACTCCTCTCTCTCGTTGCTAAATGAACTCCTAGATTGATCTTGGTGAAACCGTAGGAAATTTTTTATTTTCTGCAACGTTCCCCAACAGGTGCTGGTGAAGATGTTGATGGAAATTGACCCCCTCTCGATGAGAGGATCGATGGTGTTGACGATGGCGACGATTTCCCCCTCTCGGAGGGATGTTTCCCCGGTAGAACAGCTCCGCCGGAGCCCTAGATTGGTTCAGCCCAGGTTCCGCCTCGAGACGGCGGCGCTTTGTCCCGAAAGCTTCCTTATGATTTTTTCCATGGCCAAATACAACATATAGTAGAAGATGGGCATCGGGGGCCTGCCTGGTGGCCCACGAGGCAGGGGGCGTGCCTAGGGGGGTAGGGCGCGCCCTCCACCCTCGTGGCTGCTGGGTGGCCCCCCTCTGGTGCTTTATACGCCCAATATTTTTAATATATTCCAAAACCAACTTTCATGGAGTTTCAGGACTTTTGGAGTTGTGCAAAATAGGTCTCTAATATTTGCTCCTTTCAAACCCAAAATTCTAGCTACCGGCATTCTCCCTCTTCATGTAAACCTTATAAAATAAGAGAGAAAATGCATAAGTATTGTGACATAATGTGTAGTACCAGCCCATAATGCAATAAATATTGATATAAAGGCATGAAGCAAAATGGACGTATCAACTCCCCCAAGCTTAGACCTCACTTTTCCTCAAGCGAAAGCCGATATCAAAAAATATGTCCACATGTTTAGAGATAGAGGTGTCGAGAAAATAAAATACGGACATGAGGGCATCATGGTCATTCTTGGAATGACCACATGTATATTGTCATATGATTTCTTATGCTTAAGTAACAATCTATTCACAATGTAAAGTATGAATTAGAAACTTCATTGAAAACTAGCAAACTATAATCTCAGTCATTGAAGCAATTGTTATTTATCATACATCGGAAAGAGTCAATATAAGAGCTTTTCAGCAAGTCCACATACTCAACTATCATTTAGTCTTTCACAATTGCTAACACTCACGCGATACTTATGGGTATGAAGTTTCAATCAGACACAGAGAAATATAGGGGCTTATAGTTTCGCCTCCGAACCTTTTACATCAAGGGTAATGCCAAAATTAATACTTTATGAAAACCCACATCCAATTGGATATAAATATCAGGATCTTTCCAACACATAGTGCTTGCCAAAGGATAAAGTGTAAAAAGGACTGGTGAAGATCACCATGACTCTTGTATAAGGGTAGAAGGTAAAAATAAGAGATAGGCCCTTCACAGAGGGAAGCAGAGGTTGTCATACGCTTTTATGGTTGGATGCACAAAATCTTAATGTAAAAGAACTTCACTTTATATTGCCACTTGTGATAGGGACCTTTATTATGCAGTCCGTCGCTTTTATTTCTTCCATATCACAAGCTCGTATAAAGCTTATTTTCTTCACACTAATAAGTCATACATATTTAGAGAGCAATTTTTATTGCTTGCACCGATGACAACTTACTTGAAGGATCTTACTCAATCCATAGGTAGGTATGGTGACTCTCATGGCAAAACTAGGTTTAGGGATGTTTGGAAGCACAAGTAGTATCTCTACTTGGTGCAAAGAATTTGGCTAGCATGAGGGGGAAAGGCAAGCTCAACATGTTGGATGATCAATGACAATATACTTTATTCGGATATGAGAAAACATAACCCATTATGTTGTCTTCCTTGTCCAACATCAACTTTTTAGCATGTCATATTTTAATGAGTGCTCACAATCATAAAAGATGTCCAAGATAGTATATTTATATGTGAAAACCTCTCTTTCTTTATTACTTCCTATTAATTGCAATGATGACCAAAACTAAGTTTGTCAAGTATCAGCAACTTTTATTCATCCTACTCTTTATATGTGAAGTCATTACCCTCCATAAGATCAATATGATCTTTTTATTTCCTTTTATTCTTTCTTTTATTCCCTCAAGATCATATGAAGATAGCAAAAGCCTTCGACTCAAAACTAATCTTTATTATATATAGCTCACGGACTCGATTACGTACATAGATAGAGATCGAAACAAAACTCAAAGCTAGATGATACTAAACTTTATTCTACTAGATCAAGATATAACCAAAAGGATTGAACTAAGAAAAATTGTAAAGATAGAAGTGTGATGGTGATACGATACCGGGGCACCTCCCCCAAGCTTGGAAGTTGCCAAGGGGAGTGCCCAAACCCATGTGTTTATGTCTCTTTCTTCGGAGGTGGTGATGATGGAGTTGTTGATGATGTAGGCTTGTCGTCCATCTTCCAAGGCATAGGCTCACCATCATAGAAGGATGATCGAGTCTCCGGGGTCCTCAAATCTGCAGCCAAACTCATCCTCTTGAATCTATATTCATACTCATAATTTTGGTTTTGCAGGTCATAGATCTGGGCTTGAAGGTGCTCAATTTTCTCGTGAAGCTTGAAGATGGTCTCCCCATTGTTCTTGGCATCCACCTTATGGTTGTTTGTGAACTCCGCTATCATCATGTGGTTGGCGTTGAGTCCGCGTTCCACCATCCCTTGGCACTTGAAAACTTGTTGCTCCATTGTTTCAAGTCTTGTCTCCGCGCTTCTGGTCCTCCTCAGTCCCTCAACATCGCGGATGTGCAGCACCCCCTCATGCATCTCAATGGTTTGAGGGTGTTGCAGCACCTCCGCGAGGTAAGGGTTGATGACCTTCTTGAAAAACTTGTCCTTGGGGGTGCTTGAAGACGTCATGGTGATCTAGATCTGTCAGAAAAACAGCTCGAAACAAAAGCAGAGGATTTTGTTGTGGTACGGTAGTCAAAACCTCCAGGAGATTATATATTGAATTTTTACCGACTAAAAGAAGTATCGCGCAAGAAAACGGAGTCCGGAGGGCACACAGGGTGTCTGATATGTCTCCGTCGTATTTATAATTTTTCATTGTTCCATGCCAATATTCTTCAACTTTCATGTACTTCTGGCAAGTTTTTATACTATTTTTTGGGGCTAACATATTGATCCAGTGCCTAGTGCCAGTTCATGTCTGTTGCATGTTGTATGTTTCACAGGAAACCCATATCAAACAGAGTCCAAACGGGATAAAAAAGGATGGAGAATTATTTTGGAATATTTATGATTTTTGTGAAGTAAAATCAATGCGAGATGGTGCCCGAGGGGGCGAGGATATAGGGGGCGCACCCCAGGGAGGCAGGCGTGCCCTGGACTCTCCTGGGGCCCCCGTAAGGTGGTTGACGCTCTTCCTTTGCCGCAAGAAAGCTAATTTTATGATAAAGATCTGGGCGAAATATTCACCCCAATCGGAGTTACGGATCTCTGCATATAAAAAAACAGTGAAGGGGCAGAATCAGGGAACGCGGAAACAGAGAGAGACAGAGAGATAGATCCAATCTCGGAGGGGCTCTCGCCCCTCCCAAGCCATGGGAGCCAAGGACCAGAGGGAAAACCCTTCTCCATCTAGGGAGAAGGTGAAGGAAGAAGAAGAAGAAGAAGAAGGGGTCTCTCTCCCCCTTGCTTCCGGTGGCACCGGAACGCCGCCGGGGGCCATCATCATCACCGCGATCTTCACCAACACCTCCGCCATCTTCACCAACATATCCATCACCTTCCCCCCTCTATCTACAGCGGTCCACTCTCCCGTAACCCGCTGTACCCTCTACTTTAACATGGTGCTTTATGCTTCATATTATTATCCAATGATGTGTTGCCATCCTATGATGTCTGAGTAGATTTTCGTTGTCCTATTGGTGGTTGATGAATTGTTATGATTGATTTAATTTTCTTGTGTTTATGTTGATGTCCTTTGGTGCCCATCATATGAGCGTGTGCATGGATCACACCATAGGGTTAGTTGTATGTTGATAGGACTATGTATTGGAGGGGAAGAGTGACAGAAGCTTCAACCTAGCATAGAAATTGATGCATACGGGATTGAAGGGGGACCAATATATCTTAATGCTATGGTTGGGTTTTACCTTAATGAACGTTAGTAGTTGCGGATGCTTGCTAATAGTTCCAATCATATGTGCATAGAATTACAAGGCAGGGATGACATGCTAGCAGTGTCCTCTCCTTCATAAAACTTGCTATCAGTCTAGTAAAGTAGTCAATTTCTTAGGGACAATTCCACAACTCCTATCACCACTTTTCCAAACTCGCTATATTTACTTTATTGTTTATTTATATAAACAACCACTACTTTTTATTTACGTGTGCTTTATTATCTTGCAAACCTATCCTATCACACCTACAAAGTACCTCTAGTTTCATACTTGTTCTAGGTAAAGCGAACGTCAAGCGTACGTAGAGTCGTATCAGTGGCAGATAGGACTTGAGAGAGTATTTGTTCTACCTTTAGCTCCTCATTGGGTTTGACACTCTTACTTATCTAATGAGGTTACATCTATCTCGTATACTTGCGGGTTATCAAGACCTTTTTCTGGCGCCGTTGCCGGGGAGTCATAGCGTGGGGTGAATATTCTCGTGTGTACTTGTTTGTTTTATCACTAAGTAATTTTTATTTGTTGTTCTTAGTTTTTTCTATCTTTAGTTATGGATATGGAATATGAAATACCAAAAAAATTAGGTGTACTTGATACTCATGGAGATGGGGAGCCTCCTAAAACCCTCGATGCTCGTTATGTGACAGAAATTATGTACTACTTTGATAATCCTGAGAAAACCCCATTCAACTTTGTTATGGGAGACACGTTGGATCAACGTGAATACTTTAGGGATTATCGCTTGACAGAAAAAGGGAAACTATTATGGGATCAAATTCATATGTTACGTTGGTATGCTCGTCAACTATGCTTGATACATGATTATACTTGTTGCTCTAGGATGAAGGCTCCACACCTTTCCTTTTCATGCAAATTCAATGATAATAAAACCTTGGCTTCTTATGCTAATGGTATCTATGACTACTATGATGTGGAACAAATAGAAGAATTTGTTGCTTTTATGGGTGCATATGAGATTGAATCTATGTTTAAAGCATTTGACGATTTTGATGATTCAGTTTACAGACCTGAAATTTTTTCTGTACTTAGATATTGCTATGAAAATTATGAATGCAATTACAATATTGATGCATTTATTGAGAAAGTCTCCGCTGCCCAAGAAGAGACTAATATTTTGCAGGAATCTATGGAAGAAGAAAATGATGAAACTGTGAGCTCATTGGATGAAAAAGATGACGAGGAGAGCGAAGAACAAAAGGAGGAAGAGTGGATTAGCTACCCGTGCCCACCTTCTAATGATAGTAACTCTTAAACTCATACATTGTTTAATTCCCCTTCATGCTTACCGAAGGATGATTGCTATGATGATTGTTATGATCATGTGGATTCTCTTGAAATATCCCTTTTTGATGATGCTTGCTATGCTTGTGGCCAAGATGCCAATATGAATTATGCTTATGGAGATGAACTTGCTATAGTTCCTTATGTTAAACATGAAATTGTTGCTATTGCACCCACGTATGATAGTCCTATTATCTTTTTCAATCCTCCAAACTACACTATATCGGAGAAGTTTGTGCTTATTAAGGATTAGATTGATGAGTTGACTTTTACCGCTGCACAGAATAATTTTGATAGATATAATATCCATGTGCTTACTGCTCCTACTTGCAATTATTATGAGAGAGGAACTACATCTCCGCCTCTTTATGTTTCCAACATGATAGAACTGCAAGAAACTGCTTATACTATGCATTGACCTTTACTTGGTGTGCATGAATTGTTCTTTTATGACATGCCGAGAGTTAGAATTTGTTGTTGCATGATATATGTTACTTTGTGCTCACTACTAAATTAAAAATCATTGTTAATTAAAATTGGCTTTGATATACCTTGGGATCCGGGTGGATCCATTACTTGAGCACTATATGCCTAGCTTAATGGCTTTAAAGAAAGCGCTGCCAGGAAGACAACCCAGAAGTTTTAGAGAGACATTTATTTCTGTTGAGTGCTTTTATTTAGCCTAAAAACACAAAAATAAAGAGGGGAACCCAAAACTTTTCAAAAAGGAAAGTGAAAGTGAGAAAGACAAGCATTGTTGAAGTGGGAGCTAGCCTTGAACTTTGTTCATGCTCACGGAAACTTTGTGAATCTTGATTACAGAAACTTTTCATCAAAAATAATTATCCCCTTGTACAATTCCATTGTATTATAAAAATAATGTGCCAAGGTTTGCCTTTAGGATGTTTACAATGCTTGTTGGTTTGTGCGGTGCAGGACAGAAACTTTGGCTGTAGTGCATGATTTTACAGTTTTTACTGGGATGCCAAATTGTCCTGATTCTTTTTGAACTGTCTTGCGGTAAAACTTCTTTATTTTCCCTAATTTTGGTAGATTTGTTGGGGTATCAGAAGTTTGGTTAATGTTCAGATTGCTACAGACTGTTCTATTTTTGACAGATTCTGTTTTTGATGCATAGTTTGCTTGTTTTGATGAATCATTTAATTTATAACAGTGGATTAAGCCATGAAAAAGTTATGTTACAGTAGGAACAATGTAAAAACAAAATATGAATTGGTTTTCTACAATACTTAGAGTGGTGATTTGCTTTATTATACTAACGGATCTTACCGAGTTTTCTATTGATGTTTTGTGTGGATGAAGTGTTTGATCGAGGAGGTCTCGATATGAGGAAAAGGAAGAGAGGCAAGAGCTCAAGCCTGGGGTTGCCCGAGGCACCCCAAGTAAATATTCAAGGAGAGTCAAGCATCTAAGCTTGGGGATGCCCCGGAAGGCATCCTCTCTTTCTTCAACAAGTATCGGTATGTTTTCGTATTCATTTCGTTTATGCGATATGTGCAAGTCTTGGAGCGTCTTTTCCATTTAGTTTTCACTTTTATTTTATGCACCATGCTGGTATGAGATAGTCCTTGGTTGATTTATAGAATGCTCATTGCACTTCACTTAAATCTTTTGAGTATGGCTTTATAGAATGCTCATTGCACTTCATTTATATCATTTGAAGTCTGGATTGCCTGTTTCTCTTCACATAGACAACCACCATTTGTAGAATGCTCTTTTGCTTCACTTATATTTGTTAGAGAGTGGGCATATGTTTTATAGAAATAATTGAACTCTCTTGCTTCACTTATATCAATATAGAGAGATGACAGGAATTGGTCATTCACATGGTTAGTCATAAAATCCTACATAAAACTTGTAGATCACTGAATATGATATGTTTGATTCCTTGCAATAGTTTTGCGATATAAAGGTGGTGATATTGGAGTCGTGCTAGTTGAGTAATTGTGAAATTGAGAAATACTTGTGTTGAGGTTTGCAAGTCTCGTAGCATGCACGTATGGCGAACCGTTATATAACAAAGTTGGAGGATGAGGTGTTTTTTGATTTCTTTCCTTATGAGTGGAGGTCGGGATCGCACGATGGTTAACTCCTACCAGCCCTTCCCCTAGGAGCATGCGTAGTAGTACTTTGCTTCGAGGGCAAGTATACTTTTGCAATAAGTATATGAGTTCTTTATGACTAATGTGAGTCCATGGACATACGCACACTCACCCTTCCACTTTGCTAGCCTCTATTGTGCCACGCAACTTTCCCCGGTATCATGAACCCATTATTTACCTTCCTCAAAACAGCCACCATACCTACCTATTATGGCATTTCCATAGCCATTCCGAGATATATTGCCAAGCAAATTTCCACCGTTCCGTTTATATGACACACATCATCATTGTCATATTGCTCTTTGCATGATCATGTAGTTGACATCGTATTTGTGGCAAAGCCAGCTTCATAATTTTCATAGATGTCGCTCTTGATTCATTGCATATCCCGGCACACCGCCGGAGGCATTCATATAGAGTCATATATTTGTTCTAGATATCGAGTTGTAATATTGAGTTGTAAGTAAATAAAAATCTGATGATCATCATTATTACAGCATTGCCCCAATGAGGAAAGGATGATGGAAACTATGATTCCCCCACAAGTCGGGATGAGACTCCGGACTTAATGAAAAAGAAAAAAAAGGCCAAAGAAGCCAAATAAAAAAAGGGGGCCAAAGAAGCCCAAAGAAAAAAAAAGAAAATAAGAGAAAATAAAAAAAATGGGAGAAAAGGAGAGAAGGGGCAATGTTACTATCCTTTTACCACACTTGTGCTTCAGAGTAGCACCATGTTCTTCATAGAGAGAGTCTCCTATGCTTTCACTTTCATATACTAAGTGGGAATTTTTCATTATAAAACTTGGCTTGGATACCAATGATGGGCTTCCTCAAAATGCCCTAGGTCTTCGTGAGCAAGCAAGTTGGATGCACTCCCACTTAGTTTCTTTTGTTGAGCTTTCATATATTTATAGCTCTAGTGCATCCGTTGCATGGCAATCCCTACTCACTCACATTGATATCTATTGATGGGCATCTCCATAGCCCGTTGATACGCCTAGTTGATGTGAGACTATCTTCTCCCTTTTTGTCCTCACAATCACCACCATAGACCACCATAGTGCTATGTCCATGCCTTGCGCTCATGTATTGCGTAAGAGTTGAAAAAGCTGAAGCGCGTTAAAAAGTATGAACCAATTGCTTGGCTGAAACCGGGGTTGTGCATGATGGGAGTATTTTGTGTAATGAAGATGGAGCATAGCCAGACTATATGATTTTGTAGGGATGAGCTTTCTTTGGCTATGTTATTTCGATAAGACATACTTGCTTGGTTGGTATGCTTGAAGTATTATTGTTTTTATGTCAAATGATAGACTATTGCCTTGAGTCACTCGTGTCTTAATATGCATGCCATGATTAGACATATGATCAAAATTTTGCTTGGTAGCATTCCACATCAAAAATTATCTTTTTTATCATTTACCTACTCGAGGACGAGCAGGAATTAAGCTTGGGGATGCTAATACGTCTCCGTCGTATCTATAATTTTTGATTGTTCCATGCCAATATTATTCAACTTTCATATACTTTTGGCAACTTTTTATACTATATTTTGGGACTAATATATTGATCCAGTGCCTAGTGCCAGTTCCTGTCTGTTGCATGTTTTATGTTTCGCAGGACATCCATATCACCAAATGGGATAAAAACGGATGGAGAATTATTTTTGAATATTTATGATTTTTGGGAAGTAAAATCAATGCGAGACGGTGCCCGAGGGGGCCAGTAGATAGGTGGCACGCCCCAGGGAGGCAGGCGCGCCCTGGACTCTCCTGGGATGCCCGTCAGGCGGTTGACGGTTTTCTTTTTCCGCAAGAAAGCTAATTTTATGAGAAAGAACTGGGCGAAAGATTAACCCCAATCGGAGTTACGGATCTCCGGATATAAAAGAAACAGTGAAGGGGCAGAATCAGGGATTGCAGAAACAGAGAGAGATAGAGAGATAGATCCAATCTCGGAGGGGCTCTCGCCCCTCCCAAGCCATGGGAGCCCAGGACCAGAGGGGAAACCCTTCTCCCATCTAGGGAGAAGGTCAAGGAAGAATAAGAAGAAGGGGGGCTCTCTCCCCCTTGCTTCCGGTGGCGCCGGAACGCCGCCAGGGGCCATCATCATCACCGCGATCTTCACCAACACCTCCGCCATCTTCACCAACATCTCCATCACCTTCCCCCCTCTATCTACAATGGTCCACTCTCCCGCAGCCCGCTGTACCATCTACTTGAACATGGTGCTTTATGCTTCATATTATTATGCAATGATGTGTTGCGATTCTATGATGTCTGAGTAGATTTTCGTTGTCCTATTGGTGGTTGATTAATTGCTATGATTGATTTAATTTGCTTGTGGTTATGTTGTTGTCCTTTTGTGCCCATCATATGAGCGCGCGTGTGGATCACACCATAGGGTTATTTTTATGTTGTCAGGACTATGTATTGGAGGGAAAGAGTGACAGAAGCTTCAACCTAGCATAGAAATTGATGCATACGGGATTGAAGGGGGACCAATATATCTTAATGCTCTGGTTGGGTTTTACCTTAATGAACGTTAGTAGTTGCGGATTCTTTCTAATAGTTCCAATCATTAGTGCATAGAATTCCAAGCCAGGGATGAAATGCTAGCAGTGGCCTCTCCCACATAAAACCTGCTATCGGTCTAGTAAAGTAGTCAATTGCTTAGGGACAATTTCACAACTCCTACCACCACTTTTCCACACTCGCTATATTTACTTTATTGTTTATTTATCTAAACAGCCCCTACTTTTTATTTACGTGTTCTTTATTATCTTGGAAACCTATCCTATCACACCTACAAAGTACCTCTAGTTTCATACTTGTTCTAGGTAAAGCGAACGTCAAGCGTGCGTAGAGTCATATCAATGGCTGATAGGACTTGAGAGAGTATTTGTCCTACCTTTAGCTCCTCGTCGGGTTCGACACTCTTACTTATCAAAAGAGGCTACAACTATCCCGTATACTTGCGGGTCATCAGTGTCCACGAGGAAGGGGGCGCGCCCTCCACCCTCATGGATGCCTGGTGTCTCTTTCGGACTACTTCTAATTTTCCTAATTTTTTAAACATTCCAAAACGGAGGAAAATTGCTATTTGAGTAGTTTTGGAGTCAGTTTACTAACCGTACCACATACCTATTCATTTTCGGAGTCTAAAACGTTTTGGAAAGTGTCCCTTATGTACTCCTCCGGGGTTATAGTGTCAATAACATTGGTTTCAACATTTATGGGGTTACCTGAGATATAATGTTTGATTCTTTGACCGTTCACCACCTTCGGATTTGTACCTTCGGCGTTGTTGATTTTTATGGCACCGGAATGATGGACTTCCTTGATAATGTAAGGACCTTCCCATTGAGAGAGAAGTTTTCCTACAAAAAATCTTAAACGAGAGTTGTATAGAAAAACATAATCACCTACATTAAACTCACGCTTTTGTATCCTTTTGTCATGCCATCTTTTAACTTGTTCTTTAAACAATTTAGCATTCTCATAGGCCTAGGTTCTCCATTCATCAAGTAAGCTAATGTCAAAAAGCCTCTTCTCACCGGCAAGTTTGAAATCATAATTGAGGTCTTTAATGGCCCAATATGCCTTATGTTCTAGTTCGAGAGGTAAGTGACATGCTTTTCCATAAACCATTTTATACAGAGACATACCAATAGGATTTGTATATGCAGTTCTATAGGACCATAATGCATCATCAATTTTCTTGGACCAATTCTTTCTAGACCTATTAATAGTCTTTTGCAAGATCAATTTAATCTCTCTATTACTCAATTCTACTTGACCACTAGACTGTGGCTGGTACGGAGATGCAATTCTATGATTAATATCATACTTAGCAAGCATTTTATGAAAAGCACCATGAATAAAATGTGAACCACCATCAGTCATTAAGTATCTAGGGACTCCAAACCTCGGAAAAATAACTTATTTAAGCATCTTAATAGAAGCGTTATGATCAGCACTACTAGTTGGAATAGCTTCTACCCACTTAGTAACATAATCAACAGCAACTAAAATATGTGTATACCCATTAGAGGAAGGAAAAGGTCCAATATAATCAAATCCCCAAGCATCAAATGGTTCAATAACAAGTGAATAGTTCATAGGCATTTCTTGACGTCTACTAATATTACCAATTCTTTCACATTCATCGCAAGACAAGACAAACTTACGGGCATCTTTGAAAAGAGTAGGCCAATAAAAACCGGATTGCAATACCTTATGTGCAGTTATATCTCCAGCGGGGTGTCCTCCATAAGCGTCGGAGTGACACTTGCGTAGGATCTGTTCCTGTTCATGCTCAGGTACACAACGTCTAATAACACCATCTACTCCTACTTTATAAAGGTGTGGGTCATCCCAAAAGTAATGTCTTAAATCATAGATTTTATTTTTATTTTTCTGGTATGTGAAACTAGGTGGTATAAATTTAGCAACAAGTAATTAGCATAATCAGCATACCATGGAGCAGTACGAGAAGCATTTATGGCAGCTAATTTTTCATCCGGAAAGCTATTATCAATAGGTAGTGGGTCAGCAGGAACATTTTCTAACCTAGACAAGTTGTCTGCAACGGGGTTCTCAACTCCCTTTCTATCAATAACATGCAAATCAAATTCTTGTAGCAAGTGAATCCATCTAATAAGTCTAGGTTTAGCATCTTTCTTTTCCATAAGATATTTAATAGCAGCATGATCAGTGTGAACAATTACTTTGGAATAAAAAATATAAGGTCTGAACTTATCACAAGCGAACACAACTACTAAAAATTCTCTTTTAGTAGTAGCATAATTTCTCTGGGCACTGTCTAGAGTTTTACTATCATATTGGATAACATTTAATTTCTTATCAACTCTTTGCCCTAGAACAGCACCTACAGCGTAATCATTAGCATCACACATAATTTCAAAGGGTAAATTCCAATCAGGTGGCTGAACGATAGGTGCAGAAATCAAGGCTTTCTTAAGTATTTCAAATGCTTCTACACAATCAGCATTAAAAACAAAAGGAATATCTTTTTGTAAGATATTAGTGAGAGGCCTAGAAATTTTAGAGAAGTCTTTAATAAACCTTCTATAAAAACCAGCATGACCAAAGAAACTTCTTGTACCTTTGATGTCCTTAGGACATGGCATCTTTTCGATAGCATCTACTTTAGCTTTATCAACTTCAATACCTCTTTCAAAAATTTTATGCCCCAAGACAATCATTCATTAACCATAAAGTGGCACTTCTCCCAATTCAATATAAGATTAATTTCTTCACATCTCTGCAAAACTCGACCAAGGTTGCTTAAGCAATCATCAAAAGAAGTTCCGTAAACGGAGAAATCATCCATGAAAACCTCAACAATATTTTCACAAAAGTCAGAGAATATAGCAGTCATACATCTTTGAAAGGTAGCGGGTGCATTGCATAAACCAAAAGGCATACGTCTATAAGCAAAGGTACTGAAAGGGCAAGTAAAAGTGGTCTTATCCTGTTCCTCCTTTGACACAGGTATTTGAGAGAAACCAGAATAACCATCTAGAAAGAAAAAAAATGTGTATGTTTGGATAATATTTCTAGCATTTGATCAATAAAAGGTAGAGGGTAATGATCCTTTCTAGTAGCTTTATTTAATTTGTGGAAATGAATTACCATTCTATAACCTATAACAATTAATATTCTTTGTGGGATCAATTCATCCTTATCATTAGGAACAACAGTAATACCTCCCTTCTTAGGGACACAATGGGCATGACTTACCCACTGACTATCAGCAACAGGATAAATTATACCTGCCTCCAGAAGCTTTAGTATTTCATTTCTTACCACTTCTTTCATCTTAGGATTTAACCATCGTTGGTGATCAATAACTGGTTTAGCATCTTTCTCCAATTTTATTTTGTGCTGCCATAGAGTGGGACTAGTGCCCTTAAGATCATCAAGAGTATATCCAATAGCAGCATGGTGCTTCTTCAGAGTTTTCAATAATTTCTCTTCTTCATGCTCTGAAAGGTTAGCACTAATAATAACAGGATATATCTTCTTTTCATCAAGATAAGCATATTTCAAAGTATCTGGTAATTGTTTAAGCTCAAACACGGGATCACCCTTGGGTGGAGGAGGATCCCCTAGGATCTCAACAAACAAGTTGTGTTTCAAAATAGGTCCCTCTTTAAATAATACTTCATCTATTTCCCTTCTTTCATTGATAAATATATCATTTTCATGGTCGAGCAAATATTGTTCTAAATGATCATTAGGAGGCACGGCAATAGAAGCAAGACCAATAATTTCATCTTTACTAGGCAATTCTTTATCATGGGTTTGTCTACGAAATTTAGAAAAATTAAAATCATGAGAAATATCCCCTAAACCAACAGTAACAATATCCTCTTCGCAATCTATCTTAGCATTAAAAATATTCAAGAAGGGTCTACCAAATATAATGGGAAAAAGTCATCTTGTGGGGAACCAAGAACAAGAAAATCAGCAGGATATTTAATTTTCCCACACAAAACTTCAACAACTCTAACAATCCCAATTGGTGAAATAGTATCGCTATTGGCAAGCTTAATAGTAACATCAATATCTTCTATCTCAGTAGGTGCAATATCATGCATAATTTCTTTGTATAAGGAATGAGGTATTGCACTCACACTAGCACCCATATATGTCGGCATCCTGGAATTGGGGGTATCCAGCCCTGCCTGCCTGCGGCCCACCTCGTGGCTCCATCGACGGCCTGGTACGGCCAACCTCCAACACCAGCACTGCAAGACCCTCGCGAGGGGCCAAGCCTCGCGAGGCGGGCAACGCCAAGACCCCCGAGGGAATCGGCCTCCTCAGGCTGGCTCCTAAGGGGCGGAGAGTTCTATGCAATGTACCTCACGAGGATCAGCTTACGTGAGCCATGAAGACCAAGGCCAGGCGGGCACCAGGCGGGCGCAGAGCACAGGTTTCCTATTCGGTGCAAAGGAGGCAAGCCACATGCGCGGAATCCCGAGGAATCAACCAAAGGTTTCCATTCTGGCACAATGAGACCAAGACCGCCAGGACGGCAGGACGGAGGTCATCGGCGAGCCCACCGCAACGTCATGACCAGAGGCATTTCGCAGGTGAAGACTACTTTTGTCAGGATAGACGGTACTATTTGTCCCCTTTCTAATCTGGCCATTGTGGGACCCCTTCCCGCTTGGGAAGAGGACCAAGGACACTAAAAATAGGACTAGCCACCACCATAGAAGGGGACGGGATCAAGACAAGTAGAGCTAGCATACACCACACCAGCTCAAGAGCACCTCACCTCCTGAGGCTTGTTTGTCCATTGTACTAGCTCATCCTCATCCCTTCGAGGCAATCCACCCAAATGCTGGAGTAGGGTATTACACCAAAACGGTAGCCCGAACCAGGATAAAACTATTGTGTCTCTTTGTATCTTTGAGCTTGGCGCGCTAGGCTTAGGAGGATCGCGGGTAGGTAGACTAGGTAGGTTCAGATCTCCGCACGCACCCCAAAGTTTGAACCTCTCAAGGGTTTGCGGATCCCATAATCTGACATTTGGCGCGCCAGGTAGGGGTGCGTCAAAATCTTCTTGCTCGATTCTAGATTGTGCCACTAGATCCTATGGCGGGCGCTCCTTCGTCGGCCCGGTCGACACACATTCCCGAAGAGGCGCCGGGGCTGCGCTGCTTCACCCTCTCCCGACGGCAGGTGCAGTGGCTTCCCAAGTTCCAACCGGAGATGCCGCCGCGCTATGATGGCGCGGCAGATCCAACCCCCTTTCTTCAAGCATACGGGGAGGTAGTTTGGGAGGTCGGCGGAGACGACAAGGTGAAGGCCAACTGGCTCCCCATGGCCCTTGTAGGCGCGCCACGCGCTTGGTTGCTCAACCTGCCGGCATCATCTGTGGCCTCATGGGAGGAGCTGCATGACCTTTTCCTCGCCCACTACGCGGCACCGGCACCCCCGGTCGTCGCAGCTCTCCTAGGTGGCTCGCAGGCACCACCTTCCGACCGCCACATCAAGCAGTTCTACCGGCGGGTAGGCGCCACTCAGGCGAGCTCGGGGGCTCCCCGGGCTGGTCGGCGCCCAAAGCTGACCTCACCTTCAGCCCCAAGGATCACCCCGTCGCCACGACGGGCGTAGGCGTGCTCCCAATGCTCTGCACCCCCACCTTCTGCCACGTGGCGATCACCAGGACCCTCATCGACGGTGGAGCCGGCCTCAACGTACTCTTCCCGGAGGCGTTCGACCTACTCCACGTGCCGCCCAGCCGGCTCTGCCCCTCCAAGCCTTTCTCCGGGGTCGGCGACGGCTCCACCAGGCCCTTGGGGTAGATTCGTCTCCCTATCACCTTCAGGACCCGCGACAACTACCGCATTAAGCTCATCAACTTCAACATCACCAAGATCGATCTGCCGTACAATGTCATTCTACCCGGCCTTGGCCCAGTTTATGGCTGTGACACACCCCACGTACAACCTCATGAAGATGCCTGGCAGCAATGGTGTCCTCACGATGGCGGGGGACACCAAAGGCGAGCTGCATGCCCTCAAGCTCGCCTTAAGGACAGCCGCGTCTGTGCTACCCGACGAGAAGAAGGGTCAGGAGGCCCCAGAAGCGGCGCCGGCCAAGAAGAAGCAGTTGTTCTCCCAAGACCGAGCCGAGACGAAGCAAGTGCAGGTCTATGAGGATGGGACGACCAGCGCCACCTTCACCATAGGGGCTGGCCTCCCTCAGGATCAAGAGGAGGCATTGATCAACTTTTTGCGAGCCAACAAGGATGTATTCGCTTGGGAACCCAAACACCTGGCTGGGGTCCCAAGGGGGATAATCGAGCACCACTTGAGGATATGTCGGAATGTGCGGCCAGTGAGGCAGAAGGCTCGCTACCAATCCAGTGAGAAGCAGGCCTTAATCGTCAAGGAAACCCATAAGCTACAAGTCGCAGGGGTCATCAGAGAGGTACGGTACCCAGAGTGGTTGGCGAAACCCGTCATCGTCCCCAAGAAAGGAGGGAAGGAACGCATGTGTGTCGACTTCACCAACCTCAACAAGGCCTGCCCACAAGATCCCTTCCCGCTCCCTCGCATTGACCGGATCATCGACTCCACCAACGAGTGCGACCTGTTGTGCTTCCTGGATGCCTTCTCCGGCTACCACCAGATCAAGATGGCCATGTAGGATGTGGAGAAGACGACATTCCTCACCCCATGCGGGGTGTACTTCTACACCTGCATGCCCTTCAGGCTGCGTAATGCCAGGGAAACCTTCCAGCGGTTGATGCATATCGCCTTGGGTTCACAGCTCGGGAGGAACGCAGAGGCCTATGTTGATGATATAGTGGTGAAGTCTCGGGAGGCCAGGACTCTGATAGAAGATCTGGAGGAGACATTCGCCAGCCTGCGCATGGTGAATCTTCGGCTTAACCCCGAGAAGTGTGTGTTCGGGGTCCCTTCCGGCAAGCTGTTGGGCTTCTTGGTGTCGCACACAGGGATCAAGGCCAACCCAGAGAAAGTCAAGGCGATAGAGGACATGAACCCCCCACAGACCCTGAAGGAGATGCAGAAGCTGGCAGGCTGTGTAACCTCGGTTGGGCGTTTCATTTCCAAGCTAGGGTAGCGCACCCTCCCGTTTTTCAAGCTGATGAAGAGGCAGGAGCCATTCGACTGGACCCTAGAGGCAGACGCAGCCTTCCAGGACCTCAAGAGATATTTGACCAGCCCGCCAGTGATGGTGGCACCACGCCCTCTCGAGCCCTTGGTGCTCTATCTGGCAGCAACCCCTCACTTAGCCAGCGCCGCCCTGGTGGCGCTATGGAAGGAACGCCCGATCAAGAAGCCTGAGCAGTTTTCACAACCATCAAGAAAGGCGCGGCACCCTCAGGGCGAGGCATCTGGAGTCTCGACCAGCACAGTGGTCGACATTCCTCCTGATGCCACGATTGATCCCTTGGCTATCAAGGCTCCTAAGGGCGGGCCTCGTGAGGCCATGGAGGACCTTGATACGTCCATTTTGCATCATGCTTTTATATCAATATTTATTGCATTATGGGCTGTTATTACACATTATATCTCAATACTTATGGCTATTCTCTCTTATTTTACAAGGTTTACCACGAAGAGGAGGAATGCCGGCAGCTGGAATTCTGGCTGGAAAAGGAGCAAATGTTGGAAACCTATTTTGCACAACCCCAAAAGTCCTGAAACTCCACGAAACAAGTTGTTGGAATTAATAAGAATTTCTGGGAAAAAGAAATACACCAGGGGGCCCACACTCTGTCCAGGAGACAGGGGGCGCACCCCCTATCTCCTGGGCCCTAGGTGGGTCTCCGGTGTCCATCTTCTGCTATATCATCGCTTTTACCCTGGAAAAAATCGTGGGCAAGCTTACGGGACGAAACTCTACCGCCACGAGGCGGAACCTTGGCGGAACCAATCTAGGGCTCTGGCAGAGCTGTTCTGGCGGGGACACTTCCCTCTGGGAGGGGGAAATCGTCACCAACGTCATCACCAACGATCCTCTCATCAGGAGGGGGTCAATCTCCATCAACATCTTCACCAGCACCATCTCCTCTCAAACCCTAGTTCATCTCTTGTATCCAATCTTGTATCCAAAACCACAAATTGGTACCTGTGGGTTGCTAATAGTGTTGATTACTCCTTGTAGTTGATACTTATTGGTTTACTTGGTGGAAGAATCATATGTTTAGATCCTTAATGCATATTATTACACCTCTGATTATGAATATGAATATGCTTTGTGAGTAGTTACGTTTGTTCCTGAGGACATGGGTGAAGTCTTGCTATTAGTAGTCATGTGAATTTGGTATTCGTTCGATATTTTGATGAGATGTATGTTGTCTTCTCCTCTAGTGGTGTCATGTGAACGTCGACTACATGACACTTCACCATTATTGGGCCTAGAGGAGGGCATAGGGAAGTAATAAGTAGATGATGGGTTGCTAGAGTGATAGAAGCTTAAACCTTAGTTTATGCGTTGCTTCGTTAGGGGCTGATTTGGATCCACATGTTTCATGCTATGGTTAGGTTTACCTTAATACTTTTGTTGTAGTTGCAGATGCTTGATATAGGGGTTAATCATAAGTGGGATGCTTGTCCAAGTAAGGGCAGTACCCAAGCACCGGTCCACCCACATATCAAATTATCAAAGTACCGAACGCGAATCATATGAGCGTGATGAAAACTAGCTTGACGATAATTCCCATGTGTCCTCGGGAGCTCCTTTATCATTATTAGAAATTGTCCAGGCTTATCCTTTGCTACATAAAGGATTGGGCCACCTTGCTGCACTATATTTACTTTGTTTACTTGTTACTCGTTACTATTTATCTTATCACAAAACTATCTATCACCTACAATTTCAGTGCTTGTAGAACACCTTACTGAGAACCGCTTATCATTTCCTTCTGCTCCTCGTTGTGTTTGACACTCTTACTTATCGAAAGGACTACGATAGATCCCCTACACTCTTGGGTCATCAAGACTCTTTTCTGGCGCCGTTGCCGGGGAGTGTAGCGCTTTTGGTGAGTGGAACTTGGTAAGGAAACATTTATATAGTGTGCTGAAACTTTCTGTTACTTGTCACCATGGAAACTAATCCTTTGAGGGCCTTGTTTGGGGTATCTTCACCCCAACCAGAAGAGCGAAGAGTTGCTCCTCAACCTACTGAACTTTATGAAAATATTTATTTTGAGATTCCTTCGGGTATGATAGAGAAACTACTAGCTAATTCATTTGCAGGAGACGGAACGTTGCATCCCGATTTACACCTTATCGTTGTGGATTAAGTTTGTGGATTATTTAAGCTTGCAGGTATCCCCGATGATGTTGTCAAAAGGAACGTCTTCCCTTTATCTTTGAAGGGAGATGCATTGACATGGTTTAGGCTATGTGATGATACGGGATCTTGGAATTATAAGCGATTGAAGTTGGAATTTCACCAGAAGTTCTATCCTATGCATCTTGTTCATCGTGATCGTAATTACATATATAATATCTGGCCTCGTGAAGGAGAAAGCATCGCTCGAGCTTGGGGGAGGCTTAAGTCAATCTTATATTCATGCCCCAATCATGAGCTCTCTTGGGAAATGATTATTCAAATTTTTTATGCTCGGCTTTCTCTTGATAATCGCAACCTGCTCGATACTTCTTGTGCTGGTTCTTATATGCTGAAGACTATTGATTTCAAATGGGACTTATTGGAAAGAATTAAACGCAACTCTGAAGATTGGAGTTCCGACAATGGTCAGGAGTCAGGTATGACACCTAAGTTCGATTGTGTTAAATCTTTTATGGATACTGATGTTTTTCGTGGATTTAGTGCTAAGTATGGACTTGACTCTAAGATAGTAGCTTCTTTCTGTGAATCTTTTGCTACTCACGTTGATCTCCCTAAATAGAAGTGGTTTAAATATAATCCTCATGTTGAAGTTAAAGTAGTTGCACCTATTACGGTTGAAGAAAAGACTATCACTTATAGTGATCATATTGTTCCTACTACTTATGTTGAGAAACCACCTTTTCCTGTTAGGATAAAGGATCATGCTAAAACTTCGACTGTTGTTCGTAAGAGTAATACTAGGACTTATACACCTCCTGAGCAAATTAATGTTGAACTTAGTATTGCCATAGTTAAAGATCTCTTGGATGATGATTTAGATGGGCATGTTATTTATTTCTGTGGAAAGACTGCTAATATTGCTAGTCCAGATACTAAGACAAGTAGACTTGTCGTAGGCATGCTTGTTATTTATGTTAAAATAGGAGAACATTGTTATCATGGCTTATGTGATATGGGTGCTAGTGCTAGCGCTATGACTTATGATTTATATAAAGAAATTATGCACGACATTGCACCCGTTGAATTATAAGACATTGATGTTACTATTAATTTTGCTAATAGGGATACCATTAAAACCTATTGGGATTGTTAGAGATGTTGAAGTTTTGTGTGGGAAGGTTAAATACCCTGCTGATTTTCTTGTTCTTGGTTCTCCACAAGATGCCTTTTGTCCCATTATATTTGGTAGACCCTTCTTGAACACTGTTAAAGCTATGATTGATTGCAAAAAGGATGTTGTTACGATTGGCTTAGATGATATGACTCATGAGTTTAATTTTGCTAAATTTCGTAGACAACCCCGTGATAAAGAATTATGTAGTAAAGATGAAATAATTGGTCTTGCTTCTATTGCCGTGCCTCCTACTGATCCGTTAGAACAATATTTGCTAGATCATGAAAATGATATGTTTATGAAAGAAAGAAGGGAAATAGATGAATTATTCCTTAAACAGGAACCTATTTTGAAACACAACCTTCCTGTTGAAATTCTTGGGGATCCCCCACCACCCAAGGGTGATGCCGTATTTGAACTCAAACCTCTGCCTGATAATCTTAAGTATGCTTATCTCGATGAAAAGAAAATATATCCTGTTATTATTAGTGCTAATCTTTTAGAGCAAGATGAAGAAAGATTATTGAAAACTCTGAAGAAGCATCGAGCTGCTATTGGATATACTCTGGATGATCTTAAAGGCATTAGTCCCACATTATGCCAACACAAAATTAAATTGGAGGACGATGCCAAACCAGTTAGAGATCCTCAACGACGACTAAATCCTAAAATAAAAGAAGTGGTAAGAAAGGAGATACTAAAGCTCCTTGAGGCAGGTATAATTTATCCCATTGCTGATAGTGATTGTGTAAGCCCTGTCCATTGTGTCCCTAAAAAGGGAGGTATTATTGTTGTTCCTAATGATAAAGATGAATTGATCCCGCAAAGAATTATTACAGGTTATAGGATGGTAATTGATTTTCGTAAACTGAATAAAGCTACTAAGAAAGATCATTACCCTTTATCTTTTATTGATCAAATGCTAGAAAGACTGTCCAAACACACACATTTCTGATTTATAGATGGTTACACTACTGGAATCAGCTACTTTGCCATCTGCCAGATCTTTGCCTTCCGCTAGCGGACGACAAAGAAGCTCTTTGCCATCAGCCATCGAAAAGCCGACGGCAAAGAAATGGCAGACGACAAAGAAGCTCTTTGCCATGCGCCATTTCTTTGCCGTCCGCCAGCTGACGGCAAAGAATCTTTGCCGTCCGCCAGCTGACGGCAAAGAGGGAGGTGGCCCCCACCCACCCGCCTGTTAAAAAAAACTTAACGCCCCACCTCTTTGCCGTCCGCTAGCGGACGGCAAAGAGCAAAAAAGAGAACGGCAAAGGGGGGCGGACGGCAAAGATTTAACTCATCTAACGGCGGCCGCGCCCCACCCCGCCCCTCTCTCTCTGTTTCTCTCCCTCTTCACATGCGCGCCGCCGCCCCCACCACTCTCCGCCGCCCCGTCGCCCCACCACTCTCCGCCGCACCCACCACTCTCCGCCGCCCCGTCGCCCCACC
>NC_041383.1:814815446-814815954 GCF_002162155.2 Triticum dicoccoides | reverse complement strand
CCCCTCCTCCACCGGCCACCTCCTCCACCGGCCCTGCCCCAGGTGAGCTCTACCTCCTCTTTTTTCTGTTTTTTTTCTTCTGTTTTTTTAGTTTCAGGTTTATGTTTAGTTTAGATTTAGTTTTAGTTTTAGTTTTAGGTTTAGTTTTAGTTTAGTTTTAGGTTTAGATTTAGTTTTTTTCCTTTTTTCTGTTTTTTTAGTTTTAGGTTTATGTTTAGTTTAGATTTAGTTTTAGTTTTAGATTTAAGTTTAGTTTTAGGTTTAGGTTTAGGTTTAGGAAAGAAGATGAAGAAAAAAGGAGGAGAGGAGGAGAAGAAGAAGAGGAAAAAGGAAAGGAGGAAGAAAAAGAAGAAGAAGAAGGAAAAAAGGAAGAAAAGGAAGAAAAGGAAGAAGAGGAAGAAGAACAAAAGGAAAAAAAGAGGAAAAAAACCCCGACCCCGACACCGACACCCCGACCCCGAGCCTGACCCGACACCCCGACCCCGAGCCTGACCTGACCCGACACCCC
>NC_041383.1:814791086-814814774 GCF_002162155.2 Triticum dicoccoides | reverse complement strand
GACACCGACACGACACCCCGAACCCCCGACCCCGAAACAACACCCGATCCGACGCATATGCTTTGCTCCGGATCCGACGCATAAATTTCGTTAGTGCCTATTAGAGTGTAGGTTGCATGGACGTAATAAAATTAACAAAGTAGATCAACTGATGAATATATACATGGTGAATTATATATATAATTGTTGTGTGTCCAGTGATGATGATGATGATGATTATAGTGATGATAGTGATGATGATTATAGTGAGCCCATCATTGATTATAGTGATGATGATGATTATGCATTTATTGATGATACTGATCGAGATTATTAGTAGTGTCAGGTATTCAATTTTTTATGTTGTACTTGATGATGATACACTTAAGTGATATACATATTATTATTCATGTCGGTACTTTTTTTTATGTTGTACTAATTTCGTTTATTCTTTATCATGGCAGGTGTTGAAAGATGGTGGGCGCTGGTCGGGAGCGCGCCGAGGCCCCTTCTTCGTCGGCGCGTATTGCGAGGTCTTCCATTGCACATGCACCTCTCCGCTGAGCGTTGCTGGACAGTATGTCGAAACCACCGGGCCCTTCTTCATCGACTGCGGTGCCCAGCAGGGGACGAGGTAAGAAGAAGAGAGGAGGTGGAGCACGTGGTCGCGGGAGAGGAGGTATGGTTACTCTTACGGCTCCTTCCTCGCCGCCACCCCCAGCTGTTACACCCGAGCACGTGACTGCTAGGGTGGACTCGTCCGAGGAGGAGGCTACACGGACTCCGGTCCACGAGCCTCCGGTCCACGGGTCTTCGGCCCACGAGCCTCGGGTCGACGGGCCTTCGTCCCACGAGCCTCCGGTCGACGGGCCTTCGGCCCACGAGAGTTGGGCCCATGAGACCCCGGAGGAGCACACGTCTGGATGGGGTACCTGGTCGGGTCAGCCTGAGGAGCTGAGTAGCCATGCTGATGATGACAGGGAGCCGACTGATATTGAGGAGGAGGGGGGCAACGTCTACCAGCGTGGTGCTACACGGCTCCCGTCCGTGCCGGCGACCCGCGAGCAGAGGTGGTTGATTTTCCCTGATGGGGAGAGGTAAGTGCATTTAATCTTTTTGTACCTTCTGCATTCACATTTCTTCAAATAACTAATGCGTTTGGCCTTGTCATGCTGCAGGGGTTGGGACCACCATGAAAGTGTCCACCGGCCCAACTCCGTCCTTGGAGTTCTGATTCGGCAAAACTTCCCGGGGTTTGTCATGTTGCCTGGTGAGGGTCGACTTCCAGAGGTTGGATTGAGTTGGGAGCACTACTTGGCTGCCCCGGCCCCGCCGGGTGAGATTATCGACGGTGTCTTGTGCAAGACGAGGGCAGACGTGGTGATCAGAAAGTTCTGGGTAATTTCTCCTTTACACAATTAAAAATCTTGAACTAGCTAGTTATTAATTGTACTAATCAATATTGTATCATTTGATTGCAGACATTCTACAGGTGTGAGGAGGGATACGAGGAGGAGGCGGCAGATGTTATCGACAAGGAGTGCAAGCGCCTACTTCAGAACTTACGGCATGAGGTTCGGGTGCAGGCTGTTCGAGACTACTACGCCGGGGGTGGTATCAAGAAGCCCAAGCAGGAGTGCCGCGATAAGTTCTTGAGTAAGGAGCAGTACATGAAGGTAATTCTTAAGGCCTTGTACTTACTTCCTTCATTTAGTAATTCATAGCCGTAGCGCTCAAGTTTCTATTTGCTAACTTAGGCCCCTCCGAGATGGTGTGCGGATCAGATGGATTGTTGGGAGGTGTTGGTCAATGCATGGTGCTCAAAACAATGGCGGGCCTCCCACAATGAGGCCAAGGACAAACGTGCCCAAATGGAAGGTGTGCCACACCACCAAGGCAGCTCCAACTTATTTTAGTACGGGCGGAACTGGGTATGTGGTTTCTTCATGATTCATGCAATTCATTGATCATGCTAGCTTTAGCCCTTTAATTACTAATTTACTTTGTTTCTCTCTTTTAGGCACTCTACAATAAGGTGGATAAGGTGCCAGAGGTGTATGACCTGTATGGCATGGACCACACTGGCTCTTACAAGAAAGTCAAGGCATTCTCTGCGTCTGACCTTGATGATCCAAAGAACTTCACCAACATCTCTGCCCACGACAAGCTCGAGCAATATAGAGATCAGGGGAAGGCGAGGAAAGGGGAGGACTTTAACCCGAGCCAGGGTCTCATTGATACAGAGCTGTTGATGAGATCTGGTGGCGGGAGGTCCCATGGCTCCATAGCCATGGGAGATGGACTTATCCGTTGTCCTAGCACTCTCCTAGAGATCAAGGCGCGCCAGTCGAGCTCCGCTCCTGAGATAAGGCCTCGTGAATGGCCAGTCCAACTCGCCTTCAAGGTTAGTTATAAGTACTCAGCTATCTTTCTCCATTACATTGTGTGCACTTCCATCAATGATTACAAATGGTCATGTGAGTGGTGTTGCAGGCTGCTATACAGAGTGGGAGAGATAGAACGGAGAAACTTCTGGCGGAGGCGGCGGAGAGGCAGCGGGAGTTGGAGGAGAGGAGGACAAAGATGTTGGAGGAGGAGAGGGCACGGAATGACATGCAGGCAAGGGCCATGTATGAGCTCCTTGTGGTAAGTTTCTTCTGCAGATTACTTGCTAGTCTTAACATTTGAGTCTCATTACTAACTAGTATGACTCTGTTGTGAAAACCAAATGTGTAGTCTGTGTGCGAGAAGTCCGGTCAGACCGCTCTGCCGATGCCAGTGATTGCTCCTGGGAGCACGGTGAGTTTAATTAGAATGGACATTACTTGCTAGTCTTAACATTTGAGTGTCATAATGCTAATGAGACATTGGAAATGATCTTTGGTGCAGCTTAACTCCAGAAACGCATTGCACGATCCTTCTCCAGCTACCGGCGCGAGCCAGCCCGCTCGTACACCTCCCTGATGACGGTAAGTTTCTCTAGTGTTTTGCTTAACAAATGCATAAAGACCTAGACTTAGCTTTATTTCCTCCAATATGCTTACCATAATGACCTAGAGTTAGCTTCTTTTCCTCCAAAATGACTTAATATGCTTACTGACCTCATAAACCATCCATTCTACCTAAGTTAGCTCTAAAACGATATGTACTTAGGTTACTTATGTCAAAAATTGCATAATTATCTTAGTTAGCTCATAAACGATCCATTTTACCTAAAGTTAGCTCTAAAATGACTCATTTTACCTTAGTTAGCTTACAAGTGATCCAATTTATCCAAGTTAGCTCTAATTGACCCATTTTACATAGATTAGCTCCTAAATGATCCATTTTACCTACGCTAGCTTTAAAATGACCCATTTCACCTAGGTTAGCTCCAAAATGACCCATTTCACCTAGATTTGCTCCTAAACGAACCATTCCACCTAAGTTAGCTAAAAACGATCCATTTCACCTAAATTAGCTCATAAATGATCCATTTCACCTAAGTTAGCTAAAAAACGATCCATTTCACCTTAGTTAGCTCAAAAACGTGGTATTTCACCTTAGTTAGGTCATAAACGATCCATTTCAACTAAGTTAGCTCATAAATGATCCATTTCACCTAAGTTAGCTCAAAAACGATCCATTTCACCTTACTTAGCTCACAAACGATGCCCTTCACCTTAGTTAGCTCATAAACGACCCATTTCAACTAAGTTAGCTCATAAATGATCCATTTCAACTAAGTTAGCTCATAAACAACCCATTTTCAACTTTGTTAGCTCATATATGATCCATTTCACCTAAGTTAGCTCATAAATGACATATACTTCTTGTTCTAGTCTTCTTCTTGTTCTATTTACCTATTTCTAACTTTCTTATTTACCATTTTGCAGATTTCATTCACTTCATGGAAGCTAGCTTGCTATGATGGAGTGCTTGCTTTTCCTTAATGAAACTTTGCATTGTATCTAGCTTGCTATCATGGAACTTGCTTATGTATGAACAATGTGTATGGATGGAACTTGCTTATGTATGAACAATGTGTATGGATGAAACTGATGTGATATGTGATATGTGATATGAAACTTATGTGCTGGATATGTGATATGAAACTTATGTGCTGGATATGTGATATATATTTGCTGTGAAAATTGTTGGAGTAAAAAAACAGAAAAAAGAGACAATATGCAGGATCTTTGCCGTCTACCACCTACGGCAAAGAGATCTTTGCCATCAGCAGCTGACGGCAAAGAGGCCACGTGGCAGGCAACTGTGCTTCCTGGGAGGCTGACCAATTTGGTCAGTTTGCCCACAGTGGCTGACGGCACAGGCTTTGCCGTCCGCAGCGGACGGCAAAGGCCTGCTGTTAACCACCTAACAGAGTAAGAGCGCATTTATTGTCGTCCGCCTTCTTTGCCGTCCGCTGCTGATGGCAAAGGCCCCTTTGCCGTGAGCTGCCCGAAGCGGACGGTAACGCAGCTCTTAACCGTCCCCTACTTTGCCGTCCCCTTTTGCCATCCGTGGCTGACGGCAAAGGTCTTTGCCGTCCGCCATCCATGCCTTTGCCGTCCGCCGTGGCAGATGGCAAAGTAGCTGATTCCAGTAGTGTTATTCTAGTTTCTCTCAAATACCTGCCTCAGCGGGAGATCAAGCAAAAACTACTTTTACTTGCCCTTTTGGTACTTTCGCTTATAGACGTATGCCTTTTGGTTTATGTAATGCACCTTCTACCTTTCAAATATGCATGATGGCTATATTCTCTGATTTTTGTGAAAAGATTTGCGAGGTATTCATGGATGACTTCTCTATATATGGATCCTCCTTTGATAATTGTTTGAGCAACCTTGATCGAGTTTTGCAGAGTTGCGAAGACACTAGTCTCGTCCTGAATTGGGAAAAGTGTCACTTTATGGTTAATGAAGGCATTGTCTTGGGGCATAAGATTTTCGAGAGAGGTATTGAAGTTGATAAAGCTAAAGTTGATGCTATTGAAAAGATGCCATGTCCCAAGGACATAAAAGGTATAAGAAGTTTCCTTGGTCATGCCAGTTTTTATAGGAGGTTCATTAAGGACTTTTCTAAGATCTCTAGGCCTCTGTCTAACTTATTGCAAAAAGATATTCCTTTTGTCTTTGATGATGATTGTGTAGAAGAATTTGAAATACTTAAGAAAGCTTTGATCACTGCACCTGTTGCTCAACCACCTGATTGGAATCTACCTTTTGAAATTATGTGTGACGCTAGTGATTATGCTGTAGCGGCTGTTCTAGGGCAAAGAGTCGATATGAAATTGAATGTTATCTAGTATGCTAGTAAGACCCTTGATACAGCCCAAAGAAATTATGCTACCACTGAAAAAGAATTCTTAGCAGTTGTGTTTGCTTGTGATAAGTTTAGACCTTATATTATTGATTCCAAAGTTACTATTCACACTGATCATGCTGCTATTAAATATCTTATGGAAAAGAAAGATGCTAAGCCTAGACTCATTACATGGGTTCTCTTGCTCCAAGAATTTGATTTGCATATTATTGATAGAAAGGGAGCTAAGAACCCCATTGCAGATAACTTGTCTAGGTTAGACAATGTTCTTGATGACCCATTGCCTATTGATGATAGCTTTCCTAATGAACAATTAGCGGTCATTAATGCTTCTCGCACTGCTCCATGGTATGCTGATTATGCTAATTATATTGTTGCTAAATTTATACCACCTAGTTTCACATACCAGCAAAAGAAAAAGTTCTTTTATGATTTAAGACATTACTTTTGGGATGACCCACACCTTTATAAAGAAGGAGTAGATGGTGTTATTAGACGTTGTGTACCTGAGCATGAACAGGAACATATCCTACGCAAGTGTCACTCTAAATCATATGGAGGACACCACGCTGGAGATAGAACTGCACATAAGGTACTATAATCTGGTTTTTATTGGCCTACTCTCTTCAAAGATACTCGCAAGTTTGTCTTATCTTGTGATGAATGTCAAAGAATTGGTAATATTAGTAGATGTCATGAAATGCCTATGAATTACTCTCTTGTTATTGAACCGTTTGATGTTTGGGGCTTTGATTATATGGGACCTTTTCCTACCTCTAATGGTTATACACAATTTTAGTTGCTATTGATTACGTTACTAAGTGGGTAGAAGCTATTCCAACTAGTAGTGCTGATCATAACACTTCTATTAAAATGCTGAAAGAAGTTATTTTTTCCGAGGTTTGGAGTCCCTAGATATCTTATGACTGATGGTGATTCACATTTTATTCATGGTGCTTTCCATAAGATGCTTGCTAAGTATGATGTCAATCATAGAATCACATGTCCTTATCATCCACAGTCTAGTGGTCAAGTAGAGTTGAGCAATAGAGAGCTGAAATTAATTTTGCAAAAGACTGTTAATAGATCTAGAAAGAATTGGTCCAAAAAACTTGATGATGCATTATGGGCCTATAGAATTGCATACAAAAATCCTATGGGTATGTCTCCGTATAAGATGGTTTATGGAAAAGCATGTCATTTACCTCTTGAACTTGAACATAAAGCATATTGGGCTATTAAAGAGCTCAATTATGACTTCAAACTTCCCGGTGAGAAGAGGTTGTTTGATATTAGCTCACTTGATGAATGTAGAACCCAAGCTTATGAGAATGCCAAGCTATTCAAAGAAAAAGTCAAGCGCTAGCATGATAAAAGGATACAAAAGCGTGAATTTAATGTAGGTGATTATGTGTTATTATTCAACTCTCGTTTAGGATTTTTTGCAGGAAAGCTTCTCTCTAAATGGGAAGGCCCCTACGTTATCGAGGAGGTCTATCGGTCTGGTGCGATAAAGATCAACAACTTCGAAGGCACAAGTCCGAGGGTGGTAAACAGTCAAAGAATTAAACATTACATTTTAGGTAATCCTATTAATGTTGAAACTAATATTATTGAAACTATAACCCCGGAGGAATACATAAGGGACACTTTCCAGAACGTTCCAGACTCCGAAAAGGAATAGGTATGTGGTACGGTAAGTAAACCGACTCCAAAACAACTCCAATGGCAATTTTTATCAGTTTTGGATTATTTAAGAATTTTAGGAAGAAAGAAGTAGTCCGAAAGGGACACGAGGTTCCCACGAGAGTGGAGGGTGCCCCCCCCCTTACTAGGCGCACCCCCTGTCTCGTGGGCACCTCGTGTGCCTCACGGACTCTGTTTCTTGCATGTTACGTATTTTGGTCGGTAAAAATTCATTATATATACTCCAGGAGGTTTTGACCACCATATCACACAAATATCCTCTGTTTTCGTTTCGAGCTGTTTTTTGTTGCAGATCTAGAGCATTATGGCATCTCCAAGCGCTCCCAAGGACAAGTTTTTTGAGAGGGTTATCAACCCCTATCTTGCAGAGGTGCTGCAACACCCTCAAACCATTGAGATGCGTGAGGGGATGCTGCACATTCGTGATGTGGAGGGACCCAGGTATACCGGAAGCGTGGAGACAAAGCTCGAAGCTGTGGAGCAGCAAGTTTTCAAGTGCCAAGGGATGGTGGAGCGTGGACTCAACGCTAACCAGATGATGATCACAGAGTTCACCAACAACCACAAGCTAGATATCAAAGTCATTGGGGAAACCATCTTCATGCTTCAAGAGAAGATCGAGCACCTCCAAGCCCAGATCTATGACCTGCAAAACCAGAACTGTGAGTATGAATATAGATTCAAAAGGATGAGTTTGGCTGCAGATTTAAGGATCCCGAAGACACGATCATCCTTCTACGATGGTGAGCCTATGCCTTGGAAGATGGACGACAAGCCTACATCATCAAAAACTCCTACTTCACCTTCTCCGAGGATATAATCACTTGGGTATGGGCACTCCCCCTTGGCAACTGCCAAGCTTGGGGGAGGTGCCCCGATATCGTATCACCGTCACACTCCTATCTTTACTGGTTTATTTAGTTCGATCCTTCTAGTAGTATCTTGATCTAGTAGATTGAAGTTTTGATATCAAGTAGTTTTGAGTTTTGCTTAGTGCTCTCTTTTTGTAATCAAGTCCGTGAGTTATCTATAATAAAGATTAGTGTTGGGTCAAGGGCTTTGCTTTGTTTCTATGATCTTGAGAAAAAATAAAAAGAATAAAAGAGTTCATGTTGATCTTATGGATAGTAATAACTTCACACATAGAAAGTATGAGGCATAAAGGTTGTTGAGAGTTGATAAACATAGTTCTGGTCATCGTTGCAATTAATAGGAAGTAATAAGGGAAGAAAGGTTCACATATAAATACACTATCTTGGACATCTTTTATGATTGTGAGCACTCATTAAGTATGACATGCCAAAAGAGCTGACAATGGACAAGGAAGACAACGTAATGGTTTATGTTTTCTCACATCTTAGTTAAAGTGTGTTGTCATTGACCTTCCGAACATGTTGAGCTTGCCTTTCCCCCTCATGCTAGCCAAATTCCCAACACCAAGTAGAGATACTACTTGTGCTTCCAAATACCCTTAAACCCAGTTTTGCCATGAGAGTCCACCATATCTACCTATGGATTGAGTAAGATCCTTCAAGTAAGTTGTCATCGGTGCAAGCAATAAAAATTGCTCCCTGAATATGCATGACTTATTAGTGTGGAGAAAATAAGCTTTATACGATCTTGTTATGGAAGCAATAAAAGCGACGGACTGCATAATAAAGGTCCATACACAAGTGACATATGAAGTGACGTTCTTTCGTACTAAGATTTTGTGTATCCAACCCTAAAAGCGCATGACAACCTCTGCTTCCCTCTGCGAAGGGCCTATCTTTTACTTCATGTTCTTACTTTATGCTTTTATTTTGTGCTTGAGTCAAGGTGATCTTCACCTTTCCCTTTTTCATTTTATCATTTGGCAAGCTCCTCGTGTTTGAAAGATCGTGATATACATATCCAATTGGATGTTCGTTAGCATGGGCTATTATTGTTGACATCACCTAAAGGTGAATACGTTGGGAGGCAACACAATAAGCCCCTATCTTTCTCAGTGTCCGTCTAAAACTCCATAACCACAAGTATTGTGTGAGTGTTAGCAATTGTAGAAGACTATATGATAGTTGAGTATGTGGACTTGCTGAAAAGCTCTATTGTTGACTCTTTCTGATGTTATGATAAATTGTGATTGCTTCAATGACTGAGATTATAGCTTGTTAGTTCTTAATGAAGTTTGTGAACCATACTTGATATTGTGAATTGATTGTTACTTTAGCATAAGAAATTATATAATTTAATCTATATATGTTGCTGTTATGAGAATGATCATGATGCCCTCATGTCCATATTTTATTTTTATCGACACCTCTATCTCTAAACTTGTGGACATATTTTTCGATATAGGCTTCCGCTTGAGGACAAGCGAGGTCTAAGCTTGGGGGAGTTGATACGTCCATTTTGCAGCATGGTTTTATATCAATATTTATTGCATTATGGGCTATTATTACACATTATACCTCAATACTTATGGCTATTCTCTCTTATTTTACAAGGTTTACCATGAAGAGGAGGAATGCCGGCAGCTTGAATTGTGGCTGGAAAAGGAGCAAACATTGGAAACCTATTCTGCACAACCCCGAAAGTCCTGAAACTCCACAAAACAACTTTTTGGAATTAATAAGAATTTCTAGGCGAAAGAAATACACTAGGGGGCCCACACCCTGTCCAGGAGACAGGGGGTGCCCCCCCCTATAGGGCGCGCCCCCTATCTCCTGGGCCCCTTGGTGGGCCTCCGGTGTCCATCTTCTGCTATATCATCGCTTTTACCCTGGAAAAAATCGTGGGCAAGCTTACGACACGAAACTCCGCCGCCATGAGGCGGAACCTTGGCGGAACCAATCTAGGGCTCTGGCAGAGCTGTTCTGCCAGGGTCACTTCCCTCTGGGAGGGGGAAATCATCACCAACGTCATCGCCAATGATCCTCTCATCAGGAGGGGGTCAATCTCCATCAACATCTTCACCAACACCATCTCCTCTCAAACCCTAGTTCATCTCTTGTATCCAATCTTGTATCCAAAACCACAAATTGGTACCTGTGGGTTGCTAGTAGTGTTGATTACTCCTTGTAGTTGATACTTATTGGTTTACTTGGTGGAAGATCATATGTTAAGATCCTTAATGCATATTATTACACCTCTGATTATGAACCTGAATATGCTTTGTGAGTAGTTACATTTGTTCCTGAGGACATGGGTGAAGTCTTGCTATTAGTAGGCATGTGAATTTGGTATTCGTTCGATATTTTGATGAGATGTATGTTGTCTTCTCCTCTAGTGGTGTCATGTGAACGTCGACTACATGACACTTCACCATTATTGGGCCTAGAGGAGGGCATAGGGAAGTAATAAGTAGATGATAGGTTGCTAGAGTGACAGAAGCTTAAACCCTAGTTTATGCATTGCTTCTTTAGGGGATGATTTGGATCCACATGTTTCATGCTATGGTTAGGTTTACCTTAATACTTTTGTTGTAGTTGCGGTTGCTTGCAATAGGGGTTAATCATAAGTGGGATGCTTGTCCAAGTAAGGGCAGTACCCAAGCACCGGTCCACCCACATATCAAATTATCAAAGTACCAAACACGAATCATATGAGCGTGATGAAAACTAGCTTGACGATAATTCCCATGTGTCCTCGCCAGCTCCTTTATCATTATTAGAAATTGTCCAGGCTTATCCTTTGCTACATAAAGGATTGGGCCACCTTGCTGCACTATATTTACTTTGTTTACTTGTTACTCGTTACTATTTATCTTATCACAAAACTATCTATCACCTACAATTTCAGTGCTTGCAGAAAACCTTACTGAAAACCGCTTATCATTTCCTTATGCTCCTCGTTGGGTTCGGCACTTTGACTTATTGAAAGGACTACGATAGATCCCCTACGCTTCTGGGTCATCAGACCTGTGCCCTCGGGAAGAAAAAGATTCTGTTGATGGCTCCCTTCTCGTCGAGCACCCTGTCTACTTCGTCAGCACGGTACTGAGGGATGCGCAAGTGCGCTACCCCATGCCCCAGAAGCTCTTGCTCGCACTTCTAATCGCCTCCAGGAAGCTGTGCCACTACTTTCAAGGCCACTCCATCAAGGTTGTTTCAGCATACCCATTGGAGAGGGTGCTCCGGAGCCCGAACGCAGCCGGGCATGTTGCTGAATGGAACATTGAGCTTCAGGCATTCAATCTCGAGTTCAACACCACCAGGGTCATCAGAGGCGCGGCCCTCACAGTCTTAGTGGCCGAGTGGACTGACGCTCCTGACTAGGAGTAGGCGAGGACTGCTCCCTCCTGCCCGGAGATGAAGAGCCAGACGGATGGAACATGTACTTCGACGGGGCGTTTGCGCGGCAAGGCGCAGGAGCGGGGGCCATCCTCATCTCACCCACCAAGGACAAGCTCTGCTACGTAGTGCAATTCTGGTTTCAGCAGGGCGAGAAGGTCTCCAACAACATCGCCGAATTCGAAGGCTTGCTCACCGGACGCAGGGTCGCGGCCGCGTCGGGAGTGAAGCGCCTCACCATCAAGGGCGACTCTCAGCTTCTCGTCAACTTCTCCAACAAGGAGTACACAATAACTTATTTAAGATGGCCTCAAATGGAGAAGTGATCTTCATGAAAGAGTTTCGTATTGTTGATATGAACATCTTTGAAGTTTGGGTCATTGCAGTCCGATTTCATCTCGAAGGCCGAAACTATGCTCAAAGTACTAAGATCTTATATTCAGAGTACAGTTTGGCTGATTAAGCCCCCAAGACGACCTCAAATGGAAACATTATCTACACAGATTGTCTTCATCTCGTTGAAACGATCGATTTTGATATAAAAATCGTTCCAATCCGAGTTCGTATGCAAAAGTTAGAGCCATCTGAATACAGCACTATCACGAGCCAAAAGTGGCGCGCCCCACTAGACACCGTGTCTGATGGGTAGCGCGAATACCAGCCTGTCTTGCATGAGCGATTTGACCCTCAAGATGAACTCTAATCAAAAACTGTTCAACATAAAAGTTGTTCGTCTCGTTCAAACGGTCAAGATTGCTTTTGGACTCGTTTTCATCCAAGGTCGTTTACCACCTCAAAAGTTACCCGCAAGGTGCAGCCAGTTTAAACCGAACAGTTTTGGAAAGTTCGGACAAAACCAATCCGAATTTGACTAGAGTTTTGGACGTGAATCCAAGCCTTTTCCTTGCACGGGAAGTCCAGCCGCCTCTTATATACCTGAGGGGTGATGGCCGATTGAACAACACACAATCGAACAATCATCTACCACTTTTATCTTTTATCTTTCCTCCTTAACCCTAGTTCTTCTTCTTCCTCGTTCTTCGTTCGTTCTTCTTTTGCAGGGCGGTGAACCTCGAGGCCCTAGGGGCGGGCGAACCGACCTAGGGCAGCCCATAGCCGCCGCGCGCCCTGACGGGGTCCCTCCCGGGTGTGTGGGGTTTTGGGTCTATAAAAGCGCCCGCCGGATTGTCTTGCGTACCGCGCTTCCGGCGGGTCTCCTTCGACGTGAGCTGCGGTGCACCACCCCCGGCGTCGAGGGTACACGGTGACGTGTTCGTGTGCGAACACACTTTTTGGCGACTCCGCTGGGGACGAAGCTTTGAACGGTCTCCGGCCCGTTCTTGCTACGAAGAGATCGTCATCTAGGGTTTGCAATCTACAAAGGTAATATGAATACTCGATTCACTTATGTAGACGCAAATAATGCATATGTTGTTGCTAGATCGTCTAATGAATATAATGTATCGGCTAGCCCTAGTTTTATCAATCATGTATCTAATTATGTGCAACAGCCGATTCAGAATAATCTTCATGCTTCAACTTTATATAATTTTAGCAACATGCAACATATGTATCCCAACTCCTATGCATCGGCAACCCCACAAATCTATATGCCGATGAACAACATGATGAGTTCGGTTAATCAAGTTGAAACACCCAATGTAGGAACTTCCAATGGCATGCAACATAGTGTTTCATCTTTTTATTCATCGGCAACTAATTTGCAACATGTTAATCCAAACATGCCGATGGATAGGGGAATTGGCCATGCTACTACTAATTATTCGGCCAATTACCCTCAAACATCGTATGCTACACCTCATGCTACAAGTTTTTTGGCACCATACGCGACCGTTGATGTCCATAATTCGGCTCCGCATGTTAATGGTCATGGCCGAATAAGTGAAACTTCTACAGGAGCACAAATGCCTTCACCTACTACCGTGGCATATCATGTTCCCCATACACAATTACAGAATTTCGGCAACATCTCATTGCCGAAAGAGTCTAAGAGCATTGGGGGGCAACCATATCCAGACTAGGTAGTTGAGAACAACCTTACATTCTCTTGGGATTTGTGCAACTCCATTCGAAAGGAACTAATAGAAGGCGGGAAGCCTCATGATTTTGCTGTAGTAAAAGCTAGAGTTCTGCAAATGATGCAGTTTCCCAGTCTTGCACCATCCAGTGCACACCATAAACAATTGCAAAGTTTTGGCACCTCATTGCCGGGAAAGTCTGAAAGTATTGGGGGGCAATCTCACGAGGAGTGGATGGAAGTTGAGATGAAAAAGTTTAAAGCTCGCCAAGCTGAGATGTGGGCTAAAATTAGACGAGAGCGAGAAGCCTTGCAAATTCAAAAAGATAAAGTTATTGATTCAGGTAACAAAGAAAATTCGGTTATTAGAAAAGCCGAATCAAGTAGTATATATTCTGAGTCAATCAAATCCAAAGAGGCAAGCATTATTGAGAAAGGGCATGGAAAGCATAGAAAAACAGCCATATTTGGTTTTTCTGAAGTCAATGGAACCTACTTCCTGCCCTATGAGTTCCATGCCATTGACAAGCCTCAAGGACAAGAACAAGTAGCCGAACAAAGTTCGACCGACAAAAATCTTCAGTGTAATGATGCACGGAATAAAGAAAAAGATGATGAAAAGGCGTTGGAGAGTCATCCAAAGATGAAGCTAGATATTGTTCAAGTCACACCACCATCATGCTCTCCCAACGTATTTGAAGAGGTATGCATAGCGAGTAATTTACCTATTTTCAGATTTGGTCGCAACTTCATTATTGATGCATCTATAAGAAATATTCTCATAAGTAATTTTGAAAGACCAATGAAGAAGGGTAATTTACTTGTTAGCAATAAAATTGTTATGGAACATATCGGTCAAACCATTGCGCCATTTATAAAGACCGATAATGACTTATTGTTACAGCCAAAGCTTTCCCCGTTGCTTTATCTAAAGTTCATATCTAGTTGGGTAGCTTTGCTTATTTCGTACTTGGCTTGCACTTGGTCTCAACTGAGACATGTATGTTCTAAATATCTTCGTTTCAGAAATTTAAAGCCAAGGTTAAATTCTATTGAGAAAACCGATGCTAATACAATATCTTATCCAAAGACATCGGAGATAGAGTGGAAAACACAATGCATAGCCGAATGGGGAGATTCTAAATCTGAACCATTCATTTGCTTATCTCCAAAGCCGCTCAAACAACAAGATCGGCTAGAAAACAAGAAGTATACCTTCAATCCAAGCATGTGTGATCAAATATTTGATTTGTTGCTGAAAAATAATTACATTACAATTCTCGATCACCATGTTAAGCCATCAATCCAAGGACAAATATATTGTAAGTTGCATGATTCGTCCAAACATAATTTTGAGGATTGCAACATGTTTCAGCAAATAGTTAAATCGGCCATTGAAAAAGGACGATTGAAGTTTGTTGAAACACCAAGAGATGACCAGTCTATTCCGATTGGTCCCGATGGCAAAAGGTTTTTGCATCGGCTGCTTCAAGCCGATACATTTAAAGAGAATGTAAAAGCTGCAGGTGATGGGATCAAGCTTTCAAGTAAAGAAGTTGTTGAAGAGCATAATGAACATAATCTTGAGGGCGAGAATTCCATCGAAGCTACAATGGGGACGCCAAGGACTGTGGGGCAGCAAGCAAATCCAATGATCGATGAAAGCAAACCAAAAGAAAACAAAGGCCGAAATAAGAGCAAGTGTAAGAGATCAAAAATCACCTTCGCTGAACTATTGGATAAATATCAAAAGAAGAGTGAAGATAAGAATGCTTATCGGCCAAATCATGCAAAGAAACCAAGATCACCCCCAAGGCGCAAATATAAGGATCGGTATTGGCAAAGTGACAATTTCAATGCAAGATATTCATATCCTTATTTTGGGCCGCCAATGCCAATGTCGTGGATGCCTCCCTATGCTCATGTTGATTCATATCCATCATGGGACAGGTATGATACAAGGGCACATTCTCCATCTTATTCTAGACCATCTCACCAATACTATGCAGCTCCAAGAAGATCAACATTTGAACAATCACGCATCAAAGACTGTTTCAATCATAAGGAATCGGTCCAGAGCTTAAGGAAGAAGAAAGAGATGGTAAAGCAAGTTTACCGCGTGAAAAGAGATGGTCGTAAGTGTGCTACTTCAGATTTGATCTCAAAAAACAAAGAGCCAATTAAAGTGTTGACATTGGCTACAAAAGGCAAAGAAGTGAAGCAATCAATTGATAAAAATCAGAGTGCCAAATCTGAAGAAAATAAGTTGAGGTTGCACAAGGCCCAGAAAGAGTTACCATTGGTTGAAACAAAATCATAGTCGAGGTGCTCACTCGGCTTATCGTATTGGCAAAAGAAGGAATTACAAAATCTTAGTGCACAAGAGCTTAGAAAGAGGAACATGGCATGGGTTCCCAAGAGGATCAATCAAAACAAAAACGATGTGCATGCTTCAATTGCAACAAGTACAATAAAAATGAAGAAGGAGAATGATGGAAGCAACAAACAATTAAGCCGAAGGTGTGCATCACAACATCAAAATCTTCGATTAGCACATCATCCATTTTCTTCAACAATGCCATTGATGCCTTTGCCATGGAATTCATCCACAGGTATGATCACTTACCCTCCATGGACTTATTTTGATCCATGGATGCAACATAATTTTCTATATGATGACAGAGTATTACCAAATCACTATACATTTGGTTAGTCACATTTTTGTTGCTAAGACAAAGGGGCCGAAATATTTTATTGCTATTTTATTTGTTTATTTCGGCTATACATGCTTTATGGATGAATTCTAAATGAACCTCATGGTAATGGCCGATACTTAACTATCGTCCTAAGAAACTATCTGATCATGGCCGGTGTGGAATTCTAACACCGTCCTTAGTTCAATTGGAACCGAGACAAGGTACATGTTAAGTGATATTAGCTTTGTCTCTCTAGTACTATGGAGATTATATTTTGATGGTTCAATTTGTAGCAATGACCAAAGTGTTGGTATTGTTTATTTATCTCCATATGGAGCTAGTTTGTGAAGCCTCATGCCGCTTAAGATATTTTTGCACAATGATCAAAGCCGAATATGCATTGTTATTCGGATTGGAGCTTTGCCTTGCTATAGGTGCTATACATATTGAGGCTTCCGGTGATTCGTTATTAGTAGTGCAACAAATATCCAAGGCTTATCAATGTTTTGACGGGTCACTTATAGTTTATCTTTTGGTATGTCTAGATGCAAGATTTACCTTGGGTTGCTTTGAAATTGTTCATATATCTAGGCATGACAATTCGAAAGAGTTGGCACAGCAAGCGTCTGGCTACTATGTTAACCATGGTGTATTGCATTTCTATCAATAGCCGATGCTAGGTCTTGTCAACATAGGTAAGGCTGAATCGAAGCCCACCGCTTCGGCCACTAATGAAACTTTTATGCAGGCGAAGTAAGGATTGGAGGAAGTTCATTCTTGATTATCTGCAAAATCCGAGCAAAAGGGTGAACAATATGGTTCGGAGGATGGTTTTGATCTATGGAACCTTATCACCGGATTGTTATAGAAGCTGAGAAGTTTTCACCCAAGTTTGCATCAAGAGGTTCAAACAAGCAATGGCCGATATATACTTGTCATCCTAAGAACATGCAAAATGGCCGATGGAGTGTTGACATCGTCCTTAGAACAAGCCATGCGGAAGTTATTTTTCGGCGCACAAACTTTGCCGAAAAACAGGGGGGCATGTGTTGACACCAGATTTTGGCACGGTCAATAACTTATTTAAGATGGCCTCAAATGGAGAAGTGATCTTCATGACAGAGTTTCGTATTGTTGATATGAACATCTTTAAAGTTTGGGTCATTGCAGTCCGATTTCATCTCGAAGGCCGAAACTATGCTCAAAGTACTAAGATCTTATATTCAGAGTACAGTTTGGCTGATTAGGCCCCCAAGACGATCTCAAATGGAAACATTATCTATATGGATTGTCTTCGTCTCGTCGAAACGATCGATTTTGATATAAAAATCGTTCCAATCCGAGCTCGTATGCAAAAGTTAGAGCCATCTGAATATAGCACTATCACGAGCCAAAAGTGGCGCGCCCCACCAGACACCGTGTCTGATGGGTAGCGCGAATACCAGCCTGTGTTGCACGAGCGATTTGACCCTCAAGATGAACTCTAATAAAAAACTGTTCAACATAAAAGTTGTTCGTCTCGTCGAAACGGTCAAGATTGCTTTCGGACTCATTTTCATCCGAGGTCCTTTACCACCTCAAAAGTTACCTGCAAGGTGCAGCCAGTTTAAACCGAACAGTTTTGGAAAGTTCGGACAAAACCAATCTGAATTTGACTAGGGTTTTGGACGTGAATCCAAGCCTTTTCCTTGCACGGGAAGTCCAGCCGCCTCTTATATACCTGAGGGGTGATGGCCGATTGAACAACACACAATCGAACAATCATCTACCACTTTTATCTTTTATCTTTTCTCCTTAACCCTAGTTCTTCTTCTTCCTCGTTCTTCGTTCGTTCTTCTTTTGCAGGGCGGCGAACCTCGAGGCCCTAGGGGCGGGCGAACCGACCTAGGGCAGCCCATAGCCGCCGCACGTCCAGACGGGGTCCCTCCCGGGTGCGTGGGGTTTCGGGTGCTCAAAAGCGCCCGCCAGATTGCTTGCGTACCGCGCTTCCGGACGGGTCTCCTTCGACGTGAGCTGCGGTGCATCACCCTCGGCGTCGGAGGTACACAGTGACGTGTTCGTGTGCGAACACACATGGAGGCGTACCTAGAGGAGGTTCGCAAGATGGAGAAGCACTTCATGGGCGTGGAGCTGTAGCACGTGCCACGTGGAACAAACAAGGAAGCAGACGACATCACCAAAAGAGCCTCTTGCAGGCTCCCTCAGGAGCTAGGGGTGTTTGAGGAGCGGCTCTTCAAGCCGTCTGGGACCCCCACGTCACGACTCTAGCAGCACCTCCAGAGGACTTGCCACAGGCACCCGAGACGGGCGCCCCAGCCTGTGGTCACTCCTCGGGAGCCCGCCAGCTGCTTGCGCTCGAGCCTCCGGAGGGGTGCTGGACCAAAGAGTTCAATGCGTACTTGCTTCAAGGGACCCTGCCAAAGAAGGAGGAGGACGCCCAACGCATGGCCCGACAAGTCACCGCGTACTGCATCAAGGATGGTGAGTTGTATCGCAGGAGGCCCAATGACGTTTCGTTGCGCTGCATCTCCAGGGAACAGGGGCTCGAGCTGCTAGCGGACATACATGGTGGGGACCGCGGGCATCATTCCTCGTCGCGCACTCTGGTGGGCAAGGTGTTCCGTAGCGGCTTCTACTGGCCCACCGCGCTCAATGATGCTACAGAGCTGGTGCACTCTTGTGAAGCATGCCAGTTTCACGCCAAGCAGATCCACCAGCCCGCTCAGGGCCTCCAGACGATCCCGCTCACATGGCCATTCACGGTCTGGGGGCTGGACATCTTGGGACCGTTCACTCGGGCGCCAGGGGGGCTACCGATACCTCTACGTCGCCATCGACAAGTTCACCAAGTGGACGGAGGCTGTCAAGTTCATCAAGGGAATCGTGAGCCGGTTTGGGGTCCCCAATCGCATCATCACCGACAACGGCTCTCAGTTCACCAGCAACCTTTTCAAAACATATTGTGCTAACCTTGGAACGCAGATCTGCTATGCCTCAGTGGAGCACCCACGGAGCAATGGACAGGCTGAGAGGGCCAATGCGGAAGTCCTGAGGGGCCTCAAGACCCGGACCTTCAAGAAGAAGCTCGAGGCCTGTGGCAGGGGCTGGCTCGATGAGCTGCAGCCCGTGCTGTGGTCCATCCGCACCACCGCGACCAAGCCAACAGGAGAAACGCCGTTCTTCCTCTTCTACGGAGCAGAAGCGGTTCTCCCTCACGAGGTCAAGCATCGCTCCATGCGGGTCCTGGCATTCGATGAGAGGCAGCAGGACACCACGCGTGGGATGAATCTTGTGCTGGGGAGGAACGCCACCGCCAAGCCTCGCTCCGGGCGGCGAGGTAGTAGCAGGCGCTGCAGTGGTACCACTGCCACCGCGTCCACTCCAGGACGTTAGAGGTGGGCGACCTCGTCCTGAGGCGGGTGCTCTCCAGGGAGGGGCTGCACAAGCTCTTTCCCATGTGGGAGGGCCCGTTTAGGATTGCCCGTGTCTCCAGGCCTGGCGCCGCGCGCCTGGAGACACAGGACGGGGTCCCCATCCAGAACACCTGGAACATACAGCACCTCCGGAAGTTCTACCCCTGAAGGAAGGCTCCGACCTGTGAAGCAAGGCTCCAGCCTATGAAGGTCTCCACTCGTGACACTCTCACGTAATAATGAGTGGGGCTGTACACGCCCCGAAGTCTCCCTAGAGCTGCCCTGGGACCTCATGGGGGCTCTCTCCCATGTCCTAGTGGCAGCACTTAGCTCCGCGCTGGTGAGAAGACTAGATTAGGTGCCGGACGTGGCTGTTCATTTGCTTTCTGAAGTTGCTTGCAGTTTTTTAGTAATCTTTCAATGGATTTGGTATCCTCGAACACTGGTTCCTCGAGCTGTTTCCTTCTCCTAAGCTGTTTTTGGTCTAAGGACGAGGTGGCAGTCACCCGCCACTTCTTCTCGCGTGCCTCGCGTGTGGGGCTAGGTAGGTTTGTGCGCCCTGGGCTTGCCTTTGCACGCACGCACCGCACCGAACCCTGGTATTTCGGCTTCATCCTCGCGAGGAGCCCTCGATCAAGTCCACGGGCACCAGCACCCCTCATGTCCGTGCCCCCCGGGCAGCGCGACGCGGTGCATCAAGACCAAGCTAATCTGTGGCGGGGGGCTCGTGTAAGGGGGAGTGAGCCGCTTGACAAGTTTTATCTTCCTTCAAGGATAGCTCTGCCCTGCCGTGGCTCCTGAGAGCACAAGGCATATCTTCCGGGGGCTGCGCCATAGACTCCCTGAGGAAGGGGGCCCCGTCAAGTACATCAGGTCAGGTTCTCATGAGGTGGAAAACGACTGTACATACCAACCTAAGCTTTCCTACCTTAACTCACTCAGATCGCAAGCATTACATCACATCATCAAGATGGCAATTATAGCATCAAAGGCATAACAACCATAGTTCATTACACGCCCCCCCAGGGTACATCTTTCTTTTTTCAAATTACAGGAGAAAGGAAAGGCTAAACAAAGAGGGCCCGAATGCGTAGGAGCTCGGCACCAGCGCCGCATCCTCAAGCAGCGCCTCAAGGTGACCCGGCGCTCCACCAGTTCTCCCATAGGTGACCTAGGGCCGCCTGATACGTCTCCAACGTATCTATAATTTTTGAATGTTCCATGCTAGTATATTACCCGTTTTGGATGTGTATGGGCTTTACTCTACACTTTTATATTATTTTTGGGACTAACCTACTAACCGGAGGCCCAGCCCGAATTGCTATTTTTTTTGTCTATTTCAGTGTTTTGAAGAAAAGGAATATCAAATGGAGTCCAAACGGGATGAAACCTTTGGGAGTGATCTTTTTGGAACAAACGCAACCCAGGAGACTTGGAGTGGATGTCAAGAAGCAGTCGAGGCGGCCACGAGGGTGCCCGGCGCGCCCTAGGGGGGTGGGCACGCCCCCCACCCTCGTGGGTCCCTCACGGCTCCACCGACCTACTTCTTCCTCCTATATATCCACGTACCCTGAAAACATCCGGGAGCACCACGAAAAACTATTTCCACCACCGCAACCTTTTGTATCCGTGAGATCCCATCTTGGAGCCTTCGCCGACGCTTCGCCGGAGGGGGAATCGATCACGGAGGGCTTCTACGTCAACACCATAGCCTCTCCGATGAGTTGTGAGTAGTTTACCACAGACCTTCACGTCCATAGTTATTAGCTAGATGGCTTCTTCTCTCTCTTTGAATCTCAATACAAAGTTCTCCTCGATCTTCTTTGAGATCTATTCGATGTTACTCTTTTTGCGGTGTGTTTGTCGAGATCATATGAATTGTGGGTTTATGATCAAGTTTATCTATGAGAAATATTTGAATCTCCTCTGAATTCTTTTATGTATGATTGGTTATATTTGCAAGTCTCTTCGAATTATCACTTTGGTTTGGCCTACTAGATTGATCTTTCTTGCAATGGGAGAAATGCTTAGCTTTGGGTTCAATCTTGCGGTCTCCTTTCCCAGTGACAGTAGGGGCAGGGGCAGCAAGGAACATATTGTATTGTTGCCATCAAGGATAAAAAGATGGGGTTTATATAATATTGCTTGAGTTTATCCCTCTACATCATGTCATCTTTCTTAATGCGTTACTCTGTTCTTATGAACTTAATACTCTAGATGCAGGCAGGAGTCGGTCGATGTGTGGAGTAATAGTAGTAGATGCGAAGTCGTTTCGATCTACTTATTGCGGACGTGATGCCTATATACATGATCATGCCTAGATATTCTCATAACTATGCACTTTTCTATCAATTGTTTGACAGTAATTTGTTCACCTATCGTAATACTTATGTTATCTTGAGAGATGCCACTAGTGAAACCTATGGCCCCCGGGTCTATCTTTAATCATATAAGTTTTCCATCTATCTTTATTTTGCATCTTTACTTTCCAATCTATATCATAAAAATACCAAAAATATTTATCTTATCTTATTATCTCTATCAGATCTCACTTTTGCAATTTACTGTGAAGGGATTGACAACCCCTTTATCGCGTTGGTTGCGAGGTTCTTGTTTGTTTGTGTAGGTACGAGGGACTTTTGAGCAGCCTCCTACTGGATTGATACCTTGGTTCTCAAAAACTGAGGGAAATACTTATGCTACTTTGCTGCGTCACCCTTTCCACTTCAAGGGAAAACCACCGCAGTGCTCAAGAGGTAGCAAGAAGGGTTTCTGGCACCGTTGCCGGGGAGGCTTACACCAAGTCAAGTCAAGGTTTGATCTCCTGTCAACGAGCCATTTCGGGCGCCGTTGCCGGGGAGGTCTTCGCTCAAGTCAAGACATACCATGTACCCATCACAAACTCATCTCCCTCGCATTACATTATTTTCCATTTGCCTCTCGTTTTCCTCTCCCCCACTTCACCCTTTCCGTTTTATTCACCCTTCTTTCGTTTGATCTTATGTTTGCTTGTGTCCCCATGTGCCTTCTATGTGCTTGCATCTTTGCTTGCTAAAAATCTATTGATATGGACCCTCATCCACTTGCTTATATATTTAAGAGATCCAATTATGATGAACATATTGCTAGTGATTTGAGCACACTAGCTTATCTTTATGAGGTTTTTCTTGAAATTTGTGAATCTAAAAATTGTGATGAAGTGCTTTATGAAGTGACTCATGATAGATCTTTGAATAAAAAGTATGATTACAATGATTTTACTATATATTCTAATGATGTCAATTATGCTAATAGTATGCAAAACCCTAAGCTTGAGGATGCTAGTTTTGGTATGTCCACTACTTGTTGCAATGATCATGATTGGGGTGATTCTTCTTATGATCTTGAAAATTTATTTAAGCCCCATGATGAATATGAGATTGATAATAATGTTTGCAATAATATTGAAAGTGGGTTTGAAAGAGTGTCGACTTTAGATCCCACATATTTGGAGAATGTTCAATTTTATGAAATTTTTGATAAAAGTGGGTTTGGAGAGGTCATGATTTTAGTTAACGTTAATCCCACTAATTTGGAAGAGAGTCAGCCTTGCATGCATGTGGATCGTGTTGAAAATATTTTACGTGATAGCTATTTTGTTGAATTTTCTTATGATCCCACATGTCATTATTATGAGAGAGAAAAATATGGTTCTACAAATTTTCATGTTACTAAATTACCTCTCATTATGTTGAGATTGCTATTGTTTCTTTTCGCTTCCTTGCATATGCTAGTTTTTGCTTGCTATGATAATTTGTTTGCCTATAAGATGCCTATACATAGGAAGTATGTTATACTTAGATGTGTTTGTCACGTGTTTTATGATGCTCTCTTTCTGCTTCAATTCTTGTCTTTCATGTGAGCATCATTGAAATTATGCCTAGCTAGGGGCGTTAAACGATCGTGCTTGTTGGGAGGCAACCTAATTTTATTTTTGTTTCTTGCTTTTTGCTTCTGTCTAGTAATAAATAATTCATATAGCCTCTGTTTAGATGTGGTTTTATGTTTTAATTAGTGTTTGTGCCAAGTAGAACCTATAGGATAACCTACGGTGATAGTTAATTTGATTCTGCTGAAAAACAGAAACTTTTGCCCGCACAAGAATAATTTTAATAAATTACATCAACGTGATTTTCAGTTGATTCTTTTTGCACTAGATCAATAGACAAATTTCCCAGGACTTCCTATTTTGGTAGGATTTTTAGAGTTCCAGAAGTATTCGAAAGTTACATATTGCTACA